>NC_060146.1:88752892-89059950 GCF_021461385.2 Schistocerca piceifrons | reverse complement strand
TATTTCACTCGTGATATTTCGTAGCCATTGGCGTATTTTCTTTAGCTTAAACATTACTCATTTATTTATTCAGATGATGGATCTCTGGAGTTTCCAAACTGTTGCATGAAAGTACTTAGCCGTGCGCCCTTTGTATACCTGCGAGCGCCGTTAAGAGCGTGTGAGAAACGGGGGCGCAGTTTTTGCTGGCGACAGCGCGTGCCCGCCAGTTCATATGCGGGATTAGCACGTTCTGTCGACCTCCCCGCCCCCACTCCGCCCCCACCCTGCCCCCGCGCCACGTGTTTACACGCGCCTGTCCACGTGTCGCCGCCGCCGCGGCCTGCAGGCTACGCACAGCACACGCAAAAGCGGCGAGGCGGCCAGTTAGTTGTTTGTGTGTTCCGTGCTTCACGAACTGTGATCTGTCGCTATGTTGTGCAACTTCTCACTAAGTTTGCAAATGTAACTCACTTTGCCACTGAACAAACAACATGCAACATGTTAACCGTCTATACATTTTTTTTTTTTTTACCCGAGTCGCAAACTACCTCTCTCTCTCTCTCTCTCTCTCTCTCTCTCTCTCTCTCTTTTACTTTCTCGCTCACTTATTATTCTCGGACACCCACACAAACTGAACACACCAAAATTATTTTGTGGACTGATATTTGACTAGCTGTTAGATTCCTTCTTTATTGCAGGAAAAATGCCAACACGAATTATAATCAAACTTTCATCGTGACGGAAAGAGGGAACACATGTCACAAGCTGAATTTACAAATAAATTAGCCTTTGGCTGCAAGGATACTTTCCAGTTTTGTATTGCATTATCGATTTTGCATCTTCAGATGCACTCGAATAGACGTATGTATACGAGGGCAGATTTTTTATTTATTTACTCACTTATTTTTCGCCTGATCCGTATTTCAAAACTTGCTGAAGACTTCAATTTTTAAAAACAGATGCTACACCACGCTCCGTCATAGCCCAGTTTATCGAAATACTGCCAAGTTTCACTTTCGATAAATGCCATTCTGCTATTCATTAAGACAGGAAGTAGTTACATGAGAGTTTGCAAACGTTATGGTTTCAGTTGGTATTGGTTTCTCTGTGTTAAGCTTGTTGCAGTTAATTAAAGAGTATTTAACACTACACGATTTTCCCTTTTATTTACAGAGCATCTTCTGCAGTCATTCTTGAAACATCATATTTTCATATAAAGTGGGACGTTTTCACGGTATTAGAACCAGAGCCATACTATTTTACGAAATCACAAATTAAAATTTAATGTCGACACGTGCTTTCAAACGGTAATAAATAGTTACTAGGATCGTTCATTGCGATATCTGCTACAAAGCACTGATTTGAGTGAAAGTATCAATTTGGAATTATGGAGTAGAATGACGAAATTACTCGTTCATAAGAAAGATGGCAAGGCAGACTTAAAAAGCTACTGTACAATTTCCTTACTGTCATCTTTTTTTCAAAATTACCGAAAAAGTATTGTACTCAAGAACAATCGCACACTTAAGTAAAGAGAATTTACTTAGATTATCACACTTTGGAGTCCGGAAAGGCTGCTCGACTGAGAATGCTATTTACACATTCACTCATCGAATAGTACAACTATTAAATAATAACATATCGCCTGTCAGTATTTTTTGTGATCTCTCCAACGCCTTCGGTTGTGCAGATCATGAAACTCTCTCAGAAAAAAAAACAAGTTTTGTGGAACTGGTGTCTTTACACACATCTGGTTTGAATCATACTTGACAAACAGAATGCAAAACGTTATTCTGAATGATTCAGATAATGTCGGGAAGACAGAAAATAGTAGCTACTGGGGTAAAAATCACAAAGGGAGTCCCAAAGGGTTCAATTTTGGGTCCCTTCCTATTCCTTATATATGTGAATGACTTTCCACTTAATAGTCAACAAGCAAAACTGACACATTTAGCATACGGTACTAGTGTTATAACAAATCCCATTACAGAGGAAACAACAGAAGAGTTAGTAAATGGTATTTACCAAAGAATTATTAAGTTGTCCTCTGAAAATGGACTGTCCCTGAATTTTGAAAAAAAAAAAAAAAAAAAAAAAAAACTACATTCAGACACACCAGCAACTGATGTAGCTCATGAACGGGAGTCAGAAAGGAGGGCACAGTGCCCCAAATTTTTGGGTGTGAACACTGATGAAAACTTGAACTCGAAGAAGCATATTACTGAGCTTCTCAGACAATTAAGTTCAGCTACTTTTGCTCCTCGTATAATCGCTAACCTGGGAAACAAACGTATCATCTTCCTGGTATAATTTGCATATTTCCACTCAATAATTTCGAACGGATTAATATTCTGGGATAGCTCATCACTTAGAAAAAAAGTATTGATTGCACAAAAGCGAGCAGTAAGAGTAATATGTGGCGATCACCCACCAGCGATATGTAGGGACCTACGCAAGGAGCTAGGCATTTTAACTGCCGCGTCACAATGCATATTTTTGCTAATGAAATTCATCATATCTAATATCCGTCATAATTTGAGAAGAACAATGATGAACATACCTGCAAAATTAGAGGAAAAAATGAGCGTTATTACCCATTGTTAAAGCTCTCGGTGGCTCAGAGAGGAGTTCAATATGAAGCAGTACAAATTTTTGATCATTTGGCAAATTACATAAAATGTCTAACAGATAATCAAACAAAGCTTAAATCTAATTTAAAAATCATTCCCCATGGACAGCTACATCCATGCCACCGACGAATTTCTACCTAAAAACCGGTAAAAGGAAAAGAAAATAAATTGTATTTAAGTGTAGGTGCACGAGTAGTAATAACATAATAATTGTTCATTAATGTTAACATTAATCGTGTCCACATATCTGTAAACTGACTCGCTCCAAATGATTTCGGTAAAAAAATCGTTCAATAGATCAATGGGACATGCCTCCACAATGGCTTTTCCCCTTTCTCCCAGTGCAATATCCATCCCTTCTGCAGTTTTACACTAAAGTGCGGGAGTGAGTCTACGCGTTTACGTTTAAACTGTGCATAATACCGGATCTGGATAGTATCAGGCGACAGTCTGATATTGTGTGCAAAGTGCATAATTTTCTCAAAGCGCTGGAAAATTCCCAAAACAGGATTGTAATTTTTTTGAGAGATGCACTAAATAACAACCGCAGAGGTATGTCAGGTCTCAGTAAGAACTGTGCAGTGCATCTGTTACCAAGACAATAAAGGTCTAATCCAAGATGAAAATGCTCTAGGGCCAAGCTTTCCTTGTCTAAGAAAAAAGATTACACGCCAGAAACCTGTCACAGGGTTAGGTGATTTGCAGAAAGACGTAATTCGTCGCTCAGTTCAGAAATTTTAGGATAATGCTGAATACCGAACACCTAAAAAAACTTGAAGCTGTTTTAAAAGTTAAAATAGACTGTGCGGGAGACATTACTTCTCTGCATAAAATTTTAAGAAAACTTGGCTCTAGGTATTGAAAAGCTAATGACGGTTGGAGAGTTTTGATGAGAGAAAAATGATACTGTAGCCGCAAAGGCCTCATTTTTAAGAAGAATGTATAAGGTAAAGAATTTACGTCGACGACACTTGGGTCAATTAAAAACACTCCGAAAGTTTTATCTGGCAGGACTGTAAAAGAAACAGTGGTGTCACGTCAGGTAAAGGATCACATCTGATAATCTGACATGCCGGATCGGCCAAATATGGTTTGATTCAGGATCAAAATTGATGTTGCGCTCTAAACGCGGCGTTGACCATCATCAACAGATGAAAAATGTGATGTTTAGCATATGGTTCACCGATCTGTTTCGAAGCCTGGAAGGAGGAACTGTGATAACTCGTGGACAACGCAAGCTATCATTACAGGCATAACGAAAAAATTGCCAACACAAATTTCAAGAAGCTGACATTTTAAAATGACTACAAAGCAGAAGCACAGCTCATGAACCCACACACACATGCTAGCCGGATTGCTTCATTGTTGGGGGACACGGTACCAATAATAGCCGATATGAGCTTGATGGTCTAGCTGCAGAAATGGGACATGAAGTAATACGGCTTTCTCCACATCACAGTCAGAATCATCCCATTGCACTGATATAGGCTCAAATAAAGAGAGATGTAGCAGAAAAAAATTCTACAGTTAAAATCAGAGATGTGAGAAAATTACTGGAAGACGCCATTAAACGTGTGACGACAGAAGACTGGCAGAAATGCGTTACCCGTGGGGGGGACTGCATGAAGGAGACTTCGTGAAGGAAGGACTTCGAGACGAACGCATTCAGAAGACTGTAATAAATCTACGTGAAGAGAGTGACAACAGCTCCAGCGACGACGAAGGCGACGAAGTTAGAGAAGCTGATGTCCGCCCTCTGTAATTTCTGTTTGATGGGTTGCAGTCTTCCGGCCCTACTGTCCAATACATACAGGTTGAATATTAATGAAACCTACAAACTGCACGGACGGACTCCTGACTGGAAATAGAGGAAAAAAGATCCCATGCATATGCGTCCGGAAATGCGTTGTTGGCACGGTAGGTGGCGCTGGCGAGTGACAGTTCCCCAGACCACGTGCTGTGTGTTCCTTGTGTGTGGCACGTTGTGTGATAGACGCAGCGTACTGTAAGCAGCAGAATGGTCCGGTGTTCATGTCGGGAGCAAGCCGAGATGGTGCTTGTGTACGGCCAAGCAGATGAAAAACGTCGAGAGGCAGCGCGGCTGTACCAAAACAAGTACCCTCACAGACACGACCCACATCACTCAACACTTCAAGCCCTTTTCGTGTGATCATGGGTCGTTTCAGATAGACCAAGGTGCAGGCAGGCGGCGGACTGTGGGTATACTAGATGTGAAAGACCGAGTGCTGCCTCTCCACCATTTCCATCTGCTTGGCCGTACACAAGCAACATCTCGGCTTGTCCCCTAGATGAATACCGGACCATTCTACTGCTTACAGTATGCTCCGTCAGTAACACAAGAAACACACGACACGTGGTCAGAGGAACTGCCATTCGTCAGCGCCGTCTACCGTAACAAAGATGCATTTCCTGACATACAGCGTGGAAGTTATTGAATCATATGAAATAAAATCGTCATACCTCTTGAACTGTTTGCTGTAGGACGTTCAAACTGCACGGTTGGCTACGGGACGTGATGGGAATTGTATTGTTTGTTTCATCGACGAAGCCCACTTTCATTTAGATGGATTCGAAAATAAGCAAAACTGGCACGTTTGAGGAACTGATAATCCGCATTTTGCTATCGATAAGTCTGTGGTATGGATAGCTACGATGCCACAACGTAGGTGCGCTTTGCTAGGTTGGCACTACGACACCGACACCGACGACAGCGCCCTCTAGCCGGCGCTGTTCAGCTCTACGAGCGCCGCTCCGGATTCAACCCATTTGATTCCTAGGAGACGACCTAGCAACATTGTTTCTACTTCATAGGGGGTAGCCATTACAGACTTTGCTAGGTCAGTTTGTCCAACTACTAGTAGCTGTTAGCGTTGATACCTGTACGGCTTCGCACCTAAGTGCTCATCTTCAGTGCAAAGTTACGTGTGTCATTTACTAACATTCTCTATTAAATGTTCTGTTAAGTTAAACGCAGTACCGAAGCATTTCACCTTTTCCTACATTCGGCCTACCCTTCAGTTTACTGGAGCAGACCCACGCACCGCCTTCCAGGCGGGATACAAAAAAGTCTCTTCACCCTCAATGGTTGACTGTGTGGTGTGCGATGTCCAGTCACGCAATAATCGGTGCGATATTCCTCGATGGCTCGGTGACAACAGAACGGTACTTGAAGGTTTAGGAAGATGATTTCAGCCACGTTAAAGTGAGTCTGATTTCGACAAGATGTGGTTCATGCACGACAGAGCTCGACCTGACAGAAGCAGGAGAGTGTCTGATGTCCTGGAGGAGCACTTTGGGGACCGCATTCTGGCTCTGGGTTACCCAGAAGCCACTGGCATGGCCCTCGATTGGCCCCCATATTCTCTGGATCTGAACACATGCGACTCCTTCTTGTGGGGCTGTATTAAAGACAAGGTGCACAGCAATAACCACAAAACCATTGCTGAGCTGAAACCATCCATTCAGGAGGTCATCGACTGCATCGACGTTCCGACACTTCAGCGGGTCCTGCAGACTTTTGCTACTCGTCAGTGTCACATCTTCACCAATGATGGCCGGCATATTGAACATGTCACAAACTAAATCCGAATATCTGCAGTTTACATGTTGAATAGAGTGTGTGCACGCAGTAGTTTGTAATTAATTTATAATTTTTCCATCTACTTGAACAATTGTCACCCAGTATGATCATAGTACGTTTGTTCCTCCATTTCTATTCAGGGATTCATCCCTGTTGTTATCGTTTTTAATCATGTTCAACCTGCATAGTTATTTTAGTGTAATAATCTCTATAGTGGTACATAAACAAAGTGGGAAACAAAAAAATAAATGTACCGGGTGATCGAAAAGTCAGTATAAATTTGAAAACTTAATAAAACACGGAATAATGTAGGTAGAGAGGTAAAAATTGACACACATGCTTGGGATGACATGGGGTTTTATTAGAACAAAATGTCGGAGAGATGGCGCTGGACAGCAAAACGTCAGTGACTGCGCATGACAATCGTGTATAAAAGGAGCTGTAATGAGAGAGAGAATCAAATGCGCCAGCAGTCGCAGCATGTTCCCGTTACCTGAAAAGGCGCTTTTAGTGAAGCTGTATTATCAGAATGGGGAATGTGCTAATTCAGCGTTACGATCCTATCGCCATAGGAAGGGGATTCGAACGGGTAATGGTCCGCTGACAAATGCAGCTGTGGCGAGAATGATTTCGAAGTTCGAAGCCACGGGTTGTTTAGACGATAGACCCCGTAGTGGCCTACCGAGCACAAGGCGTAATGCTGCTGAGACTGTTCAGGAAGAAATGGAGACTGTAGCGGGTTCGTCTATGCACGGGGAAGTCAGCGCTCGTGCAGTCGCACGTCGCACCGGCATTCCATACACTACATCTACATCTACATCTACATTGATACTCCGCAAGCCACCCAACGGTGTGTGGCGGAGGGCACTTTACGTGCCACTGTCATTACCTCCCTTTTCTGTTCCAGTCGCGTATGGTTCGCGGGAAGAACGACTGTCTGAAAGCCTCTGTGCGCGCTCTAATCTCTCTAATTTTACATTCGTGATCTCCTCGGGAGGTATAAGTAGGGGGAAGCAATATATTCGATACCTCATCCAGAAACGCACCCTCTCGAAACCTGGCGAGCAAGCTACACCGCGATGCAGAGCGCCTCTCTTGCATAGTCTGCCACTTGAGTTTATTAAACATCTCCGTAACGCTATCACGGTTACCAAATAACCCTGTGACAAAACGCGCCGCTCTTCTTTGGATCTTCTCTATCTCCTCCGTCAAACCGATCTGGCACGGATCCCACACTGATGAGCAATACTCAAGTATAGGTCGAACGAGTGTTTTGTAAGCCACCTCCTTTGTTGATGGACTACATTTTCTAAGCACTCTCCCAATGAATCTCAACCTGGTACCCGCCTTACCAACAATTAATTTTATATGATCATTCCACTTCAAATCGTTCCGCACGCATACTCCCAGATATTTTACAGAAGTAACTGCTACCAGTGTTTGTTCCGCTATCATATAATCATACAATAAAGGATCCTTCTTTCTATGTATTCGCAATACATTACATTTGTCTATGTTAAGGGACAGTTGCCACTCCCTGCACCAAGTGCCTATCCGCTGCAGATCTTCCTGCATTTCGCTACAATTTTCTAATGCTGCAACTTCTCTGTATACTACAGCATCATCCGCGAAAAGCCGCATGGAACTTCCGACACTATCTACTAGGTCATTTATATATATTGTGAAAAGCAATGGTCCCATAACACTCCCCTGTGGCACGCCAGAGGTTACTTTAACGTCTGTAGACGTCTCTCCATTGATAACAACATGCTGTGTTCTGTTTGCTAAAAACTCTTCAATCCAGCCACACAGCTGGTCTGATATTCCGTAGGCTCTTACTTTGTTTATCAGGTGACAGTGCGGAACTGTATCGAACGCCTTCCGGAAGTCAAGAAAAATAGCATCTACCTGGGAGCCTGTATCTAATATTTTCTGGGTCTCATGAACAAATAAAGCGAGTTGGGTCTCACACGATCGCTGTTTCCGGAATCCATGTTGATTCCTACATAGTAGATTCTGGGTTTCCAGAAATGACATGATACGCGAGCAAAAAACATGTTCTAAAATTCTACAACAGATCGACGTCAGAGATATAGGTCTATAGTTTTGCGCATCTGCTCGACGACCCTTCTTGAAGACCGGGACTATCTGTGCTCTTTTCCAATCATTTGGAACCCTCCGTTCCTCTAGAGACTTGCGGTACACGGCTGTTAGAAGGGGGGCAAGTTCTTTCGCGTACTCTGTGTAGAATCGAATTGGTATCCCGTCAGGTCCAGTGGACTTTCCTCTATTGAGTGGTTCCAGCTGCTTTTCTATTCCTTGGACACTTATTTCGATGTCAGCCATTTTTTCGTTTGTGCAAGGATTTAGAGAAGGAACTGCAGTGCGGTCTTCCTCTGTGAAACAGCTTTGGAAAAAGGTGTTTAGTATTTCAGCTTTACGCGTGTCATCCTCTATTTCAATGCCATCATCATCCCGTAGTGTCTGGATATGCTGTTTCGAGCCATTTACTGATTTAACGTAAGACCAGAACTTCCTAGGATTTTCTGTCAAGTCGGTACATAGAATTTTACTTTCGAATTCAATGAACGCTTCACGCATAGCCCTCCTTACGCTAACTTTGACATCGTTTAGCTTCTGTTTGTCTGAGAGGTTTTGGCTGCGTTTAAACTTAGAGTGCAGCTCTCTTTGCTTTCGCAGTAGTTTCCTAACTTTGCTGTTGTACCACGGTGGGTTTTTCCCGTCCCTCACAGTTTTACTCGGCATGTACCTGTCTAAAACTGTTTGGTTGGCACTTAGGCGTACCCTCCGATGCTATCCGTACAAAATCCATCGGCATCATGAACTGTTGCCTGGCGATTTAGTGCAGCGGAGAGCATTTGCGATGTGGGCGTTTCAAAAGATGTCGGAAGATGACGATTGGTTGAGTAACGTGTTGTGGACCGACGAAGCTCATTTCACGATCCGAGGGTCTCTCAACGCACAATCTCAGAATTTGGGCTACCGAAAATCCTAGAACTGTGGTGGAAACTCCATTGCACGACGAGAAAGTCACGGTATGGGTTGGATTTACCACATCTACCGTTATCGGGCCTTTTTTCTTCGAGGAAATGCGTGATTCTGGTTTTGTAACTGCTACCATGACGGGTGAGAGGTACGCCGATATGTTACAGAATCGCATCACCCCCAGCCTGGCTGATAAACACCTGCTGGAACGTACGATGTTTAAGCAGGATGGCGTTGCGCCCCATATTGCTAGACGCGTGAAAGATCTCTTGCGCGCCTCGTTTGGTGATGATCGTCTGCTTAGCCGCCACTTTCGTCATGCTTGGCCTCCCAGGTCCCCAGACCTCAGTCCGTGCAATTATTGGCTTTGGGGTTACCTGAAGTCGCAAGTGTATCGTGATCGACGGACATCTCTAGGGATGCTGAAAGACAACATCCGACGCCAATGCCTCACCGTAACTCCGGACATGCTACACGGTGCTGTTCACAACATTATTACTCGACTACAGCTGTTGTTGAGGAATGACGGTGGACATATTGAGCATTTTCTGTAAAGAAGCTCATCCTTGCTTTGTCTTACTTTGTTATGCTAATTATTGCTACTCTGATCGTATGAAGCGCCATTGTCGGACATTTTTTGAACTTTTGTATTTTTTTTTGTTCTAATAAAACCCCATGTCATTCCAAGCATGTACCTCTCTGTCTACATTTGTACCTCTCTGTCTACATTATTCCGTGATTTATTCAGTTTTCAAATTTATACTGACTTTTTGATCACCCGGTGTTGTTGTTGTTGTGGTCTTCAGACCTGATACTGGTTTGATGCAGCTCTCCATGCTACTCTATGCTGCTCAAGCTTCTTCATCTCCATGTAACTACTGCAACCTACATCTTTCTGAATCTGCTTAGTGTATTCATCTCTTGGTCTGCCTCTACAATTTTTACCCTCCACGCTGATCTCCAATACTAAATTGGTGATCCCTTGATGCCTCAGAACATGTCCGAACAACCGATCCCTTCTTCTAGTCAAATTGTGCCACAACCTTCTCTTCTCCCCAATCCTATTCAATACTTCCTCATTAGTTACGTGATCTACCCATCTAATCTTCAGCATTCTTCTGTAGCACCAAATTTCCAAAGCTTCTATTCTCTTCTTGTCCAACTTAGTTATCGTCCATGTTTCACTTCCATACATGGCTACACTGCATACAAAAACTTTCAAAAATGATTTGCTGACAAATCTATACTCTATGTTAACAAATTTCTCTTCTTCAGAAACGCTTTCCTTGCCATTGCCAGTCTACATTTTATATCCTCTCTACTTCGACCATCATCTATTATTTAGCTCCCCAAATAGCAAAACTCCTTTACTACTTTAAGTGTCTCATTTCCTAATCTAATTCCGTCAGCATCACAGGATTTAATTTGACTATATTCCATTATCCTCGTTTTGCTTTTTTTGATGTTCATCTTATACCCTCCTTTCAAGACCCTATCCATTCCATTCAACTGCTCTTCCAAGTCCTTTGATGTCCCTGACAGAGTTACAATGTCAGATCACCCGGTATAATAAATTAATTCCGAAAACCTGCAATACTTTTGCTCTGTTGAAGCGGCAGTAGCTGTTGACTGTGGAGTGTGCTTGCCAGAAAGTAGAGGGGAGCGTGAAGAGTGGGCATAAAGCTTCGTGACCACGAGCCGCCTGGCTAGAGTCTAAAGAGTCTAACTACACCAGGAAGTACGAACAGGCCGGAGACGCCCGGGAAGGAAGGAGTCGTAGCGGCGGCGGGTGGTACCGCCGGCGCGAGCAGCGACTGTTTTCCTCTGCCCAGCGGGGGTGGTCAGGCTGACTCAGGCCGGCTACCGGCGGAGGGGGAGGTAGGGGTGAGCTTTTTAAGTATTGATCCCGGGCGGACCGCAGCAAAACTCCGGCCGCAGGCTAAAGCTGAAACTCTGACCACTCGCTCACTGGGTGCTGGCCCGCGGCTGCCGCAGTTCACCTTCTTCAGGTGCTCACCTGCGTGTAGCGCGCGCACTGCGGCCGCAGCTCCACCTGCTGCAAGCCTGCAACACCGCCTGGGTGCAGCGGCGTCCTCGTGACAGTCGCTTTCGCCGGGTGTGGTGTGCGTACTGTAAGACCTTCGGTACACACACCATCACATTATTTGACTTGTCGCTCTAACGAAGTAGGCGAGTGTCAGCAATATGTCTCATGGTCTTATCGTGGGGTGTTTATCTTCTGCCGTTAGGTCAGACGATAGAAATGCTACTTGTACGCTTAAAGTAGCAGAATGACGGTGACCAACTTTAAACAGAACTTGATTAATTTTCACATACATTTATTAAAATAATGAAAAGCATAGACATTACGTAACTTGATTCTGGATGCTGTTTACAATTGACAATCTGAAGTTCCTTTGGTCTTGGTACGTCAATCTTATTCTCACATATACCTCTGACACTTGACAAAGTGTCTATACATTTATCTTCATGGCTATGTGCAGGAATATGGTAACCTTATTAGGCGCAGACTAAACTTGACTATAGACTGGTACAGACAAATGTAGAACTCGTACAGATTGGTACAGACTAATGCAGACTGGTACAGACTGGTGCAGACAAATGCAGACTAACGCAGACTGACTAATCGGAGGTCTATACACTCGTTATAATACATTGCGCGTTCAGGTACCACTGCGCGAGTGTGATCCGCGAGGAGAAAAGGTTCTACGTTAGCAGCAATCTCATTGACTGCGTTACATATTAATACGCGGATCGGCGGAAGCAGAATTTGGTCCGTCTGTATGACAGCGCCATCTCGTAGTGCGGAGACGGACGAGCGCTGCGCCTACGCTGTGGTGCTTAGTGGGGCGCGCTCTAGTGGGAAAGTTGTGTACGCGCTGACTACGCGGAACTATGTACACAACACCGGGTGAGGCTGCTACGACCACAGTCTAACGTACGCGATCGCGATATTCACTGTTGTGAAAGCTGTTAGCACACGACAGTTGGAGTGACAGTAGCACCCCTGGCATCTGGAGAAACAGCCCTCAAGTACCTGTCATACAGGCCACAGCACTAAGTTCGTTTTTAGCATTACATGCCTCTGTCAGTAAACAACAGAATCCTTATAGAATCACTTCGTTCAAATGGTTCAAATGTCTCTGACAACGGAACCTCCCCTCAGAGTTAGTTATAAGTTGGCACAGTGGATAGGCCTTGAAAACCTAACACAGATCAATCGAGAAAACAGGAAAAAGTTGTGTGGAACTATGAAAAAAATAAGCAAAATATACAAACTGAGTAGTCCATGAGTGAGACAGGTAACATCAAGGATAGTGTGAGCTCAGGAGCACCGTGGTCCCGTGGTTAGCGTGAGCAGCTGCGGAACGAGAGGTTCTTGGTTCAAGTCTGCCCTCGAGAGAAAGCCTGAGAGAAAGGATTTTTAACAGTCGGACAGACAAGCTGTTCGCCGGCCGGTGTGGCCGTGCGGTTCTAGCCACTTCAGTCTGGAACCGGGTGACCGCTACGGTCGCAGGTTCGAATCCTGCCTGGCGCATGGATGTGTGTGACGTCCTTAGGTTAGTTAGGTTTAAGTAGTTCTAAGTTCTAGGGGACTGATGACCTCAGATGTGCTCAGAGCCATTTGAACCATTTTTAAATGCCGGTACGGTGGCTCAGCGTGTTCGGTCATAGGGTTAGCTGCTCTCTGTAATAAAAAAAAACTGAGTTAATCGATCAATGACGAACCTAAACGGATGTCTTACGACGTCCGCCCCGAGCAGATTCAACGAACGAAAGCGAACAAAATGAGACAAAAAAAGAGTGAAAAGTTTACTTTCTTTATTTTTGCAAAGTTATGATCTGTCCATTCGTTCATTGACGTCTCTGTTCACTGTAATAAGTTTAGGCTCTGTGTTTTGCGACCGCACCGCGAAACCGTGCGATTAGTAGACGAAAGGACGTGCTTCTCCAATGAGGCCGGCCGGTGTGGTCATGCGGTTCTAGGCGCTTCAGTCTGGAACCGCGTGACCGCTACGGTCGCAGATTCGAATCATGCCTTGGGCATGGATGTGTGTGATGTCTTTAGGTTAGTTAGGTTTAAGTAGTTCTAAGTTCTAGGGGACTGATGACCGTAGATGTTAAGTCCTATAGTGCTCAGAGCCATTTGAACCATTTTTCTCCAATGGGAACCGAAAACATTTGATTGCAAGGCCGATTCCTCCACAGGAAAACACGTCTGATACATTCTATACGACACTAGTGACGGCATGTGCGACACATGACAGGAATATGTTGTCGACCCACCTTACTTGTACACTTGGTGAATGGGTAAAAAGTTTCTTCTACCTTGCCCCATTTAGGTTTTCTTGTGGATTCCGATTCCGATTCCTTATAGTTCGGAAAATATTCATTGACCTTGTTATTGAAGTCGCGAGCTAGTATTTGCTGGATTCATATTGCCCACGGAATACATCTCACGTATTTAATGCACTCTCGTCCAAAGTACCTAACAGTCAACTGCCAGCCAGGGAGCCTCGTTAACAGGAATACTGTCTCTTCCGTGCACTGTAGTTGACTGACGTCGTGTGTTCAAATGGTTCAAATGGCTCTGAGCACTATGGGACTTAGCATCTGTGGTCACCAGTCCTCTGGAACTTAGAACAACTTAAACCTAACTAACCTAAGGACATCACACACATCCATGCCCGAGGCAGGATTCGAACCTGGAACCGTAGCAGTTGCGCGGTTCCGGACTCAGCGCCTAGAACCGCTAGACCACCGCGGCCGGCGAACCGCTTTGTTGTCTGTCCCTCTTGTCTGTCTGTCCGACTGTTAAAAATCCTTTCTCTCTGGAAACGGTAGGCGTATCAAGTTAACATTTATGTCGTAGACAGAGGTTTGTGGCCCTCACAGTAAAAGAAAAGCAAGAAATCAAATTTGTAATTTGTAATTATATCACATGAAAAAAATGTTTCTTTAGTCATTTGTTCTCAAACGTCAAGCCGCCACCGCATGCGTGTCTACAAACACATAATAAGCCTCGAAAATAAACTTGGCACAAATGGAACAGCACAAAGTGTTTTATTGAATGGACCTATTAACCTCAGATGTTAAGTCGATAGCGCTTAGAGCCATTTTCTGTCAAACGTCAAACTTGAAATTAAAGCAATCAGTAGTTCTGCGTTCAGGCTGACTGGATCAAACATCAGGCAAAAAAGACTTTATTGCTCATCTGGCACGTTTGGGAATTTATCCGTCAGCAGATATCGAGGATCAATGACTGCACGTATATATGGCGTTTCAAGTCTGCGAATTTTTGCTCACATGCAACTTTAAGCACCATATCCATTTGCAGCAGTCGATCTTGAATATCTGATAATTAATACATCCGGACGCGCTTCATACGAGCACTGGGGTAATTCCTGCCTGATGTTTGGCTTATACCTTTTCGATCCAGTCGGCCTGAATGGAGAATTACTGATTTTTATAGTTACGGTCATCTGCCTCCTGTATGATTTTATATCATATTTACGTTATTGAAATTAAAACATTCTCGAAAATCTTGGAATCCTTGGGACCAGTACCTTGCCTGTATCTGTCTACGTACACAATGTATAGATATGTCTATATACACAATTAAGTTTGTATGGACTTACCTATGAAACATTTAAATTCTGTGTCAAAAGTGCTACTAACGTTTCAAGAGACCTCAGCTCAGCGATTGTAAAATAAATAAACAGTGACAAACTGGTGAATAGAATGAAAGCCAAATAAACAAGATGGACGATAAGGAGCTGAATTTAACGTGTATTCTTCGAAATGATGCATGAAAATAGCAGCCCATGGCTATTCCACCACTCATTTAATAACTACACAAAAAGCAGGTAGTGTTCAAAGTATGATCAAGCAGTTTGATAGTCCCGCCAGGGAAGTACTGTGCCAATAACTTTAACGTATCTTCCACAAGGACAGTTGTGAACAGAGAGACCACGTCCAAACTGACCATACTTTCGTCTGGAATTATTCTTATTTGTTCGACTGTGTTCACGGGTACTTGCGAGCTTTTAATATCGCGTTCGCAACGACCAACTACTGGGTTAAGTAACTTGGTTAAATACTTTGTTGCCTGTAGATTGTAGAATCTACAGCACTGACGATAACATACATACATACCTAAGGACTGCAAAGTTACGGAAGTCGCAGCATTGCCCAAGAAAATTGATAGGAGTAATCCGCTCAATTTCAGTCAGATATCGCATACGTCGATTTGCAGGAGGCTTTTGCTCGAACATTATGAATTACCTCGAAGAAAAATATTTATTGACAAACAGCCAACACAGATTCAGTAAATATAGTTGTTATGAAACACAACTATCTCATTATTCTCACTTCCATACAAGGCTACACTCCATACAAAAACTTTCAGAAACGACTTCCTGACACTTAAATATGTACTCGGTGTTAGCAAGTTTCTCTTCTTCACAAACGCTTTCCTTGCCATCCTCTCTACTTCGACCATCGTCACTTAATTTGCTCCTCAAATAGCAAAACACATCTACTACTTTAAGTGTCTCGTTTCATAATCTACTTCCCTCAACGTCACCTGATTTAAATACGACTATATTCCATTATCAGCGTTTTGCTTTTGTTGATGGTCTTCTTATATCCTCCTTTCAAGACACTGTCCAAGTCCTTTGCGTCTCTGACAGAATTACAAAGTTATCGGCAAACATCAAAGATTTTATTTCTTCTCTATGGTTTTTAATTCCTACTCCAAATTTTTCTTTTGTTTCCTTTACTGCTTGCTCAGTATGCAGATTGAATAACATCGGGGACAGGCTAAAACCTTATCTCACATCCCTTTTCAACCACTGCTTCCCCTTCGTGCCCCTCGACGTTCATAGGTGCCATCTGGTTTCTGCACAAATTGTAAATAGCATTTCGCTCCCTGTATTTGATCCCTGCCACCTTCAGAATTTGAAAGAGAGTATTCCAGTCGACACTGTCAAAAGCTTTCTCTAAGTCTACAAATGCAAGAAACGTAGGTTTGCCTTTCCTTAATCTTTCTTCTAAGATACGTCGTAGGCTCAGTATTGTCTCGCGTGTTCCAACATTGCTACGGAATCCATACTGATCTTCCCCGAGATCGGCTTCTGTCAGCGAGTATATATAATTAATATTTCTGAAACCACAATCACTGTGGTCAGAGATGAGGAAGGCTGATTAGACCTGTACTAAGAGAAGAGAGGGAGAAGTTCAAGGTTTAACGTCCTGTCGACGTCGAAACCATTACATCTACATCTGTATTCCGCAAGCAGCAGTACAGTGCATGGCGGATGGTACCATGTACCATTAGTAGTCATTTCAGTTCCTGTTCCACTTCAATACATAGCGAGGGAAAAACGACTGTCTATATACCTCTGTATGAGCCCTAATTTCTCGTATCGTACCTTCGTCGTCCTTACGATAAATGTATGTTGGCTGCATTAGAATCATTCCGAAATGAGCTTCCTTAAAGAGAACGTCGCCTTCCCTCCAATGATTCCCATTTGAGTTCCAGAAGCATTTGCACAATATTTGCCTGTCCTCCGAACTGCTTCGATGTCTTCCTTTAATCCGACCTGCTGCGGATCCCAACCAACTGAGTAATACGTTCCGTATGCAGACTCCTTTGCAAATGAACCACACTTTCCCAAAATTCTCCCAATAAACTGAAGTCGACCATGCGCCATCCCTAGTGCAATCCACACGCGCTCGTTCCATTTCATATCGCTTCTCGCGTTGCAACGTTACGCTCACATATTCAAACGACTTGACTGTGTCAAGTGCCAAATTACTAATGCTGTATCCAAAATTTATGGGTTTGGGTTTCCCACTCATCTGCATTAACTTACATTTTCTCTGCATTTAGAGCCAGATGCCATTCATCCCACCAACCAGAAATTTCGTCTAAGTCATCTTATATCCTCCTACAATCACTCAGCTTCAACATCTTCCCGCGCACCACACCATTAGCAAAAAAACCGCAGCTTATTGCCCACTCTGTCCACCAGATCATTTACGTACACAGAAAACAATAGCGGTTCTGTCACACTAGCCAGGGTCTGAGGCATTCCTGACGATACCCTTCTGTCTGACGAACATTCGACGTTGATTACAGCGTACTGGGTGTTATTACTTAAGAAGTCTTCGGACCATTCGCATATCTAAGAAGTTATTCCGTATGCTCATACCTGCAATGGGACATCGTGTCAAATACTTTTAGGAAATGTAGAGATATGAAATCTGTCTGTTGGCCTTCATAAATCACAGTATTTCATGTGAGAAAGGGGGAAGCTGAGCTTCGCACGGGCGATGCTTTCTAAAATCGTGCTAATTTGCGGAGATATAAGCTTCTTGGTCTCAAGAAAATTTATTTTATTCGAACTGAGAATACGCTCAAGTATTCTACAGCAAGCGTATGTTAGCGATATTGGTCTGTAATTTTGCGGGTCCGCTCTTATACCCTTCTTATATGCAGGAGTCACCCGCGCTTTTTTCTCGTCGCATGCAATTTTGCGCTGGATGAGAGATTCGCCATAAATACAAGCTAAGTAACGGGCCTATAAGGTAGAGTACTCTTAGCAAAACCGAATAGGGATTCCATGCGGACCTGGCGACTCATTTGCTTTCAACGTCTTCAGTTCTTTAGATATGGAGGAAAAACTTGTATTGTTTTCAAGGATAGAGTAGAATGTTCGCCGTGTCCTTTGAAAGGAATTATCTCCCTATTTTGAGGTGCCATGTCACGGATTGCGCGGCCCCTCCCGCCGGAGGTTCGTGTCCTCCCTCGGGCATGGGTGTGTGTGTGATGTTCTTATTTAGTTTAAGTAGTCTGTAAGTCTAGCGACCGATGACCTCAGCAGTTTGGTCCCTTAGTAATTCATACACACCGCTCCATATTTTTCTCGTTCGATTTGAGAAAGTCACGGAAAACTTAAATCAGGATGGCCGGAATCGGATTTAAACTCTCATCGTGCCGAGTACGACCACTGTACCATCTCGTTCTTTAACAGGAAAAGAGTCCGATGCATGAGACAACGAAAAGGACTACCACAGGGGTTCTCATTTCAAGCCACGCCGGTGGATGCACGCCAGGTTATCACCGGATCGACGACGGAAAACTTTCCGAAGTGCTAACCGAACAGTCTGCGGCCTACCAGTGCAGCACTGCTGTCGTGCGGATTGCGTCGTCCGTAGCGCTAAGGCGTACACTATCCCCCTCTAGCGCTCGTTTGCTTTACTTCAAGGTCAACAGGTGTATAAGAATGGAGTCACATCATCAGACTTTCGGAATAGGGAATAGTCCCCCATTCGGGTCTCCGGGAGGGGACTGCCAAGGGGAAAGTGACCATGAGAAAAAGACTGAATAACCAACGAAAGGATAATGTTCTACAATTCGGAGCGTGAAATGTCAGAAGTATAAACGTGGTAGGAAAGCTAGAAAATCCGAAAAGGGAGATGCAAATGCTACATCTAGATGTAGCGGTTGTCAGTGGAATCAAACGGGAAGAAACAGGGATTTCTTTTCAGACGAGTGTAGAGTAATATCAACAGCAGCAGAAAATGATGTAACGGAGGTAGGATTCGTTATGCATAGGAAAGCAGGGCAGACAGTGTGGGTCTATGAACCGCTCAATGATAGGATTGTTCTCATCAGAATCAACACAAAACCAACACCGACAACGATAGTTTAGGTATACACGCCAACCTCGCAAGCTGTAGATGAAAAGACAGAGAATGTATATGAGGAATTGAATGGGTAATTCAGGGAGATGAAAATTTAATGCTAAAGGGTGACCAGAATGCGGTGGTATGGGAAAGAATAGAAGAATGGGTAACGGAAGAATCTGGACGTGATACTAGGAATGACGGAAAGAGATTAACTGAGATCTTGTTGTGGACTGGCAAGACAGCCAATCCACAGTGACGGGTAGCCGAAAGGCACGCGTTTAAGCTCACGCAGGCTGGCGAGAGGTCTGAAACAGTTAAAGGAGTTGAGTCTAGTAAAAAAGGTACATAGCTGCTGGAATACTTAACTTTAATCAATAATTGGTGAACATCGGTCTGACGGTACATGCATCACAAGATAAATAGCAATTGATAATGGCGCCTTGCTAGGTCGCAGCAAATGACGTAGCTGAAGGCTATGCTAACTATCGTCTCGGCAAATGAGAGCGTAATTCGTCAGTGAACCATCGCTAGCAAAGTCGGCTGTACAACTGGGCCGAGTGCTAGGAAGTCTCTCTAGACCTGCCGTGTGGCGGCGCTCGGTCTGCAATCACTGACAGTGTCGACACGCGGGTCCGGCGTATACTAACGGACCACGGCCGATTTAAAGGCTACCACCTAGCAAGTGTGGTGTCTGGCGGTGACACCACAGATCTGCAATAATTTTCAGCTAGTAATAGAGAATACTCTGTTCAAGAATCACAAGAGGAGGAGGTATACTTTCAAATGGCCAGGAGACACGGTAAGATTCAAGTTACATTACAGCGTGGTGAGGCAGACATTCCGAAATCTGATACTGGATTCTGAGGCGTACCCAGCAGCAGATATAGACTCAGATCACAATTCAGTATTGATGAAGAAGTGGCATAAGGAAGTACTAAGAAATGAAGAGATACGCTTGAAGTTCTCTAAGCCTATAGATACTGCGATAAACAATTGCTCAGTAGGCAGTTCGGGTGAAGAGGAATCGACAGCTCTAGAAAGATCTATCACAGAAGGTGATTGCGAAGAAACCGTGGGTGACAGAAGTAAAACGTCAGTTGATCGACGAAAGAAGGAGGTACAAGAATGATCAGGGATACTCAGGAATACAGAAGTCGCTTAGGAATGAAATAAATAGGAAGTGCAGGGAAGCTGAGACGAAATGCTTGCATGAAAAGTGTGAAGAATTCGAAAAACAAATGACCGTCGGAAGGACTGGCTCAGAATATAGAAAAGTCAAAACAACCTTCGGTGAAATTAAAAGCAATGGTGGAAACATTGAGAGTCCAATGGGAATTCCACTGTTAAATACAGAGGAGACAGCGGATAGGCCGAAAGAGTACATTGAACGAATGTAAGAAGGGAAAGATTTGTCTGATGTGAAAGAAAAATAAACAGGAATCTGTATAGAAGAGATAGGAGAACCAGTATTAGAATTGGAATTTGGAAACTTAAGATCAGGTAAGGCAAAAGGGATAGGTAGCATTCCATTAGAATTAGGAAAATAATTCTGGAGAAGTGGCAACAACACGAATATTGACGTTATTGTGTAGAATGCATGTGACTGGCGATATACCATCTGACTTTCTGAAAACTTTCATCCAGAAAATCCCAAAGCCTGTAAGATGCTACAAGTGCGAGAATTAGAGCACAATCAGCTTAACAACTCACGCATCCAAGTTGCTGACAAGACTAAGATACAGAAGAATGGAAAAGAAAATGTAGGATGTGTTAGATGACGATCACTTTGGCTTTAGGAAAGATAAAGGCGACAGAGAGACAATTGTAACCTTGCTGTTGATAATGGAATCAAGACCAAAAAGAAATCCAGACACGTTCATAGGATTTGTCGACCTGGAAAAAGTGTTCGATAATGTAAAATGGTGCAAGATGTTCGAAATTCTGAGGAAAATTGGGGTAAACTATAGAAAGAGGTGGGTGAAACACAACATCTATAAAAACCAACACGGAATAACAAAAGTGGAACACCAAAAACAAAGTGTTCGGGTCAAAAATGGTGTAAGAGAGGGTTGGAAACTTTCGCCTCTACTGTTCAAGCAATGATGGAAATAAAAGAAAGATTCAAGAGTGGAATTAAAATTCAAGGTTAAAGAATATCACTGATAAGATATACTAATGACATTGCTATCATCAGTGACAGCGATGAATTGCAGGATCTGATGAATGAAATGAACAGTCAAATGAATATAGGATGTGGATTGAGAGTCAAGTGAAGAAAGACGAAAGTTATGAGAAGCAGCAGAAATGAGTACAGCGAGAAAATTAACTTCGTGATTGTCGATCACAAAGTAGGTGAAGTTAAGGAATTCTGCTATCTAGGCAGCAAAATAATCAATGATGGACGGAGCAGGGAGGACATCTAAAGGATACTAGCACGAGCAAAAAGGGCATTCCCGGTCAAGAGAAGTGTACTGGTATCAAAGGTAGACCTAAATTTGAGGAGGAACTTTCTGAGAATGTACCTTTGGAATACAGTATTGTATGGCAGTGAAACATGGAGTGTGAGAAAACCGGAACAGACGAAAATCGAAGCATTTGAGGTGAGGACATATGTTAAGACATGAGGGAATGTCTTCCATGGTGCAAGAGGGAGATGTAGAGGGTAAAAACTAAAGAAGGAGACAGAGACTGGAATACACCCAGCAAATAATTGAGGACGTAGGTTGCAAGGGCTACTCTGAGATGGAAAGTTCGTGGCACAGGAGAGGAATTCGTGGCTGGCCGCATCAAACCAGTCAGAAGAATAATGACTGAAAAAGTCATTTATTGGCAACAGCAAGGTTTCGGAAGTTAAATGTTAGTGGATCAGAGGAAGGAGGATTCGTTGCATTGTACAGATGCTAACAAGGGAGTCTCCCCATCGCACCCCCCTCAGATTTAGTTATAAGTTGGCACAGTGGATAGGCCTTGAAAAACTGGAGACAGATCAACCAAGAAAACAGGAAGAAGTTGAAGTGTTGGCAGAAGAGCCAATACGGTGTTGCTAGAGGAGGCCGAAATGCACGCTTTTAAGCTCACGCAGGCTGGCGTGAGGTCTGGAACAGTTATAGGAGTTGAGTCTAATAAAAAAGGTACGTAGCTGGTAGAATACTTAACTTTAATCCACAATTGGAGAACATCGCTCTTGTTTAGACATTACTACAATCTGAATATAAACTGGTAATGGCGCCTTGCTAGGTCGTAGCAAATGACGTAGCTGAAGGCTATGCTAACTATCGTCTCGGCAAATGAGAGCGTATTTGTCAGTGAACCTTTCCTAGCAAAGTCGGCTGTACAACTGGGGCGAGTGCTAGGAAGTCTCTTTAGACCTGCCGTGTGGTGGCGCTCGGTCTGCAATCACTGACAGTGCCGACACGCGGGTCCGGCGTATACTAATGGACCGCGGCCGATTTAAAGGCTACTACCTAGCAAGTGTGGTGTCTGGCGGTGACACCACATAAGTTGTGTGGAACTATGAAAATATAAGCAAAATATACAAACTGAGTAGTTCATGCGCAAGATAGGCAACAACAAGGATAAAGTGAGCTCAGGAGTGTCGTGGTCCCGTGGTTAGCGTGAGCAGCTGCGGAAAGAGAGGTCCTTGGTTCAAGTCTTCCCTCGAGTGAAAAGTTTAATTTCTTTATTTTCGCAAAGTTATGATCTGTCCGTTCGTTCATTGACGTCTCTGTTCACTGTAATAAGTTTAGTGTCTGTGTTTTGCGACCACACGGCAAAACCGTGCGATTAGTAGACGAAAGGAAGTGCCTCGCCAATGGGAACCGAAAACATTTGATCGCAAGGTCATAGGTCAACCGATTCCTCCACAGGAAAACAGGTCTGATATATTCTATACGACACTAGTGACGGCAAGTGCGTCACATGACAGAAATACGTTGTCGACCCACCTAACTTGAACAGTTGGCAAATGGGTAAAAAGATTCTTCTACCTTGCCCGATTTGAGTTTTCTTGTGGATGTGATAATCACTCTCAAAAAAGTGATGAAAATATAAGAGGTTGTCACATAAACTGAAAATGAAAAAAAAATTAACTTTCCACTCGAGGGAAGACTTGAACCAAGGACCTCTCGTCCTGCAGCTGCTCACGCTAACCACGGGATCACGGGGCTCCTGAGCTCACATTAGTCTTGATGTTGTGTATCTTGCACATGGACTACTCAATTTTTATATTTTGCTTATTTTTTCATAGTTCCACACAACTTTTTCCTGTTTTCTCGATTGATCTGTGTTCAGTTTTTCAAGGCCTATCCACTGTGGCAACTTATAACTAAATCTGAGGGGGGTGCGATGGGGAGGTTCCCTTGTAAGATCTAACTGTGCTGCCCGCTAACAAGGAAACTGTCACGGTCGTTGTTATTGCCACAGCATATCGCCGTAAATTGACGTTTTTTTTCTTTGGATGACATTACACACAAGAACATAAAAATTGTTATGCTACTTTATCACTTAAATACGGCGAAGATGCAGAGACAATGTGATAAAGAATCTGTGAACGCCATGTGTTAGGCTACAAAGGTATGGTTTGGCTAAAATGCTAAAATTAAGCGTTCCATACGACTTGTAGTTTATGCTGTCAAGCGAAATATCTAAGCCAATAGCTGGTCACTGCTAACATAATATTAGGAGCTCTCAAAGGTTCGCGCTCATAATGAAACAAATTGCCATCAATCCAGACGAAATTTTAGTTAGTTTGGATTCAGTGTCTTTGTTTACAAATGTCGCTGAGGAAGATACATTAAAATTATTACCAGACCACTTGTCTCCCGAGACTATCAAACTAGTTCACCAGTGTTCGACGCCCACCTACATTTTGTATGGTGCTAAATATTATTAAACGACTGACAGGAAAGCTATGAGCGCTCCGCCGTCCTTGACAGTGACTGGTTTCTTTAGGGAGCAGTTCGAAGAATGTGCTTTAAAATGAGCTCCTCTTTCTTCTTTCGTTATGGTGACGTCAAATTTACGTTCAGGCCATATGTGACTAAAAATCTTCACCTGTTCGATGATCGTGTGAACAGTTTATGCCCTAATATCAAGTCCACCTCTGGGGTGAGGACAGAAGGTAAATTACAATATTAAATGTTTTTCTTGGACGAAAATTTGATATGCAGCTAGGCACTGTCTTTACCAGAGGCCAATATATACTGACTAATATCGCTGGGCGCAAAGTTCTCATCATCCAGTTTGAAACAGGCGAATACATAGAGCCGAAACTGTTTCTGAAAAGGACCACATTGATTACGAGATCGGACATCTAGAAATATGTTCCGGAGAAACAGCTATAGTGAACGAGATATTAAGTTGGAAATCTCCAGAAAGAAAAACACAGCGATACCCAGCTCAGCACAGCGATACCCAGCTCTTCGGAGCTAGAACAAATAAAACAGGCAGAGTCCTTGGAAGACAAGGTATTCGATCAATTTTTAGAGCACCCAAGAAAATTAAACAGAAAGACAGCCTTGGTCTCAGGGGTTTCTGGATTTTGTAAAATACGAACGATTTCCCAGAGCACCGACGACACACTAAATATCGCGATTTCGAAAAAAATGTTCAAATGTGTGTGAAATCTTATGGGACTTAACTGCTAAGGCCATCAGTCCCTAAGCTTACACACTACTTAACCTAAATTATCCTAAGGACAAACATACACACCCATGCCCGAGGGAGGACTCGAACCGCCGACGGGGCCGGCCGGTGTGGCCGAGCGGTTCTAGGCGCGTCAGTCTGGAACCGCGCGACCGCTACGGTCGCAGGTTCGAATCCTGCCTCGGGCATGGGTGTGTGTGATGTCATTAGGTTAGTTAGGTTTAAGTAGTTCTAAGTTCTAGGGAACTGATGACCTCAGATGTTAAGTCCCATAGTGCTCAGAGCCATTTGAATCATTTGAACCTCCGCCGGGACCAGCCGCACAGTCCATGACTGCAGCGCCCCAGACCGCTCGGCTAATCCCGCGCGGCTGCGATTTCGACAAACCTTCTGTTGCCTAACAAAGTCTCGTCAATAAACATGCGATTATGTTTGATGAAACGGAAATATTTCCTACTGAGATTCTGTCATTAAATAAGCAGTTGAGATCAGAATATGTTACAATAACTTTGATGGACACAGTGGCTACACCGGTTAGGTACATGGTAACGGACGCATAATTGTGAAGGGCAATAGGTAAATAAGTGGAGTCGTCTACCGGATGACGAAAGCAGCACTGCTAGCAATGTTTTACATAGACGTCGACATCATATCTAGTCGCTTATGGGAGTTCCGTGGCTTCGTGTCGTCTCCATCACATAAACCTGCCAACAGTATCAGACGACCTAACGACATCTCTTGAAAATAACGACGGAGGAAGCAGTTGAAAGCTCGAGATTCACAAATCTAATGCGCCAAAATATCCAAGAACGTCACCACGAAAAACTACGTTCTCAAATGTCGCTGCACTTTGGCCACAGATTGACACCGGCTGGGTGTCACGTCGTGATGTAATGGAATTGTTTGCTCTTCAGTGTCTTAACTGCAGGCCGCGATTCCTTTCGGGGATTTTACGACATTTTGGCAGTCCTTTCAGGCGGTTCTTAGAGAGTTGCAGTATTTTGTAGACGTCGGTGAATAGCTACATTTGATCTGATTCTTTAATTCTGATAGAGTTTATTATCCTCCCGGCCCTGTTCTTAAAAGTGTCTTTAAAAATGCGTTAAGGGGCGTATGCTGTGGTGGTGACCGGAAGAAATACCGTCGTGTCTGTGAATTATCTTCTTGTTATGTCTGAGTCTCGTAGAAATATCTGCTAGCGTGGTTACGCTCGAGCTAAGCTCATCGCTGAACAGATTTTGAGGCGATGTTTGAGATGTTGGCCTGTGACTCCAGTGTCGTCGCCGTCGCCGTCGGAGTCCATTTCGCGCCAGTAACATGTAATATATAGCGTAAAGCTCTCGTCAGTATGATCAGTCCTCCCCATAACAGCTGATGATGGACGTTTATTGGAATTCAATGATCTAATCGTAGTACAATATACGTTCTATGTTAGTACAGATTCTTTCTCCCAGATAATACTTCAGACTGTCATCACCTTAATCAATAACAATTTAATGTAGCAAATTATTATAGAACTGTGATATTACAACGATCGTGGTAACAGTAAATAGTGTTAATGTGGTGTGCAATGAAAAAAATAGCAAATAAAAGATCTGTTTTAAAAATACTACTATCGATACAATAATTCGACATTTTGAGCGTCTAGGACAGCGTTAATTTTGGGTTCTGTCCACCTTACATGAGATACACTGGCGGCAATATAGTATTCATTCTTGACGTGTGATTGATACCTAAATAAAGCGTGCGACAGCAGTTACTTGGGAATTCATTTTTACTGACTGTACAGAAATAAGGCTGGTTGGTTGATTTGGGGGAATGGACCAAACAGCGAAGTCATCGGTCCCATCGGATTAGAGACGGATTGGCAAGAAAGTCGGTTGTGCGTTTTCAGTGGAACCATCCCTGCATTTGCCAGAAATAAGGAATACAGTCTTAACTCTGCAGACAAGTATATCATCCGGACGTAGTCCGTCTGCACCTTTGGACAGCATAGTCAAACTTTTGTTAAGTCTTGCCACCATTATCAAACGCAGCGTCAGATCTTCCTCTCTGGTGCGTTTCCTCCAACCAAACCGTTCGTTACCTAACGGAGCCTCAATTTTCTTTTCAATTTTCTGTATATTATTCTTGTCAGCGTCTTCGACAGTTGGGTTGTTGAGCTGACCGTGCGATTGCTCTATGTACGATGGTGCATGGTGTTATTGTGATTTCTCGGGTGGTAGACTAATTTCATGTTCAGCGTGCTCATCTTGATCCGATACCCACATTTATTTACCGCTGAGACCGATGATTCACCACAGGTTCGTAAATAGCACAAGTTGTTCGTTGGATTTCGAAAGTACCGAAACTGGTACGTCCGTTTTCGCCAGGTAGATGTGGTATTGTTCCTAAAGAGTTCTGTTAGCGCTTCTGCCTGGATGAGGAAGGACATAAAAATGAGGAGCACCGGCTGACCTCGGAGTGCGGTTAAATTTTCAGCGCCGTCAGGTTGACACGCCTGATAAAAAGACACCGGCCTGAGAGCGGGGGTTCCCCCGAGGGACGGCGGGCTATGCAAGTTGCATGGCGCAATCTCCCGCTAATCTCATCGGGCCAGCCCGTAGCTGGCCGTCCATCCCATAGGGGGGCGTTGTCTCAGGGGCCCTCCCCACCACGGGGGAGGAGGGGGGATGTGGGTGGGAGAGGGGGTGGGGCGGTCGCACTTGGCAGGAGTTTGTCTTCACAAACGGCGGTACCAACAACGTGCAGCAGCCTGCTCGCCCGAATGAGCTGCTTAAGCTTGCAGCTGTTGGCTGACGTGCCCTGACGGATCTCACCAACTCACTCATGAGCGGTATACGTCAGAATATTCTAAAGGTAGTAGGGCTAAAATTTAGGGAGCGAAAGGTTACCTGCAGTTATAAGAATCGAAAGACATGAAAATGAAACGGTAGTCCAGATGGGAGCGAGATCCGGATGTAGCTTATCACCAACGCTATTTAGTCCGAACACTTTGCAAACAGTAGGAGAACCATCCAGGAACAGCGCAGTAACTTTCAGGGAAAATAAATAAAATCTTTGAAGGGTAACGACGACATTTCAGTGTCCCATAGACTGAAAAGGACTTGGAAGTTAGTTGACAAGAATGGATAGTGTCTTGAAAAGAGTTTATAAGATGGAACACAAACAAAAATGTAAAACTTTAGTCAAGACACGAAGAAATTAAAGACATTAGCTGCCAGTGGGCATTGATTTTTATCAATGGGGCAAGCTGAAAATTTTTACTGGACTGAGATTCGAACCCACGTCTCCTGCGTACTAGGCAGACGCGCTGACAACTATCGCATCCGGACCGTGTGGTCACCTCTACCGCACGGACTATCCTAGCACGCCTGCTGTCAGACCCAAATTCTCAACATATACCACACACTCCTGATGTACTGCCACTGTTCATTAGCTTCGTTAGTCGCTGCATCTCGCCGATTTCCGTAAGAGTTCGGACTTGGTGTGCTATTGCACTGAAGGGATCATTGATAGTCATTGCCTAACTTACATATATATTGTGTCTGTACATCCTTTTGCTTCTTTGTGTTTTGATTCATGATGGATGCAGGGTTACATACAGGGTGTTACAAAAAGGTGCAGCCAAACTTTCAGGAAACATTCCTCACACACAAATAAAGAAAAGATGTTATGTGGACATGTGTCCGGAAACGCTTAATTTCCATGTTACAGCTCATTTTAGTTTCGTCAGTATATACTGTGCTTCCTGGATTCACCGCCAGTTGGCCCAACTGAAGGAAGGTAATGTTGTCTTCGGTGCTTGTGTTGGCATGCGACTCATTGCTCTACAGTACTAGCATCAAGCACATCAGTACGTAGCATCAACAGGTTAGTGTTCAACACGAACGTGGTTTTGCAGTCAGTGCAATGTTTACAAATGCGGAGTTGGCAGATGCCCATTTGATGTATGGATTAGCAGGGGGCAATAGCCGTGGCGCGGTACGTTTGTATCGAGACAGATTTCCAGAACGAAGGTGTCCCGACAGGAAGACGTTCGAAGCAATTGATAGGCTTCTTAGGGAACACGGAACATTCCAGCCTATGACTCGCGACTGGGGAAGACCTAGAACGACGAGGACATCTGCAATGGACGAGGCAATTCTTCGTGCAGTTGACGATAACCCTAATGTCAGCGTCAGAGAAGTTGCTGCTGTACAAGGTAACGTTGACCACTTCACTGTATGGAGAGTGCTACGGGAGAACCAGTTGTTTCCGTACCATGTACAGCGTGTGCAGGCACTATCAGAAGCTGATTGGCCTCCACGGGTACACTTCTGCGAATGGTTCATCCAACAATGTGTCAATCCTTATTTCAGTGCAAATGTTCTCTTTACGGATGAGGCTTCATTCCAACGTGATCAAATTGTACATTTTCACAGTCAATATGTGTGGGCTGACGAGAATCCGCACGCAATTGTGCAATCACGTCATCCACACAGATTTTTTGTGAACGTTTGGGCAGGCATTGTTGGTGATGTCTTGATTGGGCCCCATGTTTTTCCACCTACGCTCAATGGAACACGTTATCATATTTCATACGGGATACTCTACCTGTGCTTATAGAACATGTGCCTTTACAAATGCGACACAACATGTGGTTCATGCACGATGGAGCTCCTGCACATTTCAGTCAAAGTGTTCGTACGCTTCTCAACAACAGATTCGGTGACCGATGGATTGGTAGAGGCGGACCAATTCCATTGCCTCCACGCTCTCCTGACCTCAACCCTCTTGACTTCCATTTATGGGGGCATTTGAAAGTTCTTGTCTACGCAACCCCGGTACCAAATGTAGAGACTCTTCGTGCTCGTATTGTGGACGGCGCATCAGGGATTCCATGCGACGGAGGGTGGATGCATGTATCCTCGCCAACGGAGGACATTTTGAACATTTCCTGTAACAAAGTGTTTGAAGTCACGCTGGTACGTTCTGTTGCTGTGTGTTTCCATTCCATGATTAATGTGATTTGAAGAGAAGTAATAAAATGAGCTCTAACATGGAAAGTAAACGTTTCCGGACACATGTCCACATAACATCTTTTGTTTATTTGTGTGTGAGGAATGTTTCCTGAAAGTTTGGCCGTACCTTTATGTAACACCCTGTATAATTAAGGTGATGGCGGCCAGCGATCCCTTCAGTGCAGATGTTCATCAAGCTCGAATTCTTGTGTGAGTCGGCGAGATGCCGCTAGTAATCAGGTTAACAAGCCGGTGTATCTGATTAGTAAGTAGGAGACCCGGGTTCAAAGCATGGGCGGCACAAATTTTCCAATTTACACCACTGAAATAAATCAATTCCCGTTGGCAGCTAATGTCTTTAATTCCTTTGTGACTTCACTCATAGTAGCTGCAGAATGAAAAAGGTGTCTGTTCTTTCGGACATGTCGGAAAGAACAAGCGCCACACCTATAAAATTAATGTGTTGGAATTTGTTCGAATCTATTCAGGCGATGCTGAAGAAAACAAGAGGCTAAAAGTGTCGTATGATTTTCGTTATTTAGCCAGGAAAATAACTGACGATGGCCGATGCAGAGAGGATTTAAATGCTGGCAATAGCAGAAGAAACACTTCCGGAAAAGAAAATATTTATTAACTTCGAAAATAAATTAGAATATTGTGGTGTCGCCGCCAGACACTACACTTGCTAGGTGGTAGTTTCAAATCGGCCGCGGTCCATTAGTACATGTCGGACCCGCGTGTCGCCACTGTGTGATCGCAGACCGAGCGCCACCACAATGCAGGTCTCGAGATACGGACTAGCACTCGCCCCAGTTGTACGGACGACTTTGCTAGCGACTACATGGACGAAGCCTCGCTCCTTTGCCGAGCAGATAGTTAGAATAGCCTTCAGCTAAGTCAATGGCTACGACCTAGCAAGGCGCCATTAGTAACATTGCATGTATCTAAAGAGTCTCACTTGTATCGCCACAATCTTCAGATGTACCAAAAAGGATGGATTAAAGTTAAGTATTACAGAAGCTACGTACTTTTCTTTATATCAATCATTACGTATCCTGTTTCAGACCTCACGCACCCTCTTTGGCTTAGCGCGTGCCTGTCGGCTTCCTCTCATTGTGTCTAGGCTGTCTTGCCTAGACACAACAAATATTGGGATGTGAGCCGTGGTAAAATTTGCTGTTTTGAAGAGCGCGCCGCAGATCGTAGTGTGAAGCAGTCGCTCTCCTTTTCTGGCGGTGGCGCCGATGTGGCAATCGCAGCTTTGGTGTCTCCCTCTGGTGGGAAAGGGGAAAGGTTGCCTGTTCACGTGCATTTAAGGGGCGCTATGAGTTCGCTAGGCTGCGAGTATGGTCAGTTGGTCAGCCGAGTCAGTCTGGGTCTTTCTCTCGTCCGCATTGGTGAGACAGTAAGTGTCTGTCTGTCGGGAGTGCTAGTATGTGTTAGGCCGCGAGTCTGCTGGAGTTGCTCGGGCGACGGTCATTGGATGTTGGATCGATCGGTTGGTCGCCCGCGCACTGAGACACGAGATGACTTGTCCGCCAAAAGTGTCGGCGCATGTGAGGTCCCCACCTGAGTCCAGTGGGCCGCGCCGTGTAGCGGGGGATAGTGGCTTCGCGGTCGACACGAGAGCAACAGGAGTCAACCCACGACATCGGGCTGGCCGGTGAGAGCTGCGACGCCGTGAGACGGGAGATCAGCGCGCCTTCCTGCGTCCGTTGAAGTGGCTGGCAGCGGAAGGTTCGGGAGAGCGTTTTGGGGGTGGTGCGCCAGGCCTCGCCAGACATTGTAGTTTATTAGAAGTTAAGTGATTCGTGATATGTTGTTTCATTTACTTGTTAAATTCGGCTTGTCAACGAATTTATTGCTTGAAGTGTAACGGCCGAATTCCTGAAATATGTTTTTATCTTGCCTATAATCTTGAGAGGCGGTATATGTGTAATGTAGAGCATGTTTGTATATTTTATGTAAGACTGCGTTTCATGGGTTTTATGTAAATGGTCATTTTAGCATATAAAGTTGCCATCGTTCCACAGTAAGAGATTTTTTAAAAAATCAAGTTGTACCTTCGGTGGAAAGTAAATGTTTTAAATGTCTGTGTTTTGTACCATTTCCATCCCTCCTACGGGGTGCATAGTTTATGAGCTTGTGTGAGTTGTTAAAATTTTTAGTTTAAAGTAATCTGGTGTGTTGCAGATTTGCACCAGTGTAGTCTTTCGGAGGTTGTTGTGAGCGGTCGCGACTACGGCCGTGTCAAAAGGGAGCGGCAAGGTACTCGTCCCGAAAGCTCATACTGTCAAAATTTGTTCTTTCTGCTCCTGAATAAATTGTAACTTGGTATTTAGAGGGCGCTTTCTGACTATAATTTTAAATGTTTCCAAAAAAAAAAAAAAAAAAAAAAAAAGGGAGCTTTTACGAGTAAAACTTCCATTTCTTGAAAGAAATTTGTTTTCATCAGTTACCCACTGGCAACTACTTCCACGCTCACATAGTATGATTAAATGTGTTAATGTTCTTGATGAATTGCTAGTAAATGAAGCAAATTCTTAAGAAAAGGTTTTGAAAGTAAATTCACAGTTCAGGATGTCGTAAAACCTCCTTTTGACTTTGGTTGTTGAAACCTGGAATAAACTAGCAGCAATAACTTTGATCTCAATGACCATGGCCTAATGATTAAGGCAGGTCGGTTTTGTCACAGGAGATGCTGCTGTCTGGTTATAACGTACTCGGAAATCCAGGTTGAAAGGCGGCAGTCGATCTGTATTTCATATAATTTGGTAGCCTTATCTAGCTGTGCAGAGTGTCTTTTCTCTACCTGTGTTTCTGCATTTTTTCTTTTTTTTCATGTCAGGAAGTAGAAACATGATAGGAACCGCAACTGGGTGTAATTTCATTCTTATTGTGTCTGATATTCAGCACACCATCTACCTGTAACCACCTGTCCTAAACGTGGATGATCGCTGGATTGAATTAATGTAACTGCAAACGCCTGCAGCCGTGCGACCATAAGTGGACCTCCTTGGTTCAGATTCACAGTGGAGGTCTTAGACTGCAGCTAAGTTCGACGTTCAAAGTTCTCCGAGCGATATCTGTGCGGGTTTTCGTAACCGACCTACTTGCGATTGGCTCTTTCAGACCACCGCGCCAAGGAGGGGTTCGTTCAAATTTTAGACGTTGGACGGATGGAAAATTTTAATGGCGAATAAACAGTCGTCGTCTCTCTTGTGTTCTGACCGGTGGAAATGTCTGGTACCACTAAACAATTCGTTGACTTAAAAAGTTGTTAAGGCTTTCGTGGCCACTTGTTGACAAATTTCCTGTTGGTTTCTGTCTCGGGTTCTTCGGCCGACGGTCGTCTACTGATTGTTCTGACATTTCGCCAGCGCGAGTGTCTGGCATTATCGAAGTTTCAGCCTCCATTGGTGGTGGTGGAATGGAGCCCAGCTCGCGGCCGCAGGGTTGGAACTTAAATAGTGGCAACTATTTATTCACAACCGATACAATACAGTTACATACTTGCGCTTGTTACTGTCCTTCAAAGTAGTCACCAGCGTTGTGTAGAACCCGTTTCCAGCGATGGGGAAGGCGTAGCTTACCGTTAGCAGAGCCTGTTCTGTTGATGGCGCGAATGGAGCGGTCTACTGCCTGTCGAATGTCTGGAACAGTTCTGAAGCGAATGCCACGAAGTGGTTCCTTCATCTTCGGAATCAAATCAAAGTCACAAGGATTTAAGTCAGGGGATGGATGGTGCAGTACTTCCCAGTCCCATCGCTGTATGTGCCCGCGCATTGTCGTGCAAAATGATGGGTGGGTTGCGCAGAAAGTGCCACTGCTTCTTTCGTAAAGCTGGTCGCGGTGATGCTCCAAAGACGAACAGTAATATTGTGCACTGACGGTCTGCCGCGGTTCTACGCGCTACAGTCTGGAACCGCAACGGTCGCAGGTTCGAATCCTGCCTCGGGCGTGGATGTGTGTGATGTCCTTAGGTTAATTAAATTTAAGTAGTTCTAAGTTCTAGGGGACTGATGACCTCAGAAGTCCCATAGTGCTCAGAGCCATTTGAACGGTCTGCCGTAATCCGTTAGGATAACACCATAACAGTCCTACATGAGAATCACCATAACTTTAGACCGCTCCATTCGCACCATCAACAGAATGGGCTCTGCTAACGGTACAGTACGCCTTCCACATCGCTGGCAACGGGTTCTACATAACGCTGGTGACTACTCTGAAAGACAGTAACAGGTGCATACATGTAACTCTTTTGTATCGGTTGTGAATAAATAGTTGCCAATACTTAAGTTCCAACCCTCGTATGTATCTGGCGCGCCAACGTCCGAGGGCTTCTCCGCAGTCATTTCCGGTGCGGTTCTAATCTCCTGCTACCTGCGACCGTCGTTCGCTGCAGTACGGGAAGCCAGGATCCGTTTACCTTAAGGTTTTCCTCTTTCTTGTTGAAGCTATTCGCGTGTTTGTGTACTTCTATAGCTTCTCTGAAGAAGCGCGTGTGATAGTGCTTCTCCACAGCCAGAACTTTGTCTGTCTCATACAGCGCGTGCTCTGGCACGGCCGATTTCTCTACCTGCCCCAACCTGCAGTGTCGCTTAAGTTCTGGTGTTGATTGATCGTGCAGTCATTCCAACATAAACTGTTCCGCACGTGCAGATGAACGTCGGCGGAAGAAAGCGAGACAGAAGTCAACAGGCAGTTTGTCAGTTCGTTGTGTTGTTTGGTCAACACTCTCTCTCCAGGAATTTTCGGTCTCTGTGACCAGAGGCGAAGCATGTTCGTTCTGTGACGTAAAACGCGTCCGAAACTAGAGAGTCGCGAGAATCGAATCGCTGAAGAGTCACCGATATGTGATGATTTCGGACTGGAATTTATTCAAATTGTTCCGAGTTATAAAATTTAAGTAAATTTACGATAAATTTGTTATCATTTAACTCAATTCAGATCGGATATAATTTGTTCTCTGCCCAGTTACGACTCATTCATAAATCGTGACTCTGATTATGTACTGTGTTTTCGTTCCGCTGAAAGATACAACCCGATTTTGACGACTCATTTTTGGCTATAAAATTGCGAAAACTATCTTGGGTGATTATGTGAATGTCTGTCGTGAGACCTTCCATGTGAACGTACGTGCATCAAAATTGTGCTCCTGATCCAGCCTAGGCTTCACTCAATAACAGTAATTAACACAGTTTCTCTTACGGAATCATAATGGTAGGATTTTATACGTGTCCCACGTTAATCCAATTCTGGAGTACGCTTCACTTTGTAAATAAATGTCTTCTGAGTTTCGATTTAGCTCGTTGAACTTTTCCCAATGTGCAAACCAGCACACCACACTTCCACTCTGATCACTCATTTCGTGTATCCCATACAGAGAATTACTACGAAATGCGTTCAACAGTAATACAGCAATACTTTTTTTCTGAAAGCAGATTGGTTTTATTGAATATTCCAGTGCACCATGAGGAGTTTGAAATTGTGACAGGACTCAGGCAAGGAGATGGGTTGTCCCCTATCCTGTTCATCTTTGCCCTCGAGAAGATCGTACCCGAGACCTTCCAAGAGAACGAAGGGATTGAAATCGAAGGAAAGAGACTGGCATACTTAGCCTATGCAGACGACATCTGTTTACTCTCTAGGTCGGAAGAGGATTTGGAGCAAATGACCAAAGCATTAAAGGAGGCTGCCAGCAAATTTGGGCTAAATATAAACGAAGCCAAGACAGAGTACCTCGTTGCGTTGGGGACAGTCCTACAAGAGAGCACAAGAATTCAATTACCTAGGGGCACTTTTCACTGAGAACTCGTCATGTGAAGCAGAGATCAATGCCAGAATACAAGCAGGAAACCGATCTTACCACAGCCTAGCACAACTGCTTCGGTCCAGATATCTCTCCAAGATTCGACTGTACAAAACCCTGATCCAGCCTGTTGATCTATATGGCTGTGAGACATGGATTATCCGGAAACAGGACTTCCATAAGCTCCTTGTTTTTGAGAGAAAAGTGCTTCGGAAGATCTTCGGTCCGATTCTGTATGTGGATACAGGGGAATATAGGATCAGATACAACCAAGAGCTTGAGGAACTATACCAGCAGCGCAACATAGCAGGAACTGTCAAAGCCAAGCGAATGCAGTGAGCCGGCCATGTGGCCCGGATGGAGGATCACAGATGGCCTCGGAAGCTCCTGGATTTCACACCCACAGGAAAGAGACCGCCAGGGAGACCCAAGAAGTACTGGAGGGATGGACTCCGTGAAGATTTAAACCAAGAGTCAATAGATGTGGACGAATGGCGGATAGCAGCAATGGACAGAATACAGTGGGGGAGGAAACTTGTAGATGCGTGCGGTCCACTGGGCCTGATCACGTAGTAGTAGTAGTAGTAGTAGTAGTAGTATTCCAGTGCACCATATTATTCCCCACTCCTTTGGCTACGAAACCCTGTTTTTCAGCATAACCTCCGTTGGATGCAACTGCATTACGCCACCTTGAGGGGGTGGAGGGGGGGGGGGGGGCTGTACGCCCGCATCGTACCATTCTAGTGGTCGATGTCAGAACCAATGCATCAATAACCTCCCCATCGATATAGGTACTGCTTCTCGCGGAGTGCATCCTTCATTGGGCAAAACAGATAGGTCGGAAGGTGCTAGATGCGGATCCGGGCTGTAGGGCATATTAGGAAGAACATTCCAGTGAAGTTTTGTGACGTCTTGCGTTGTCGCGTAAAAGGAGATGTGGGTTCGCGTTTTTGCAGCGACCAAGACGCTGAAGTAGCTCCTTCAATTTCCTGAGTGTAGCACAATACATTTGCACCATGAGGGAGGGCATTAAACAGAACAACCCCGTCAGAGTACCAGAAGATCATCCCCATGACTCAACGGGCCGAGGGTGCGGCTTTCAACTTTTTGTTCGGAGAAGATGTTGTGCCACGCCGTGGACTGCCGTTTTGCTTCCTGGTCGAAGTGATGAACCCATGTTTCATCGCCTGTGACGATGTTCAGCAAAAATCGTCACGACCAGCCTCGTAACACGGAAGTAATTCCCCACAGATGGTTCCTCATTGATTTTTGTGGTTTTCTGTTAGGCGGCTAAGAGCCCAGTAGGCACAAACCTCTGAGTACCTCAACTGGTGTGCGAGTGTGTCAGAACTACCAACAGAGACGTCCAGTTGAACAGTGAGGTTTATGACTGTGATTTCGTTTACCACCTCGAATGAGAGTGTCCGCACGTTGCAGCACTACAGGAATCACAGTTGTATGAGGCTGGTCGGCACGCGGGAGAACCGGCAGGTTTGCGCTACATTGTTGCGATGATGACAGACACCTCGCCCGACGACTCATCGTGCTTTTGTTCACCGCCAGGTTCCTGCAGACATTCCGCAAGTGCCCACAAATATATGCGATGCTCTGGTTTTTCGCTAAAAGAAACCGAATGACAGTGTCTGCTTGGATCCCACTTTTCAGACGCCATTTTGAAGGCTACGTATACCGCCGCCATCTATCGGAACTTCTGAAACTATAGGAGCCAAGGCAGGAACTTTTCACGATGTCCCACAACAAATTCCGCACTTTTTCAACCAAAATTGGCCAAGGAAAATTATTTATGCATTACTTTTTGAACGCCTCTCCTACACTACTGGTCATTAAAATTGCTACACCAAGAATAAATCTAGATGATAAACGGGTATTCATTGGACAAATATATTATACTAGAACTAACATGTGATTACATTTTCACGCAATTTGGGTGCATAGAAATCAGTACCCAGAACAACCACCTCTGGCCGTAATAACGGCCTTGATACGCCTGGGCATTGAGTCAAACACAGCTTGCAAGGCATGTACAGGTACAGCTACCCATGCAGATTCAACACGATACCACAGTTCATCAAGAGTAGCAACTGGCGTATTGTGACGAGCCAGTTGCTCGGCCACCACTGACCACACGTTTCCAATTGGTGAGAGATCTGGAGAATGTGCTGGCCAGGGCAGCAGGCCAACATATTCTGTATCCAGAAAGGCCCGTACAGGACCTGCAACATGCGGTCGTGCATTATCCTGCTGAAATATAGGGTTTCGCAGGGATCGAATGAAGGGTAGAGCCACGGGTCGTAACACATCTGAAATGTAACGTCGATTGTTCAAAGTGCCGTCAATGCGAACAAGAGGTGACCGAAACGTGTAACCAATAGCACCCTATACCATCACGCCGGGTGATACGCCAGTATGGCGATGACCAACACACGTTTCCAATGTGCGTTCACCGCGATGTCGCCAAACACATATGCGACCATGATGATGCTGCAAACAGAACCTGGATTTATCCGAAAAAATGACGTTTAGCCATTCGTGCACCCAGGTTCGTCGTTGAGTACACCATCGCAGGCGCTCCTGCCTGTGATGCAGCGTCAAGGGTAACCGCAGCCATGGTCTCCGAGCTGATGGTCCATGCTGCTGCGAACGTCGTCGAACTGTTCGTGCAGATGATTGTTGTCTTGCAAACGTCCGCATCTGTTGACTCAGGGATCGGGACGTGGCTGCACGATCCGTTACAGCCATGCGGATAAGATGCCTGTCATCTCGACTGCTAGTGATATGAGGCCGTTGGGATCCAGCACGGCGTTCCGTATTACCCTCCCGAATCCCCGATTCCATATTCTGCTAACAGTCACTGGACCTCGACCAACGCGAGCAGCAATGTCGCGGTACTATAAACCGCAATCGCGATAGGCTACAATCCGACCTTTATCAAAGTCGGAAACGTGATGGTACGCATTTCTCCTCCTTACACGTGGCATCACAACAACGTTTCACCAGGCAACGCCGGTCATCTGCTGTTTGTGTATGAGAAATCGGTTGGAAACTTTCGTCATGTCAGCACGTTGTAGGTGTCGCCACCGGCGCCTACCTTGTGTGAATGCTCTGAAAAGCTAATCATTTGCATATCACAGCATCTTCTTCCTGTCGGTTAAATTTCGCGTGTGTAGCACGTCATCTTCGTGGTGTAGCAATTTTAATGGCCAGTAGTGTAATTGGCAAAGGCTGCATTTACGGATCCGTAGTGTTAGAATTTCATGGGTACTCTATGTTAATACAGTCCACGAGAACGCTCCAATTTGTAAACAAAGGTCCTCTCCGTTTCAGTTTACCTCCCCCCGTCGGAGGTTCGAGGCCTCCCTCAGGTATGGGTGTGTGTGTTGCACTTAGCGTAAGTTAGCTTAAGTTATATCGAGTAGTGTAAAAGCCTAGGGACCGATGACCTCAGCAGTTTGGTCCCATAGGAACGTAACACAAATTTCCAAAATTTTCATTTTAGCTCGCTAAGGTTTCCCCAAATGTGTATGACTGCGCACCATCCTTCCTCCTGTGTACACTGACCTCATTTGCCGCATAAGAGAAAGTTTCTAGGAAGCTTTTAGTAAAGTTCAATCCTTTATTGGTCGCTCAAGTCCAGTAGTCGGTTTTTTGCTTGTCATAGGAAACAGTACTAAAGTCAGTTCATATTTCTGGGACTTCAGACGACGGATAGTCCATATTAAAGAGTAAAAGATGGCCCCTCCCAAAAATTAAAGACCGACGTTTACACGTTTTGGATAGCCAAGAAACAGTGGGCGTGTTTTATTGTTTTGCAATAATGGAGTCAACTGTGTGTTTACAGTAAAGCAGTCTAGTCGAACACAATAGATACATTTACTCACAGGTTCAGTACATCGAAATAACGTCATATGCTGTTACTGCAATATACACATCTGGTCCACGCAGCAATTCGTCAGCTGGTGCGGTTGGTGCAAACATGTATAATCGTCACTCGGTTCTTTTATACTCGTATCTTGGTAAGAACAGATACTTTTTCTCTAACCGAGGTAAAATACATTGGCAGAAGATAATCACGAGGCCAAGAAAGAGTCTTGCAACATAAACGAAAGTTGGTAGTCATATTTCTACATCTCAATGATGCTCTCGATTCAGATTTCGCGCCAGACGCATAAGAGTGGCGCTAGTTGTGCCACTGTGAGGATGCACATAAGGTTTTCTTTAAATACACGCTGTAGCGGCCGTGAGCGTTAGTTACCTATGAAGTTGGACATGGTGAGTTGATGTTAGTCAAGAATGCCTTTAAGGCGACAAAGACGCCGTTGTCAACACCTCACTAAGTTTGCACGAGTTTGTGTGATACGGCTACGAGAAGCTGAATGTTCCTTCTGCGATATTGGGGAAAGACTTGGTAGGAATGTAGCCGACTGTACATGGTTTCTGGCAGCGGCGGTCACGAGAGTGTACGGTCACAAGAAAATGGGACACCGGACGGCCACGTCGCACTACCGAGAGGGAAGACCCTCGTGTGCAGTGTATGGCTCTATCGCATCGTACTGCATCTGCAGCAGCAATTCGAGCAGCAGTTGGCAGCACAGTGAGACAAGGAACTGTTACAAATCGGTTACTTCAAGAACAGCTCCGAGCCAGACGCTCTGAAGCGTGCATTCTAATAACCCAAAACCACCCCCATTTCCGACTTCAGTAGTGTCAAGCAAGAGCTATTTGGAGAGCTGAGGTCTGTTCTGTTTTCTGATGAAAGGTGGTTCTGCCTAAGTGCCAGTGACAGCCGTCTGTTGGTTTGAATGATGCCAACCATCCTGTCTGCGGCCTAGACACATTGGACCTACACCTGGAGTTATGTCCTCGGGTACGGTTTCATATGACAGCAGGAGCATTTTCGTGGTTATCCCACGAACTCTGACTACAGATCTGTATATAAATCTAATGATCCGGTCTGTTGTGCTGCCGTTAATGAACAGCGGTCCAGGTGGTGTTTTCCAACAGGATAACGCTCGACCACATTCCACTGTCGTAACCCAACGTGCTCTACAGAATGTCGACATATTGCCTTATCCTACTCAATCACCAGATCTGTCTCCAATCCAGCACATATGGGACATCATTGCTCGGCAATTCCAGCGTCGCAAACAACCAGCTTTAACAGTCCCTGTATGTGTGGAAATGCATCCCACAAATCTGTACCTGTAGAACACAGCGCATGCACGTTTACATGCTTACATGCAATATTCCGGTAGCTACACCACTTATTAATGTACCAGCAGTTCACACTTAACAATGGCTGATCTCACGCTTCCTTTAATCTGTGATCTTGCAAAATTAACCACTAAAATATGTTATCTAGACAAATGTTCTTCCTAAATTTCATTACTCTGCGGTTTTTTTCACTCCCCTTCCCCCCTTCCCCATGAACTATGGACCTTGCCGTTGATAGGGAGGCTTGCGTGCCTCAGCGATACAGATAGCCGTACCGCAGGTGCAACCACAATGGAGGGGTATCTGTTGAGAGGCCAGACAAATGTGTGGTTCCTGAAGAGGGGCAGCAGCCTTTTCAGTAGTGGCAAGGGCAACAGTTCGGATGATTGGCTGATCTGGCCTTGTAACACTAACCAAAACGGCCTTGCTGTGCTGGTACTGGGAACGGTTGAAAGTAAGGGGAAACTACAGCCGTAATTTTTCCCAAGGGCATGCAGCTTTACTGTATGGTTAAATGATGACGGCGTCCTCTTGGGTAAAATATTCCGGAGGTAAAATGGCCCCTTATTGGGATCTCCGGGCGGGGACTACTCAGGAGGACGTCATTATCAGGAGAAATAAAACTGGCGTTCCACGGATCGGAGAGTAGAATGTCAGATCCCTTAATCGGGCAGGTATGTTAGAAAATTTAAAAAGGGAAATCGATAGGTTAAAGTTGGATGTAGTGGGAATTAGTGAAGTTCGGTGGCAGGAGGAACAAGACTTCTAGTCACGTTAATACAGGGTTATAAATACAAAATCAAATAGGGATAATGCAGGAGTAGGTTTGATAACGAATAAAAAAAATAGGAATGCGGGTAAACTACTACACACAGCATAACGAACGCATTATTAAAGCCAAGATAGATACGAAGACCACGCCTGCTGCAGTAGTACAAGTTTATATGCCAACTAGCTCCGCAGATGACGAAGAGATTGATGAAATATATGATGAGATAAAAGAAATTATTCAGATACTGAAGGGAGACTAAAATTTAATAGTAGTGGGTGACTGGAATTCGGTAGCAGAAAAAGGAAGAGAAGGAAACGTAGTAGGTGAATATGGAATGGGGGTAAGGAATGATAGAGGAAGCCGCCTGGTAGAATTTTGCACAGAGCATAAGTTAATAATAGGTAACACTTGGTTAAAGAATCATGAAAGAAGGTTGTACACATGGAAGAACCCTGGAGATACTAAAAGGTATCAGATAGATTATATAATGGCAAGACAGAGATTTAGGAACCAGGTTTTAAATTGTAAGACATTTCCAGGGGCAGATGTGGACTCTGACCACAATCTGCAGATTAAAACTGAAGAAACTACAAAAAAACTGGGAATTTAAGGACATGGGACCTGGATAAACTGAAAGAACCAGAAGTTGTAGAGAGTTTCAGGGAGAGCATTAGGGAACGATTAACAAGAATGGTGGCAAGAAATACAGTAGAAGAAGAATGGGTAGCTTTCAGAGATGAAATAGTGAAGGCAGCAGAGGGTCAAGTAGGTAAAAAGACGAGGGCTAGTAGAAATCCTTGGGTAATAGAAGATATATTGAATTTAACTGATGAAAGAAGAAAGTATAAAAACGCAGTAAGTGAAGCAGACAAAAAGGAATGGAAACGTCTCAAATATGAGATCGACAGAAAGTGCAAAATGGCTATGCAGAGATGGCTAGAGGACAAATGTAAGGATGTAGAGGCATATATCACTAGGGGTAAGATAGATACTGCCTACTGGAAAATTAGAGAGACGTTTGGAGAAAAGAGAACCACTTGTATGAATATCAAGTGCTAAGATGGAAACCCAGTTCTAAGCAAAGAAGGGAAAGCAGAAAGGTGGAAGGAGTATATAGAGGGTCTATACAAGGGCGGTGTACTTGCGAACAATATTATGGAAATGGAAGAGGACGTAGATGAATATGAAATGAGAGATATGATTCTGCGCGAACGGTTTGACAGAGCACTGAATGACCTAAGTCGAAACAAAGGCCCGGGAGTAGACAACATTCCATTAGAACTACTGATAGCCTTGGGAGAGCGAGCCCTGACAAAACTCTACCATCTGGTGAGCAAGATGCATGAGACAGGCGAAATACCCTCAGACTTCAATGAATTTTTTACAGACGAATCGAACAACTGGTAGATGCCGACCTCGGGGAAGATCAGTTTGGATTCTGTAGAAATGTAGGAAAACGTGAGGCAATACTGACCCTACGACTCATCTCAGAAGATAGAATAAGGAAAGGCAAACGTATGTTACTAGCATTTGTAGACTTAGAGAAAGCTTTTGACAATGTTGACTGGAATACTCTCTTTCAAATTCGGAAGATGGCAGGGACAAAATACAGGGAGTGAAAAGCTATTTACAATTTGTACAGAAACCAGATGGCAGTTATAAGAGTTGATGGGTGTGAAAGGGAAGCAGTGGTTGGGAAGGGAGTGATACATGGTTGTAGCCTATCCCCGATGTTATTCAGTCTGTATATTGAACAAGCAGTAAAGGAAAAATTGGAGTAGGAATTAAAATCCATGGAGAAGAAATAAAAACTTTGAGGTTCGCGGATGACATTGTAATTCTGTCAGAGACAGCAAAGGACCTGGAAGAGCAGTTGAATTGAATGAACAGTGTCTTGAAAGGAGGATATAACATGAACAACAACATAAGCAAAACGAGGATAATGGAATGTAGTCGAGTTAACTCGAGTGATGCTGAGGGAATTAGATTAGGAAATGAGACACTTAAAGTAGTAAAGGAGTTTTGCTATTTGGGGAGCAAAATAACTAATGAGGTCGAAGTAGAGAGGATACAAAATGTAGACTGGCAATGGCAAGGAATGCGTTCCAGAAGAAGAGAAATTTGCTAACATCGAGTATAGATTTAAGTGTCAGGAAGTCATTTCTGAAAGTATTTGTATGGAGAGTAGCCATGAACGGAAGTGAAACATGGACGATAAAAATTTTGGCAAGACGAGAATAGAAGCTTTCTAAACGTGGTGCTACAGAATAATGCTGAAGATTAGATGGGTAGATCACATAACTAATGAGGAGGTATTGAATAGAACTGGGGTGAAGAGAAATTTGTGGCACAACTTGACTAGAAGAAGGGATCGGTTGGTCGGACATGTTCTGAGGCATCAAGGGATCACCAATTTAGTATTAGAGGGCAGCGTAGAGGGTAAAGGTTGTAGAGGGAGACCAAGAGATGAATACACTAAGCAGATTCAGAAGGATGTAGGTTGCGGTAGGTACTGGGAGATGAAGAAGCTTGCACAGGATAGAATAGCGTGGAGAGCTGCATTAAACCAGTCTTTGGACTGAAGACTATAACAACAACAACAACTTTTTTTTTCGTCAATGTACGAAGATTTACTGAGAGTCAACCATGACTATGGAGACACACTCAGCCGATACCATTTCCTATCCACCATCTTCCGCTACGTCATCACAACAACGACTCCACTCGCTTTGAGTAGCAACAATATGGCTACTCATGTCCATTTCGTTTCCTCAGACTCCGCGACACTTCGCCTGACGATGACGAGTAAAAAACGCATCGAAACGTTGAGTTGGTAAGGCGCAGCGACTCGGCTGATAACGGAGAAGATTTCATCAGTTTCGCAAGATTTTTTAGACAGGCATCTTTGTTAATTCTGTGAATCTGAAGATCAGTATTAGTGCACTATTGGCCCTGATTTCAGTGGACTTTATTTATTTATTTTTAAGTATATGTGAACGTCGGACGCACATTTTATTCCAATTATTGAATCAACTTCAAATTCTTTCCGGTGATACGACGGTGGTGTGGCCCCATAGGTTCCCTCTGCAATAGGCTAGATCGGGTGATTTTTTCGATGCTTTTGTTTCACGTCTTAGAGAAGGTGAGCGGGGAAGAAAGGATGTGATGATGCTGTTTGGTTTATTGGCGCTCAACTGGTTATCAGCATCCGTACAAATTCCCAAGCGTTACTCAGTCCAATCTAGCCACATTCGCTCCCTGGGTGGAGAAAATATCTAACGCGACCGCGAATCGAACCCGGCACCCCGTGATGCAGTAGCAGCAACGCTAGCCACTAGACCACGAGCTGCGGACAGGGAAGAAAGGAGTACTGCCACATGAAGACATTGTCACAAGAGCAAAAGGAAATACACCGGTCAGCCAGAACATTATGATCACCTACCTAACAGCCGAAATGTCCGTCTTTGGTTTGGATAACAGCGGCGACTCGTCGTGATACAAATACAATGAGGCCACGGTAGGTCGCTGGAGTGAGCTGGCACCACATTGCTCACACAAGTCTCCTAATTCATGTAAATTTCTGGGAGACGCGACTAGCTCTGGCGCCACGTTCAGTCGCATCCCAGATGTGTTCGATCCGATTCAAATCTGGCGAGTTGGGGTCCAGCACATCAGTTGGAACTCGCCGATGTGTTCCTGGAACCGCTCCATCTCAGTCCTAGCCTTGAGGTATGGAGCGTTATCTAGTTGGAAAATGCCATTGTCGTCCGGAAACATGATAGTCATGAAGGGTGGTATACGTGTTCTGCAACCAGTTTAAGATACTCTGCACGAGCTCCAATGGACCCATGGATAGGCACGTGAATATTCCCCAGAGCATAAATGAGCCGCCGTCAGATTGTCTCCGTCCCGCAGTACAGGTGTCAACAAGCTGTTCCTCTGAAAGACGACAGTTTCGCGCCCTCCCATCAGCATGATGAAGAACGTATCGGAATTCATCACACCATGCGACGCTCTGTCACTGCGTCAACGTCCAGTGCCGATGGTTACGTGCCCATTTTAGTCGTAGCTGCCAATTTTGTGGTGTTAACATTGGCTCATGCAAGGATCGTCTGCTGCGGAGGCCCATCGTTAGGAGTGTTAGGTGCACTGTGTGTTGTAAGGGGTGCTAAAGGCGGAAGAATCAGCAATGATCAACGACATGAGGATGCAGAAGGCAATGGAAACCACTGCATTAAAGACTCGTAACGTGTATCCACAGGACATGTGGCCTGTAATTGAAGAAGTGTCATGATAATCTCTCCATTCCGATTCCGGAATAGTCCCCCATTTGGATCTCCGGAAGGGGACTGCCAAGGGGGAGGTTACCATGAGAAGAAGATTGAATAATCTACGAAAGGATAACGTTCTACGAGTCGGGGCGTGGAATGTCAGAAGCTTGAACGTGGTAGGGAAACTAGAAAATCTGAAAAGGGAAATGCAAAGGCTCAATCTAGATATAGTAGGGGTCATTGAAGTGAAGTGGAAGGAAGACAAGGATTTCTGGTCAGATGAGTATCGGGTAATATCAACAGCAGCAGAAAATGGTATAACAGGTGTAGGATTCGTTATGAATGGGAAGGTAGGGCAGAGGGTGTGTTACTGTGAACAGTTCAGTGACTGGGTTGTTCTAATCAGAATCGACAGCAGACCAACACCGACAACGATAGTTCAGGTATACATGCCAACGTCGCAAGCTGAAGATGAACAGATAGAGAAAGTGTATGAGGATATTGAAAGGGTAATGCAGTATGTAAAGGGGCACGAAAATCTAATAGTCATGGGCGACTGGAATGCAGTTGTAGGGGAAGGAGTAGAAGAAAAGGTTACAGGAGAATATGGGCTTGGGACAAGGAATGAAAGAGGAGAGAGGTTAATTGAGTTCTGTAACAAGTTTCAGCTAGTAATAGCGAATACCCTGTTCAAGAATCACAAGAGGAGCAGGTATACTTGGAAAAGGCCGGGAGATACGGGAAGATTTCAATTAGATTACATCATGGTCAGACAGAGATGCCGAAATCAGATACTGGATTGTAAGGCGTACCCAGGAGCAGATATAGACTCAGATCACAATATAGTAATGATGAAGAGTAGGCTGAAGACATTAGTCAGGAAGAATCAATACGCAAAGAAGTGGGATACGGAAGTACTAAGGAATGACGAGATACGTTTGAAGTTCTCTAACGCTATAGATACAGCAATAAGGAATAGCGCAGTAGGCAGTACAGTTGAAGAGGAATGGACATCTCTAAAAAGGGCCATCACAGAAGGTGGGAAGGAAAACATAGGCACAGAGAAGGTAGCTGCGAAGAAACCATGGGTAACAGAGGAAATACTTCAGTTGATTGATGAAAGGAGGAAGTACAAACATGTTCCGGGAAAATCAGGAATACAGATAGGGCGAACAATCGATTGTGACGTGTTGCGAGAGCGAGTGTCGAGATGCGCCTGGGTGGTTGGCGGGAATGGTGTATGTGTGGAGGCCATTATTGGAATACAGGGTTTTTTTAACCGAGAAGGGTGTCACCATCGCCGTGGTTAGACCCCTAAATAATAAATAAATACCGGGAAAGTGATGAAGTATCTTTATAAAAGTGATCACCGACGATACTAGTGCCGATATTTAGTTTCGCATCTACCGCGCCGGTCTAACCTTGGATTGCAGTGTTGGATGCAGGGATGGATTAGCGTGTGACGATAATGGCAAATGAAGAAAGCCTGTGCTGAGATTAGCCGTAATTAGATATGTATGACGAAGGCAGTGGCTGTCTCCTTTTTATGTTCTGAGAAGAATATAAGTTCGTAATTAGTAAAACTGTGTTAGTGTTCCTTATTACCATACATTCAGTATTATAGTATTGAACAGGACGAACAGGAAAGTAACAACTTCCGTAGCAGTCAATTCCGATTACCAGCCCCATTAGGTTCACGATCATGTTAAATATTGGGCTGCTATTCGATCAGGCCAGGTCGGGATAAAAACGGAGGTGTTACAGTGTTCAGACACACTTGTACTCTGCTCAACATTAAAGTCTGATGTTAGCTCCGCCACAGTGCGCCGCCTCTCCTGTTTTACTTGTCTCCCCAGCCTATTACGTCCGACAGCTGTGAAGAGGGGTGACCGACCAACGCCACGACGTGTAGACGTGGTTTCACCAAGGTTTCGCCACGTGTTGAAGACACCTCCCACAGCACTGCTCGAACACCCCACTAGTCCTGCAGTTCCCTAAATCCTCGTGCGCAGACTCCAGGCCATCACAGTCTGCCCTCGGTCAAACGCAGTACAATGCGCGCCTTCCCCCTTCTGAAGACGGACAGCACGCTCACTGACACACCATGCACCGTTGTCGCGTGCCTGGACGGGTTTATACTGTAAGACGCGTATATTTCTATTGTCTATTGTCAAACCACAATTTATGAAAGATGTTAATATTTTTATTAATAGGATTAAGTAGGAATCATTAATATTTGTCATGTTGGAAATAATTGTGGTAGCAGAGAATATCTGCACCAAAGTATTGTTGATATAATTTTAAAAACGGCGGGAGAAGCCGCATACAGATACATTTTAAGAAAAGAGTGGGAAAGACCGCGCATTGATACATTTTGTAATGGTGGCAGGGATTGTCTGCGCCAGAAAGCATTGTTGGCAGGAGAGACCGCACTTTAGCGTTCGTAGGAAGTTAGTACTAAGCGAGATGTGAAGGGAGTTGGTAGCAGGTCTGAAGCGAGAGCTTGAGAGGAGCGGGGTGCCTGCCAGCCACTAGCTATGATTTACAAGAGGTTATAAACGGATGTACAGAGACATCAGCTAACTACTATAATAAGAGGAACTAATATTATTGAATTAATTTTTTTGAGAAACTCAAGACTACTGAAGGTATGTTTGCGCATTGCTAGTAGTAAGATTATTGTAAACGTAAGTCCCATTTGAACGTTTGTAAAATCATTTCATTACCAACAGTAAATATTTGAAGCGTTTTCAGAATGTAATTAATTTTTGTCAGCAATGTTGCATTGCTGATTATAATCCATCCCAAAAACCATCAACGTAAAACTTTGCAAAATTTTATTGTTGTCAAGAAAAATTTTAACTATGAGTTACGTAACTTCAGCTAAATTAATTAAACAACAACGTCAGCTTTGCTATTAAAGAATAACGTCAGCTTTGGTAATAAATAGAGCCACTTATTATGAAAGCCCACCAGCAGCTAATAGAGCATAGTAAAACAGAATAATTATATTCATGTCGCAGTTCGATGTAGCAGTCAGATGGCGATCCAGTAACAGTAAAAAAGGTAACGAACAGTTTTGGGTTATTGGAGGTAACGGCTGAGGGCCACGACGATGACACATTCTGTTTCGTCGAACTATCGCAAAATCACTTTTAATAAGCAGCAATTAAATTTGTATGCGAAGATAGAGAAAGAGAATAAATTTCAAAGGGAAGATTTCATTTGTTATTATTAAGCAAGAGATAGAAATCCTAAGGGAAGGTTACATAGGTTATTGTAAAAGGGAAGGTTATCATTAACAAAAGAGGTATAGAGGAGACGGGAAAGTTTCAATGTCGACAGCAATTCGGTGGTCATAATGTTCTGCCTGAGCGGTGTACAGCCGTATGATTATAATGAGCTGTCGACCAGTAGGGAAAGAAGATAAAGTGAACCAACAGAGAGGTGTGTCGATATTGCTGCTGCTGTTGTGCTCTTCAGTCCGACGACTGGTCTGATGCAGCTCTCCAGGCTACTCTACCTCCGAACAGCCATTGCAGCCTACATCCATTTGAATCTGCCTACTGTATTCACCCTTTGAGCTGACTCTGCAATTTTTCCCCTCATACTTCCATTACTACATTGACGCTTCTTTTATACGTAAGCATGTGCCAAATTAAGCGATTGCTTCTTCTAGTCAGGTTGTACAGTACGTTTCTTTTTTCTTCACTATGATTCAGTACTGCCTGATTAGTTACTCTAACAACCCACCTAATTTTCAGCATATTTCTGTAGCACCGTATATCTGATCTCTTATTGTCTGAACTGCTTATCGTACAAGTTTCACTTCCATATACCTTAAGAAAAGACGTCCTAACACTTCAATTTAAATTCGACGTAAACAAATTTCTGTAGCCGGAATGCATTTTATGACCTCTCTACTTCGGCCGTCATCAGTTATTTTTCTGGCCATATAATAAAACCCATCTACTTTCAGGGTGCTTGCTGATAACCTCCAGTTATATCTAAGTGCAAACCCAATAAGCCTGAAGACAGCTGTCGAGAATATCAATACCGATCTGTGCGTACTGTCAAAATGGGTGCAGGGTACAGGGTTAAACGTCAACCCACCCAAAACCCAAGCGGTACTGGTTGCTCACTCTAGACTCATTAGACCGAAATATCGGGAATCCCTTCCATCTTTAACCCTAAATATCAACTTCTCTCATTCAGCAGAGTCCAGGGGATGAAAATCTAAGTTAGATTCAGCACTTAACAGCAGTGTGCAACAAGACATCAGCATCTCTCCACGCCCTACAAAAATATAAAAAGCTCTTCTCTCTTGATCTGAAAAATAATCTTGCACTAACGCTTGTGGTTCTTGTTACTGATTGAGGGATGCTACCCCGCAAGGCCTTTCTCAGGAAAGGTCACGCCGCCTGGAAGTGGTTATGAATACCTAATTCGTTGTATCTGTGATTTTCGACTCTTTGATCACATGCACAGCTGTCCCGGCTGCGTGCAGACAACGTGCAGAGGTGTTCATACCCTCTGTCTTCTCTACTGTCTTATCAATGAACACTGTCCCTCACATTTATCCTCGACCATAACGCTCCTGTCTGAACATCACGTCAGAAACACGCGTTCACATTACAGCAAAATCCATTTTGTCCCAAGCCATTGTTTAGGGACGTGACTCGGCAACTACCTCCCGTATTACATTAGAGAACTGAATTACATCTCCAGCTTCAGAATACAGTTAATAAGCAACCGTAAAGAGTTCCATTCTCCCTGTAGGCTCACGTCAACCCCGTACATCCCTCTTTACATCCTGATCTTCCTCATTTCCCAGTGTTCTGTTCCTAAATTTCCTTTCCCCAAAACTCGCTATAACAGGAAACGTATATTTTGTACATCTATAAATTCTGCTTAAATTTTCCTCTGTAGTTTTTGTTACGAACGTCATAATTATTGAAACTTCCTGGCAGATTAAAACTGCGTGCCCGACCGAGACTCGAACTCGGGACCTTTGCCTTTGGCGGGCAAGTGCTCTACCAACTGAGCTACCGAAGCACGACTCACGCCCGGTACTCACAGCCGTACTTCTGGCAGTACCTCGTCTCCTACCTTCCAAACTTTACAGAAGCTCTCCTGCGAACCTTGCAGAACTAGCACTCCTGAAAGAAAGGATATTGTGGAGACATGGCTTAGCCACAGCCTGGGGGATGTTTCCAGAATGAGATTTTCACTCTCGCAGGAGAGCTTCTGTAAAGTTTGGAAGGTAGGAGACGAGGTACTGGCAGAAGTAAAGCTTTGAGTACCGGGCGTGAGTCGTGCTTCGGTAGCTCAGTTGATAGAGCACTTGCCCGCGAAAGGCAAAGGTACCGAGTTCGAGTCTCGGTCGGGCACACAGTTTTAATCTGCCAGGAAGTTTCATATCAGCGCACACTCCGCTGCAGAGTGAAAATCTCATTCTGGAGTCATAATTATTGTCATTATTATTATTTCTTTCCTTTCTCAGACGTTATGTCTGGTTAAAAATGGAAAGTGACGCGGACCTTGATCAAGCGAGACTTCCTTTTCACTGTGTGGTATATGTTACATTGCATTTAGGAACTTTCGGGTAATTGAACATGTATCAATAATTACAGATTTCTGTAGTTGTATATATATATATATATATATATATATATATATGTGTGTGTGTGTGTGTGTGTGTGTGTGTGTGTGTGTGTGTTTGGATGTAGCTATATTGCGTTGATGTACTGGTGGATATTGTGTGGTATGACTCCTGTAGTTGATTGTATAATTGGTATAATGTCAACTTTATCCTGATGCCACATGCCCTTGACTTACTCAGCCAGTTGGATGTATTTTTCAATTTTTCTCTTGTTATTTTCTGTATATTTGTTGTATTGGGTATGGATATTTCGATTAGTTGTGTTAATTTCTTCTTTTTATTGGTGAGTATGCTGTCAGGTTTGTAATGTGGTGTTGTTTTATCTGTAATAATGGATCTGTTCCAGTATAATTTGTATTCATCATTCTCCAGTACATTCTGTGGTGCATACTTGTATGTGGGAAAGTGTTCTTTTATTAGTTTATGTTGTATGGCAGGTTGTTGATGTATTATTTTTGCTACATTGTCGTGTCTTCTGGGGTATTCTGTATTTGCTAGTATTGTACATCCGCTTGTGATGTGATCTACTGTTTCTATTTGTTGTTTGCAAAGTCTGCATTTACCTGTTGTGGTATTGGGATCTTTAATAATATGCTTGCTGTAATATCTGGGGTTTACTGTTTTATCCTGTATTGCTATCATGAATCCTTCCGTCTCACTGTATATATTGCCTTTTCTTAGCCATGTGTTGGATGCGTCTTGATCGATGTGTGGCCGTGTTAGATGATACGGGTGCTTGCCATGTAGTGTTTTCTTTTTCCAATTTACTTTCTTCGTATCTGTTGATGTTATGTGATCTAAAGGGTTGTAGAAGTGGTTATGAAATTTCAGTGGTGTAGCCGATGTATTTATATGAGTGATTGCTTTGTGTATTTTGCTAGTTTCTGCTCGTTCTATAAAGAATTTTCTTAAATTGTCTACCTGTCCAAAATGTAGGTTTATTATTATTATTATCATTTTCACTATTAGTGGCAGCAGCTGTAACAGTACAAGTATTGCCAGCATTAACTTTATTAGTTCATAGAGAATATTATTTACTCACAGTACCACTTCACACACGCAATTGTAATATTAAAATTGTTATTTCTTAGGTAATATGTTGTGAAAAAAGGTAACGTGTGTGTGAACCCTCGGTCCCATATAAGAGAGGGCATTATACACAAATCATATCAGGTTAACCAAATAAATAAATAACAAATAACGTAATTTCTTCAGCATTACCAAATTTAATTCCGTTGCGTAGTTGATATCGATTAAATACCGGATAATCAAAAAGTCAGTATAAATTTGAAAACTGAATAAATCACGGAATAATGTAGATAGAGAGGTACAAATTGACACACATGCTTGGAATGACGTGGGGTTTTATTAGAACCAAAAAAATACAAAAGTTCAAAAAATATCCGACAGATGGCGCTTCGTCTGATCAGAATAGCAGTAATTGGCATGACAAAGTAAGACAAAGCAAAATTAATCTTCTTTACAGGAAATGCTCAATATGTCCACAATCATTCCTAAACAACAGTTGTGGTCGGGGAATAATGTTGTGAACAGCACTGTAAAGCATGTCCGGAGTTATGGTGAGGCATTGGCGTCGGATATTGTCTTTCAGCATCCCTAGAGATGTCGGTCGATCACGATAGACTTGCGCCTTCAGTTAACCCCAAAGCCAATAATCGCACGGACGGAGGTCTGGGGACCTGGGAATCCAAGCATGACGAAAGTAGCGGCTGATCACACGATCATCACCAAACGACGCGCGCAAGAGATCTTTCACGCGTCTGGCAACATGGGGTGGAGCCCCATCCTGCATAAACATCGTAGTTCCAGCAGGTGTTTATCAGCCAGGCTGGGGATGATGCGATTCTGTGACATATCGGCGTACCTCTCACCAGTCACGGTATCAGTTTTGCTGTCCTGCACCATCCGTCGGACATTTTGCGGACTTGGTTTTTTTTTTTTGTTCTAAATAAACCCCATGGCATTCAAAGCATGTGTGTCAATTTTTACCTGTCTGTTTACATAATTCCGTGGTTTATTAAGTTTTCAAATTTATACTGACTTTTTGATCACCCGGTATTTATACCACTGGCATGTAATAAGCAAAACAGAAGAGTTATTTGACTTTTTGTTTAGTAGCCTAAATGCGCTTTCATGTCTATAACGTAACCGTCTGAGATGTTTATGGTCAACAGTAACACTTAAAGCAAAATAACAGCGAAACTTCTTGACGTAAAGGTATGAACGTAAGACAACCTTTACAACTACTCTTTGAGATGTGAAGAGGAAGGACGACATACGTCACTTTTGCTCATGTCAGGTTTTATTCTCTTCTGATTGCTAGGCAACTGTATATACCGTGCCTTTATTCGTATTCCTGCGTCGCCACGGACGTTGACAGGAAAACCACCCCCACATCGTTCCCAGGGATCGCGCAGAAGGCGCACCGGAATTAAAAGGGGCTGCAAGTCCTATACTCCAGGGAGGCGCTGTACGACTTTTCAGAGGGGGCGGAATTGGCAGGTAGGGCGGGAGGAAGGTGGGGGAGGAGGAGGGGGTATCACTGGATGTCCGCACTGGGACTGCGAGGCTCTAAAGTCGGTCGTTGCAGGAAGGAGAGCGGAAATTGGCGCTACAGTCGCAGGGCGGCGATCCCACCAAGTGTGTGTGTGTTGCTCTGCTGAGGCACACGAGCGTAGAAAACTTATCCTGTGAAAAACTGAATCCAATGTAAGTCACTTAACAGTGTCAATTACACTACTGGCCATTGAAATTGCTACACCAAGAAGAAATGCAGATAATAAACGGGTATTCATTGGATAAATATATTATACTAGAACTGACATGTGATTACATTTTCACGCAATTTGGGTGCATAGATCCTGAGAAATCAGTACCCAGAACAACCACCTCTGGCCGTAATAAAGGCCTTGATACGCCTGGGCATTGAGTCAAATAGAGCTTGGATGGCGTGTACAGGTACAGCTACCCATGCAGCTTCAACACGATACCACAGTTCATCAAGAGTGGTGAATGGTGTAGTATTGTGACGACCCAGTTGCTCGGCCATCATTGACCAGACGTTTTCAGTTGGTGAGAGATCTAGTGAATGTGCTGGCCAGGGCAGCAGTCGAACATTTTCTGTATCCAGAAAGGCCCGTACAGGACCTGCAAAACGCGGTCGTGCATTATACTGCTGAAATGTGGGGTTTCGCAGGGATCGAATGAAGGGTAGAGCCACGGGTCGTAACACATCTGAAATGTAATGTCCACTGTTCAAAGTGCCGTTAATGCGAACAAGAGGTGACCGAGACGTGTAACCAATGGCACCCCATACCATCACGCCGGGTGATACGCCAGTATGGCGATGACGAATACATATATCACTGCATTCGCACTCGCCCCATACCATTACAGGGCCTCCACCAATTTGAATAGTCCTCTACTGATATTCAGGGTCCATGAATTCATGAGGCTGTGTCCATACAAGTACCCGTCCATTCCCTCGATAGAATTTGAAACGAGACTCGTCCGACCAGGCAACATGTTTCCAATCAACAATAATACAATGTCGGTGTTGACGGGCGCAGGCGAGGCGTAAAGGGTACACGAGTGGGCCTTCCGCTCCGAAAGCCCATATCGATGATGTTTCGTTGAATGGTTCGCACGCAGACACTCGTTAATGGCCCAGCACTGAAATCTGCAGCACTTCTGACACGTTGAATGATTTCCTTCAGTCGTCGATGGCACCGTTCGTGCAGGATCTTTTTTCGGCCACAGCGATGTCGGAGATTCGATTTTTTACCGGATTCCTGATATTCACAGCACATTCGTGAAATGACTGTACGGCAAAATCCCCACTTCATCGCTACCTCGGAGATTCTGTGTCCCATCGCACGTAGGCCGACTATAACACCATGTTCAAACTCACTTAAATCTTGATAACCTGCCATTGTAGCAGCAATAACCGATCTAACAACTGCGCCAGTTGCCAGATATAGGCGTTGCCAACCGCATCGCCGTATTCTACCTGTTTACATACCTCTATATTTGAATACGCATGCTTCTACCAGTTTCATTGGCGCTTCAGTGTATATACCGAAACGACAGTTACGAATATTTCGATAAATTCCACTTGTAAAGCAGGTTCAAACATTTGAGATGTTTAAAAATGAACTAATGTGTAGAATTTTTGACATTAAGTATTAGAAACCTCTATGATTGGAGCCGTGCATTAAAATTAATTTTATAGTTTGTTGGAAGTCGTTGTTAAGTTCTCTATCATACATCACACGAGTACAGTCTGCGTACTTCGCAGTCCGCTCAAAAAAGAAAAAAAAAATAAATAAATAAATAAATAAATAAAAATAAAGAAGCTTGTATCCTTTTATTTGTATTTATGACGTCATATCTCGTAAATTATGCGTCGTAGCGTCGTAGAATAATGTAATTCTGCCGCTATATTCAACGACATACAGTCATTCTCATAAATTAGGGATAATGCTGATACATGGTGAAACAACGCTCTGGTGGGCGGCTTGCGGGTTTAAATCATCTCGGGGTATCACCATGCGGTGCATTTGACCTGCGGACGTCGCACGGTGGCGCTGGCAGCAGTCCACATACGCAGAGGTGTGTTGGTGCATGTCAGAGTACGATGCAGCGAGTAAGTGTGCAGACGTTTTCAGACATGCTAATGGTGACTGTGTGTTGAAAATGGCGACAAGAGGCTGGTCAAACACAGCAGGTCGTAGCACGGGCCATCCGTATGCCACAAAGTGTGATATCAAGATTATTGCAACGATTCCAGCAGACTGGAAACGTGTCCAGGTGCTACAGTACGAGACGTTCACAGTGTACAACACTACAAGAAGACCGATAACTCACCATCAGTGCCCACAGACGGCCACGGAGTATTGTAGGTAGCCTTGCTTGGGACCTGGAAGTTTTCTCCAGACAGTCCGCAGATGACTGAACAGACATGGGTTTATTCGCCCGGAGACCTGCAAGGTGCTTTCCAGTGACCCCTGGTCACAGGAGAGCCCGTAAAGCCTGGTGTCAAGAACACAGTACATGGTCATTGGAACAGTAGGTTATGTTCACGGATGAGTCCAGGTATAGTCTGAACTGTGATTCTATCCGGGTTTTCATCTGGCTTGAACCAGGAACCAGACACCACCACCTTAATGTCCTTGAAAGGAACCTGTATGGTTGTCGTGGTTTTATGGTGTGAGGTGGGATTATGATTGGTGCATGTACACCGCTGCATGTCTTTGATAAAGGAACTGTAACAGGTCGGGCGTATCGGGACGTCGTTTTGCACCAGTATGTCCGCCTTTCCATTGGTACAGTGGGTCCCCACCTTCCTCCTGATCGATGATAACGCACGGCCCCACCGAGCTGCTATCGTAGAGGAGTAGCTGGAGATAGAAGATTGATATCTTATGACGAATGGAGTGGCCTACCTGTTCTCCATACCTAAACCTCATCGAGCACATCTGGGATGCTCTCGGTCGACGTATCGCTGCAAGCTGCACGTCTTCAAACTCCTAGGACACTTCAGGAGCTCCGACAGGTTCCGGTGCAAGAATGGGAGGCTATACCCCAGCAGCTGCTCGACAAGCTGATCCAGAGTATGCCAACCCGTTGTGCGGCCTGTGTAAGTGTTCATGGTGATGGTTCAAACGGCTCTGAGCACTATGGGACTCAACTGCTGAGGTCATTAGTCCCCTAGAGCTTAGAACTAGTTAAACCTAACTAACCTAAGGACATCACAAACATCCATGCCCGAGGCAGGATTCGAACCTGCGACCGTAGCGATCTTGCGGTTCCAGACTGCAGCGCCTTTAACCGCACGGCCACTTCGGCCGGCTGTGCATGGTAATCATATCCCACATTGATGTCGGAGTACCTGCGCAGGAAAAAGTGGCGTTTTGTAGCACATGTGTTTCGGGACGGTTTTCTCAACTTATCACCAATACCGTGGACTTACAGATCTGTGTCACGTGCATTCCCTATGTGCCTATGCCATTAGCGCCAGTTTTGTGTAGTGCCACGTTGTGTGGCACCACATTCTGCAATTATCCTTAATTTATGAGCATGAGTGTATGTTAATACTGTGTGCAAAATGGGTGCGAATAGGGGTTGCAGCAAAGAAGTGATAAATTAAAACGTCATGCCTGATAGTGAAGTTTTGTTGCGTGAACAGCGAAAATGCATTAGTGGTAATTTTTTTCCTTTCATTATTTTATGGGTGATTTCTGCGAGAAGCAGTCTCTAAATGGTTGTAAAGTTTGCTGGATGCATCTAGTTGCTCTCATTCTGCACAAATGTATTGCGGGTAAGCTGGCGCCAAGTGTGGCGCCGGCTCAAGAAGTACAGGGAGTCCCAGCAGGAAGCGTCAACATTCACGGATATGACAGCAGAGAAAGTGTTGTGAACACTGGTCTGAAATGCGTAGCTTAAAAGTTGTGCGTATTTCTTCATCTTCCACACTGTCAAACAATCTCTTATCTGGAAGCTCTTTGCTTTCCATGTTTTGAGAAGTAGTAATATATCCAGTTAACATGGACCCTAAGGGGCCTACCTTAAGAATTGCGAGCAGTTGTCCGTCGTCGTTACAGTGAAAAACGTCTCTTCTACTGAACAAATGCTGATGGTTCCTGAAGTATGCATTTAGAGCCCGTGTTTACAGTTTCTTATTGTTTCGATTCCAACTAATTCCTCCCAAAATACGGAAAGCAAAGAGCTTGCAGTAGAAGACATTCACAGAATGGAAGCTGACGCTGCGTTTTGGAGTGTTTTCTGCTTCGAGTAAGGGTTTGTGTCATTTTCCTAAATCCTGACCATTCTTCCTGGGACATCCTAGATAGTTCATTACCTGCTAGTGAAAAACGACCAAAAATTTGAAAAATATATTTCTGCTCTACAGAAAAGAGTGTTTCACCTCGATTACAAAAGTGTATAGCTTTTCCTTAATTCGTGATGTGTCACAGTTCCACACCACTCTGTCATTTTAAAGTGTGTCAGTTTAATCTTCTTCTCCCGACTTTTTTCAGCTTTAATATATATCTATTTTAGAAGGCTTACTGGAATGTAACTACAGGCATATCTGCAAGTCTGCGTTTTATTTGCAACTAAAGATCTTATCGTGAATTATATCTTACTTTCCGAATTTGAAACATGTGTGTTACAAAGTTACTGCTGTCCTTTACTATTGGAAAATTTGCGGTAAGGTCTTATGGGACCAAACTGCTCAGGTCATCGGTTCCTAAGCCTACACACTACTTAATCTAACTTAAACTAAATTACGCTATGGACAACGCACACACACACACCCATGCCCGAGGGAGGACTCTAACCTCCGACGGGGGGAGCCGCATGGACCGTGACAAGGCGCCTGAGACCGTGCGGCTATCTCGTGCGGCGTCTTTTACTATTTGAAGGTTGTATTTTCTGTGTTAGAAATGCCAAGAGTATAGAAATTTAGCGCCAAATTGAGATTTTGAAGCAACATCAAACAATACACATCATTTGGTTCAACAGTTACATTCAGGAGTTGGGCGTACAGGCACACAATACATTCGCAAGCACTGTTTGCCATTTGAAGGTTATTAAGCGAAAGTAGAGGGATCTGGCAAATACAGGTCTACGTAGGAGACATCTGCATGGTCTCTCGCAGAACCCCAACGAAAAGAGATGCAGAGGGGAACAAATACCGAAAAATGTATTTTCAGCCACGCTCCAATTTTTAGATCTCATGATCTGAAATAATTGTATGTCCAGACCGTGAGGAATATGGTTTAAGCTTTAACTGGTATTGATCGGTTGCGATTAACTGAAGCGGAGATGGGTGCAAAATCAGTTGCCAATGAGGCTCGGACAAATACAGGAATGAAGAAAAGAGTATGAGGGATAAAGAAAAAGTTGACTAACAGCAGTATACAGCTTGAATGTTCTAAAACTGCATGTCACTAAGCTAATTAGTCTTAAATCTTCTTTTGCGGTTTACCGGAAACCTGACTTTTTATCGTTAAAGTACACTTTTCTCCTTAATAACTGAATTTAAATTCACAAAAACTGGCACACAGAATGACCTTCTCTCCCTTGCCTACTTTTTCAGATAAGTCTAAAATACGGTGAAGATATGTGCGATTATTGATCGAAATTTTTAAATGTATTTCTCGCACGAAAACAGATTTTATATATTTTTCAGGGATTAGCATCACAAGAGGAAACTGGAGACATAACATACTTCCCTGAATGCTGCCTGCGGCCTGATTTTTTTTCTAAGTCCCGTAGTTTGTGATATACTAGAGCACCATGGATAGTTTCTAACTATAATACTTGTATTGTGTTCAACATTTTACACCTTTATATGGGTTGATAATGACAACTTTTAATTTTTTTATGTATGGCCAATATTTTCATGAAACACTGAAAATCGAATTTTTGTTGCTCTGGATCCCGTTAGATAGGTAGTTTCCAACCGGGTCTGGGTGACTGAGCGCTCGTTTTAGCGATTTAGTCGCGTAGATCCGTAATGGATAGACTTAATTTAACAACACATAGGCCTACAATGTCGCATCAATTCGTAAAAATCCATTTGACGGTGGTTTAAGCCTCTGCAGTGTATAGTGGAGATGAAGTAGACTGTGTTTATTCTATTTGTTGCTTCAATCTATTCTTCATTTAAGTCAAGTATTAGTCTCTAAATATGCCGTTCTCTTTGCAACGTACGGGGGGTTTATTGTAAAATTATCGATATATTGAAAAATATCTATTGGTAGTCTTAGTCGACCTTGAATTGCTATCTGACTTAAGTTGGCTCTGTTTAAACGCGCGGTTATCCCCCAGTATCATTTGCATAGAAATTATCATTACACTCTAATTAGTAAACAAAAATATGATTGCTAGCTACGAAATCAATAATGCGGTGATTAGCATATGATACCAAATTAAGATTTATTCAGAACAGGATGAGCAATATTTCTAGCATAACATGACAATACAATACACTCGCTAACCTAACTAGCCTATAATTGTCACAATGCATCCTCTTTTCCTAACTACTTAAGTCAACACTGAACCCGCAAGTGACTCTATTGCAGTTCTGCCTGAACGGACACAGACTCAGAGAGCGCCAGTCAAAGAGCTAGCGGAATACGAACTCATTTAGAATTACAGTGCCCTACTTTGGCTGATGATTGCTAATATCACCGTAATTCTCCGTGATGATAACGACGGTCGGCCCAGGCAACGTCGTGATGCCGTCTTTCCCGTGACTGAGCTTGGCTTTAAACTCCAACGTGGACGTGGTTTGCGCCCGTAAACTCCTGTACGTAAGTGTTCAATTGCGGAGTCCGTCACTAGTCAATACTCAAGCTACTTGCACATGTGCCAAGAGTAGTTGGTCGACTCAAGTGCGCGGCAGCAAAGGTACACTTCAGATTGCATATGAACACCACAAGTTAGTACAAATCTGTTTCTGTCGTCAGAGGAACAGATAATGCTACGTGTGTGGAGTCGTATGCTATAAACTATTCAGACTTGGAGAGTAAGCACTGGACTCAATGCCGGTAAAAACCTACTTCTCTCCACGGTCTCCAAGCAGGGCAGCCAGACACCACGACTGCTCTCCTCCACAGCCGACCCCAGAGTCCCACCTTCAGAGTTTTTGCAAACCTGGCCGTTCTTCGCCGCACGGATCTGTGCGCGTTGGTAGCCAATCACGACACAGACTACCATGTATCAGTGCGCGTTTGTACCTAACAACGACAGAGAATTCTCCTGCGGTTACTGTTGCCGCCAAACTTTTTTAATATGTAACTCTACGCGCTCTGCGCCAATCCCGTCGCAGTCTTCCGCTGTGGCGCGAAATCGTCTTTCTCTCTTTCGGGTATAGCTCTTTCTCGCTTCTTGTTGTGATGGCCCAGCCTCTCCGAACGTCTCTGGTGGTCTGAAGCGCCAGCCGACAATGGGGTCCGGCCGCGGCCATCCCCTTAGTTTGACATGACATTAACACCTTCCTTAGGCCTCTGAGCCCATCTCGTTAGTCATGACACACACAACTTCCTTTTCTGTGTCCATTCTCTCCTACCGGTGGGCCAATTATCAATTATTATGCGGTGTATTAGTACTGATTTAGCATCATGTAAGGTGCAAAATCTGCTACCTTACATCTTCAGATCGGTCTGGTAAGTTTGCTGCAGTCACAGCTCGCGCTGCTGGCCACCCCTGAGTAGAATCGCAGGGAGACGGGTTTCCCCGCGAGTTCCAGTCGGCTCCAACTCTCCAGCCGCGGCCGCTGTGATGAACGGCGCTCCCTGGCCAGTGGCCGCGCCCGCCATTGGTCAATACCGCCTCCACCGCCGCCGTCGCCTCCCCCGCCACCGCCACCGTCCCCGCCCCCGCCACCCCCGGCACCTGTCCGCCCGGAATCCGCTCTCCCTGCCCCAGGAGGCGAGCTGTCCGGCCGCCCGCCCCCGCAAAACCGACAGCGGCCCACCGCGCTCTCCCTCTGACGGCGCGCTCGCCTCCAGAATGCGAATCTGCGTATTACTGCGGCCGCAGCGCCGCCTGCCGCCCCCGCACAGACGGCCGCCTTTGACCAAAGTTCCGCGTCCCAGGCGCGCCTCTGCGCAGCCCCCGGCACCTGCGGAACAACGAGCGTTTCGTCGCTTCTGCTGGGGAAAAGGAGTACACAGTACCAGTACAGGAAGATGATCGGTGTACAGGGTGAACCACCTAAACCTTGTACCATACATCTACATCCATACTCCGCAAGCCACCTCACGGTGTGTGGCGGAGGGTACCTTGAGTACCTCTATCGGTTCTCCCTTCCATGCCAGTCTCGTATTGTTCGTGGAAACAAGGATTGTCGGTATGCCTCTGTGTGGGCTCTAATCTCTCTGACGGGAAAAATTCCGAACACCAAGAAGGAGTTGTGCTACTTAAAATAAGGTTGGCAAGGCTGTTTCTAAAAAGGGCTCTAAGCACTATGGGACTTAACATCTGAGGTCATCAGTCCCCTAGAACTTAGAACTACTTAAACCTAACTAACCTAAGGACATCACACACATCCATGCCCGAGGCAGGACTCGAAACTGCGACCGTAGTGGTCGCGCGGTTGCAGACTGCCTCGCCTAGAACCGTTCGGCCACACCGGCCGGCCGCTGTTTCTACATCTGAAAGATGACGCCTATTCAAACAGGGCTCCAGCCGCGTAAGAGTAACACCAGTATCGCCACTACAAGGACGCAAATCAGGTTTTCTTTATATACGTGCTACCCTTGGAACTGATGAGTTGATGCTAGTCCAGAGTGCTTGAAAGACGACGTAGTCCCCGTTGTCAACAGCTCACAGAGTTGGGACGAGGTCATGTAATACGGCTACAAAAAGCTGGACGTTTCTTATGCGATAGTGCAGAAAGACTGGGCAGGAACTTAGCCGCTGAACTTTCTACATCTACTTCCACATCCACATCCATACTCCGCAAGCCAACTGACGGTGTGTGGCAGAGGGTACCTTGAATACCTCTATCGGATCTCCCTTCTATTCCAGTCTCGTATTGTTCGTGGAAACAAAGATTGTCGGTATGCCTCTGTGTGGGCTCTAATCTCTCTGATTTTATCCTCATGGACTCATCGCGAGATATACGTAGGAGGGAGCAATATACTGCTTGACTCTTCGGTGAAGGTATGTTCTCGAAACTTCAACAAAAGCCCGTACCGAGCTACTGAGCCTCTCTCCTGCAGAGTCTTCCATTGGAGTTTATCTATCATCTCCGTATCGCTTTCGCGATTACTAAATGATCCTGTAAGGAAGCGCGCTGCTCTCCGTTGGATCTTCTCTATCTGTTCTATCAACCCTATCTGGTACGTATCCCACACTGCTGAGCAGTATTCGAGCAGTGGGCGAACAAGCGTACTGTAACCTACTTATTTGTTTTCGGATTGCATTTCCATAGGATTCTTCCAATGAATCTGTCTGGCATCTGCTTTATCAACTTTATATGATCATTCCATTTTAAATCACTCCTAATGCGTACTCCCAGATGATTTATGGAAATAACTGCTTCCAGTTGCTGACATGCTATATTGTAGCTAAATGATATGGGCTCTTTCTTTCTATGTATTCGCAGCACATTACACTTGTTTACATTGAGATTCAATTGCCATTCCCTGCACCATGCCTCAATTCCCTGCAGATCCTCCTGCATTTCAGTAAAATTTTCCATACTGCATAAATTTACAGTGCTATTGATGTGTGGTTTTCACAGAATGGAGTAGTAGTCAGCGGCTATACAGATTTTAATGGAACAATGCCTATTGACATTAATAGTCTAAAAGTAGGGGAAACTAGTAGGTCAGTGGTGTTTGTTGCAGGACTCTAGTGCGAGTCATTTACGAGATACCGTATTTTGCCAAGTTCCCACACCGACGCTTGTATAAGACCTGTGGTAGCACACATCGCAGAACAACACAAGTGCCTACACTAGTTTTGTGAATCCTGATTAGTAACGAGGGAAGTGATCATCACAGGTTGTGTTCAAAATAGCGGCCGGCAGCGGCAATAAACACTTCCAGTCTGGTATGGAACGACTGCTGCACGCCGGCCGGGGTGGCCGAGCGGTGCTAGGCGCTACAGTCTGGAACAGAGCGACCGCTACGGTCTCAGGTTCGACTCCTGCCTCGGGGGGTGGATGTGTGTGATATCCTTAGTTTAGTTAGGTTTAAGTAGTTTTAAGTTCTAGGCGACTGATGACCTTAGAAGTTACGTCCGATAGTGCTCAGAGCCATTTGAACCGTTTTTGACTGCCGCACGCGTGCTAGCATTTCAGCAGAAACATTAGAGCAGGCTGCAGTGATACGTCATCGGATGCAGTTGGTATGTCGTTGCAGACAGCGTCTTTCAGCTTTCCCCACAGAAAAAGTACATAAGCGCCCATTCCGGGGAACGGGCTGGCCAAGGTACAAGTGCTCTGTGCGCAATCCAACGATTTTGAAGCAAATTGTGAAGACTTGCTGTAGTACTTCGTTCACTATGTGCATATTGGTTCCACAGGTTCCTCAACCTCTGCAGAGGAACGTCTTCTAGTATCCGTTAGGAGGCTGCGGTACTTGTCGATGTGGGTTACCAAAACAAGTACAAGGATAGCGTACCAATAGGGACAAGAAAGGAGGCATGGAGGGCGTCAAAACAGAAATAACAATCATCCATTTATTGCACCATTACACACGCACATCATGATATATTATTGTCGTACTCATATGTATCACGAAGGGCACACACAATGGAGTTTAAGAAATTACAATGGCACATCAACTCCGCTATGACAAACAGTGTGCATATTGAAGGCCGCACAGTTTTACCGATGCAAGAAATTAAAATAATACTAGCATAAAATTAACTAAAATGCCTTGAAGGAAATGTTTATGAGAGGAACACGACGGGGCTGCAAGGGAGGTGGCAACACAATACGTAACTCAGGTGCACCAAAACAAACAACGGTCGCCAGGCCGCGCCAACAACGGACACGAAAGGCACGCAACTACTTTCTCCGTTGCGGTTCCGCGCGTTCCATCCAAGTAATAGCTACCTGAAATATTTTAATACTTGGAACAGTACACCAGTGAACAGCAAATTAAAAAAAAGAAAAAAACATGACATAAAAATACAATAATTTAAGAAAATCACATCATATGAGTATGAGCTTAAGGTCTTTCGGTAATTAAATCTTGCGTAATTACACTACTGAATTTCTCAGTGCCCAAGTTGCAATTAACGCAACAAGAATTAAATCGTTTAACTGATAATGTTACTTTAAAATAATAATAAAATTATTTCATACAAAAGACGACCAAGAACGGCCCGATCGGTATTCCCCAGTGAAGTAGTTCACACAAATGGTACTCCGCGGCTCCGAGCACACAGCCCCACAGAAAATGCAACACAACCACAGCGACCCTGCGTACTACCAGAACCACCAGGCAGTAAACCAAAATCGTACTCAGCCAAAACAAGGACCGACCTTTAAAATAACGAGACCTAGTCCGGGCCGGATAACAGACCAACTCCCAGGAAATCCATAAGAAACCTCAGCCAACTTAATGCCCGAAACAACAATTTATGAACACTATGCAAAACACAGGACCTCTCAGTCCAAAGGCTTCCGTTTAGTCGCGAAGATGGCTCCGATCAGCCTGCTGAGGTGCCAAGCGTCGTACGGAGTGCCGAATCAAGCTTAACCTTCGTTAACGGAAAGCGGAAGCACCACAAGACAAAATAAACTCCAGTCTAACAGCGCAAGGCAAACTCTAAGGAGTGCCACTCGTAGTTTATACACTTGAAGATCAAACATAAAGTGTGGTGTCACCGACAGACACCACACTTGCTAGGTGGTAGTTTTAAATCGGCCGCGGTCCATTGGTACATGTCGGACCCGCGTGTCGCCACTGTGTGATCGCAGACCGAGCGCCACCACAAGGCAGGTCTCGAGAGATACGGACTAGCACTCGCCCCAGTTGTACGGACGACGTAGCTAGCGACTACACTGACGAAGCCTCGCTCCTTTGCCGAGCAGATAGTTAGAATAGCCTTCAGCTAAGTCCATGGCTACGACCTAGCAAGGCGCCATTAGTAACATTGCATGTATCTAAAGAGTCTCACTTGTATCGCCACAATCTCCAGATGTACCAAAAGGATGGATTAAAGTTAAGTATTCCAGAAGCTACGTACTTTTCTTTATAGCATTCATTACGTATCCTGTTTCAGACCTCACGCCATCCAGCTTTAGCTTAGCGCGTGCCTTTCGGCTTCCTCTCATTGTGTCTAGGCTGTCTTGTCTAGCCACAACATAAAGCACCCAGACTAACGTGCCGCTGAACGACGTCTAGGAGAGCTGAGTAGCTCATCGATATACACCCATGGGACGGTAAACGAGGATAGCAATCCCAGCGACGGAGAGACAGGAGGACGAAATGACATCTCGTCGCACATAGGAGGTATTTCAAACTCAGGCTCGACAAACTACAACGGGCGAGATTTTGCTCCCCTTGTGAATCAAGTTAAACGACACACCACGCCGCTGTCCACACTATTAACCGTAAAATCACGGTCCGGTCTTTCCATCGGGCCCCACTCGGCGTGCAGACGCAAACAACCCCAGTCGAGGGATGGTTCAAATGGCTCTGAGCACTATGGGACTCAACTGCTGAGGTCATTAGTCCCCAAGAACTTAGAACTAGTTAAACCTAACTAACCTAAGGACATCACACACATCCATGCCCGAGGCAGGATTCGAACCTGCGACCGTAGCGGTCTCGCGGTTCCAGACTGCAGCGCCTTTAACCGCACTGCCACTTCGGCTGGCAACCCCAGCCGAGGCGAACTGTCTCCACGCCAAGGCAGCCCCTCTTTCCTCCTCTCACGCCTCCAGCTAAGCTTCGGCCAGCGATCACACACGGAAACAGCCGCCTGACGCCAAAGCGCCGTCTGAGTGTAAACTCACCACTAAGATCGATCTGGTCTTGGGAATAAGCGAGCACCACAACACTTGTGTTTGTTCAGTGTTCCGTCTATGAAACACGGGCCTATGTGCTGATGGTTCGCTATGACGCACCACATATTTACACTCCACGGACACCCCGAAAAACATACGTTTCTCATATTAGGTACATTGTGCTGCCACCTTCTGCCAAGTACTCCATATCAACGACCTGGGTCGTTATTAGAGGTCGTGAGAGAGCAGAATGGGGCGCTGAACTCACGGACTTCGAAGGCCGTCAGGTGACTGGGTGTCACTTGTGTCATACGTCTGTACCCGAGATTTCCACACTCTTAAACATCCCTAGGTCCACTGTTTTCGATGTGATAGTGAAGTGGAAACGTGAAGGAACACGAACAGCACAAAAGCGTACAGGCCGACCTCGTCTGTTGACTGGCAGAGACCGCCGACAGTTAAAGAGGGTCGTAATGTGCAATAGCCAGACATCTATCCGGACCATCACACAGGAATTCCAAACTGTATGATAATCCACTGCAAGTACTATGACAGTTAGGCGGGAGGTGAGAAAACTTGGATATCATGGTAGAGCGGCTGCTCATAAGCCACAAATCACGCCGGTAAATCCCAAACGACGCCCGGCTCGGTCTAAGGAGTGTATACATTGCACGATTGAAAAGTGGAAAAACGTTGTGTGCAGTGACGAATCACGGAACGCAATGTGGCGATCCGATCGCAGGGTGTGGGTATGGCGAATGCCTGGTAACGTCATCTGCCAGCGTGTGTAGTGCCAACAGTAAAATTCGGAGGCGGTGGTGTTACGCTGTGGTCGTGTCTATCATGAAGGGAGCTTGCACCCTGAAACGCCCTGCTAAACCTGCACTACAGGACAGGTAGTTGGAATTGTGGAAAGGGGCCAAAATGAGCGGCTGTCAGTTACACTCGAACGCATATAACTTTATTTATTTGACCAAACATTACAGTACAAATTCTTGAACTTACTTATCGGCTGCATACACCACACTATCTTATGCCTTAAGGGCCCAACCACGTTATATATATACACTCCTGGAAATTGAAATAAGAACACCGTGAATTCATTGTCCCAGGAAGGGGAAACTTTATTGACACATTCCTGGGATCAGATACATCACATGATCACACTGACAGAACCACAGGCACATAGACACAGGCAACAGAGCATGCACAATGTCGGCACTAGTACAGTGTATATCCACCTTTCGCAGCAATGCAGGCTGCTATTCTCCCATGGAGACGATCGTAGAGATGCTGGATGTAGTCCTGTGGAACGGCTTGCCATGCCATTTCCACCTGGCGCCTCAGTTGGACAAGCGTTCGTGCTGGACGTGCAGACCGCGTGAGACGACGCTTCATCCAGTCCCAAACATGCTCAATGGGGGACAGATCCGGAGATCTTGCTGGCCAGGGTAGTTGACTTACACCTTCTAGAGCACGTTGGGTGGCACGGGATACATGCGGACGTGCATTGTCCTGTTGGAACAGCAAGTTTCCTTGCCGGTCTAGGAATGGTAGAACGATGGGTTCGATGACGGTTTGGATGTACCGTGCACTATTCAGTGTCCCCTCGACGATCACCAGTGGTGTACGGCCAGTGTAGGAGATCGCTCCCCACACCACGATGCCGGGTGTTGGCCCTGTGTGCCTCGGTCGTATGCAGTCCTGATTGTGGCGCTGACCTGCACGGCGCCAAACACGCATACGACCATCATTGGCACCAAGGCAGAAGCGACTCTCATCGCTGAAGATGACACGTCTCCATTCGTCCCTCCATTCACGCCTGTCGCGACACCACTGGAGGCGGGCTGCCCGATGTTGGGGCGTGAGCGGAAGACGGCGTAACGGTGTGCGGGACCGTAGCCCAGCTTCATGGAGACGGTTGCGAATGGTCCTCGGCGATACCCCAGGAGCAACAGTGTCCCTAATTTGCTGGGAAGTGGCGGTGCGGTCCCCTACGGCACTGCGTAGGATCCAACGGTCTTGGCGTGCATCCGTGCGTCGCTGCGGTCCGGTCCCAGGTCGACGGGCACGTGCACCTTCCGCCGACCACTGGCGACAACATCGATGTACTGTGGAGACCTCACGCCCCACGTGTTGAGCAATTCGGCGGTACGTCCACCCGGCCTCCCGCATGCCCACTATATGCCCTCGCTCAAAGTCCGTCAACTGCACATACGGTTCACGTCCACGCTGTCGCGGCATGCTACCAGTGTTAAAGACTGCGATGGAGCTCCGTATGCCACGGCAAACTGGCTGACACTGACGGCGGCGGTGCACAAATGCTGCGCAGCTAGCGCCATTCGACGGCCAACACCGCGGTTCCTGGTGTGTCCGCTGTGCCGTGCGTGTGATCATTGCTTGTACAGCCCTCTCGCAGTGTCCGGAGCAAGTATGGTGGGTTTGACACACCGGTGTCAATGTGTTCTTTTTTCCATTTCCAGGAGTATATATATATATATATATATATATATATATATATATATATATATATATATATAAGGCGCAAAGCTATTAACTCAAAATTCAGACGACAAAACGAATATTTAGAAAGCAAAAGGCCCCACGTTAAGTAAGTTCTATAATTTGAATGAAGGCCCAAGAATCTAATACTTGAAAAGCAACAACCTTAATTTAAAGAGGGCTGAAGGCCGACGATTTAAGACTCAATGTAAAATTAAATAAAAAAACACAAGGCAGAAGGCCTTATCTTCAATCAGGCTGAAGGCCATAAAAACAGTCTGATGCATGAAAGACAAAGATTCTTAATTTCAAAACGCCTTTAAAGCCCTATGTCTTAAAACGCAAGGTAGAATAAATTTAAACAACAAAGCCTTATCTTAAATAAGGCTGAAGGCCCCAAACAATCTAACACTTGACAAGCAAGGAACTTTAATTTTAAAACGGCTTAAGGCCCATGACTCAAAACACAACTAAAATAATTTTATGTAGGCAGAAGGCCCAAGGCTTTATCTTTAAACAATATTTTAATCAGGCTAACACTTGGAAAGCAAGGAACTTTAATTTTGAAGCGGCTGAAGGCCCACGACTTAAAACACCATTAAAAACATTTCATCTTTAATTCAAGACCATGGCTATGAGCCATACAAATACACACAACAGAAAGTAAGAAAAGGCTGTGCAGCTAACGGCGCTCAGAAGTTTCTCGGGTCGGCCAGCACTTGAAATACTAACGTTCAATTAGGTGAGACAGGCAGTCGGCCCAACCATTCTCGATCTGGCAACAACCCAACCAACAGTCACCGGACCCACCGACAAGGTAACTTGAGCTCCACTCTACCAGCGCACAACGTTAACGGCCACAAAGCAGAAAATTCCGCTGGTACACTTCAATTGCAAATAACCAACTACAGTTAGACACCACCGGATAGTGGCTAAACCTTCGCCAACTCGAACACACACGTTATTGCTCACTGGAGCGTCCCAACAGCCAACAACGAGAACTAGACGGCACAATGTGAACAGTCTTGACTTACTGGTAAATTAAATCCAAACTCAACTTTCGTGTCCAGGGTCGGTGAGCCACGGACCTCGTAGCAATGGGAACACCCCCACACACTCCGACACTACGTAGAGACCGCCATTCTCCTCCACAATACGCAACGCCGTGCTGGATCTCAACGGCCTCGTATCACTAGCCGTCGAGATGACAGGCATCTTATCCGCATGGCTGTAACGGATCGTGCAAACACGTCTCGATCCCTGAGTCAACAGATAGGGACGTTTGCAAGACAACAACCATCTGCACGAACCATCGCTGCGGTTACCCTTGACGCTGCATCACATACAGGAGCGCCTGTGACGGTGTACTCAACGACGAACCTAGGTGCACGAATGGCAAAATGTCATTTTTTCGGATGAATCCAGGTTCTGTTTACATCATCATGATGGTCGCATCCGTGTTTGGCGACATCGCGGTGAACGCACATTGGAGACGTGTATTCGTCATCGCCTTACTGGCGTACCACCCAGCGTGATGGTATGGGGTGCCATTGGTTACACTTCTCGGTCACCTCTTGTTCGCATTGACGGCACTTTGAAAAGTGGACGTTACATTTCAGATGTGTTACGACCCGTGGCTCTACCCTTCATTCGATCCCTGCGAAAGCCTACATTTCAGCAGGATAATGTACGACCGCATGTTGCAGGCCCTGTACAGGACTTTGTGGATACAGAAAATGTTCGACTGCTGCCCTGGCCAACACGTTCTCCAGATCTCTTACCAACTGCAAACGTCTGGTCAATGGTGGCCGAGCCACTAGCTCGTCACAACACGCCAGTCACTAGTCTTAATTATCTGTGGTATCGTGTTGAAGCTGCATGGGCAGCTGTACCTGTACACGCCATCCAAGCTCTGACTCAATGCCCAGGGGTATCAAGGCCGTTATTAAGGCCAGAGGTGGTGGTTCTGGGTTCTGATTTCTCAGGATCTATGCACCCAAATTGAATGAAAACGTAATCACATGTCAGTTCCAGTATAATATATTTGTACAATGAATACTCGTTTATCATCTGCATTTCTTCTTGGCGTGGCAATTTTAATGGCCAGTAGTGTATGCTCTCAGTTGAAGACCTGCAACGATCTCAATTTTTCTCTAACAAGGCAAACGCCCTGTCGCACCCCCGTCAGATTTAGCGCTAAGATACCCACTGGATCGCCCGTCAAAAACTGACCACAGGTCAACCATGAAAACATGTGTACTGAGCTGTAGTGAAAAGAAGTAGCGTAGAAACAGTGGACGGTCCAATATTAACATGTGCAACATCGAGCAATTTCGAATGGCAGTGGCGTCGTAGTCGTGTGGCCATGGTGCTGGTCATGGAAGGGTGATATATTTTTACCACATTCTGCATATTCTATAACGAGTGCATACTACGATAATTGCCAAGACAACAGAAGCAGAACAGACACGTCAGTGACCGGACGGACGATCCGAGGAAGGCTTGAACCCTGATCGTCCGCTTTGCAGTCCACCACCATGACCCCGTTATTCTTGGGAGCCGCTCGATATTGCATACCTTGAGCTTGAACCGTTCACTGTTTCTATTTTGCTTCTTTTTTTCACAGCCCAGTACACTTTCTTTCTGTTTTCATGCTTAGTGTGCGTTCAGTTTTTGAAGGGCTATCCATTGAGTCATCCTGCCATTAAATCTGACGGGGATGCTATGTGGAGTTTCCCTTGTAAGAGAATGTATTACACTTTCTATAGCGTATAACATTCGCAAAAAAAATGGTTCAAATGGCTCTGAGCTCTATGGGACTTAACTGCTGTGGTCATCAGTCCCCTAGAACTTAGAACTACTTAAACCTCTCTAACCTAAGGACATCACACACATCCATGCCCGAGGCAGGATTCGAACCTGCGACCGTAGCAGTCGCGCGGTTCCGGACTGCGCGCCTAGAACCGCGAGACCACCGCGGCCGGCATAACATTCGCAGCTCGACGCCTTTTTAACTTTAACCACAATATTTCCAACGCAAGAGAGTGTAGTTAATGGCCTCTGAACTGCCTCTTTATGATTTCTGTATCCTTGTTAAATTACGTACAGTGTGTTACAGAAAGGTACGGTCAAACTTTCAGGAAACATTCCTCACACACAAATAAAGAAAAGATGTTATGTGCACATGTGTCCGGAAACGCTTAATTTCCATGTTAGAGCTCATTTTAGTTTCGTCAGTATGTACTGTAATTCTTCGATTCACCGACAGTTGGCCCAATTGAAGGAAGGTTATGTTGACTTCGGTGCTCGTGTTGGCATGCGACTCATTGCTCTACAGTACTAGCATCAAGCACATCAGTACGTAGCATCAACAGGTTAGTGTTCATCACGATCGTGGTTTTGCAGTCAGTGCAATGTTTACAAATGCGGAGTTGGCAGATGCCCATTTGATGTATGGATTAGTACGGGGCAATAGCCGTGGTGCGGTACGTTTGTATCGAGACAGATTTCTAGAACGAAGGTGATCCGACAGGAAGACGTTCGAAGCAATTGATCGGCGTCTTAGGGAGCACGGAACATTCCAGCCTATGACTCGTGACTGGGGAAGACCTAGAACAACGAGGACACCTGCAATGGACGAGGCAATTGTTCGTGCAGTTGACGATAACCCTAATGTCAGCGTCAGAGAAGTTGCTGCTGTACAAGGTGACGTTGACCACGTCACTGTATGGTGAGTGCTACGGGAAAACAGTTGTTTCCGTACCATGTACAGCGTGTGCAAGCACTATCAGCAGCAGATTGGCCTCCACGGGTACACTTCTGCGAATGGTTCATCCAACAATGTGTCAATCCTCATTTCAGTGCAAATGTTTTCTTTACGGGTGAGGCTTCATTCCAACGTGATCAAATTGTAAATTTTCACAATCAACATGTGTGCGCTGACGAGAATCCGCACGCAATTGTGGAGTCACGTCATCAACACAGATTTTCTGTGAACGTTTGGACAGGCATTGTTGGTGATGTCTTGATTGGGCCCCATGTTCTTCCACCTACGCTCAATGGAGCACGTTATCATGATTTCATACGGGATACTCTGCCTGTGCAGCTAGAACATGTGCCTTTACAAGTACGACACAACATGTGCTTCACGCACGATGGAGCTCCTGCACATTTCAGTCGAAGTGTTCGTACGCTTCTCAACAACAGATTCGGTGACCGATGGATTGGTAGAGGTGGACCAATTCCATGGCCTCCACGCTCTCCTGACCTCAACCCTCTCGACTTTCATTTACGGAGGCATTTGAAAGCTCTTGTCTACGCAACCCCGGTGCCAAATGTAGAGACTCTTCGTGCTCGTATTGTGGACGCCATTCTCCAGGGCTGCATCAGCGCATCAGGGATTCCATGGGACGGAGGGTGGATGCATGTATCGTCGCTAACGGAGGACATTTTGAACATTTCCTGTAACAAAGCGTTAGAAGTCACACTGGTACGTTCTGTTGCTGTGTGTTTCCATTCCATGATTAATGTGATTTGAAGAGAAGTAATAAAATGAGCTCTAACATGGAAAGTAAGCGTTTCCGGACACATGTCCACATAACACATTTTCTTTCTTTGTGTGTGATGAATGTTTCCTGAATGTTTGGCCGTACCTTTTTGTAACACCCTGTATAGAAGTGAAAGTTGGTATAGTTTCATTATTCACTACACCGAATACAGTGCTGACTTTTTTTCGTGTCTTATTTACTAAGGTAAGTTAATCTAACTTACGTTTATAGTTTTTGGAACGAAACGTGGTTTGTACTTAATAATTCAAAAAGTAAATGTAGCTTCATGAAAAATTCTGCTAGATGGTTTTATGACAAACCGAGCCAAAAGTGGAATAATTCAAAACGTAAACAAGGTTGTTTCATAAAAACCACTACAGAATGTTTTAATCATAAAATGAACCTAATTCCAAGCGTACAACTTACGCGTTTTTCAAATTTCGTAAAATCTGGCTTTTGGAAGAAACTAATTATGAGGTCGTGCTCAGACTCGAAACCTTTGACAGTGGCTTAGCTTTACATAATCTGGTCAAGTTTTGTGACAGTGTTAATTATTTAATTTTACATAAGATTCCTGTGCAATGTCTATGTTTGCTCTGTTAACAGCATACGTCAGTGACCGCCGTTCTGACCTTGGTCGATCGACGGAGGAAAATCAGTAACTCGCTCGCCACATCAGACACACCGGTAAGTAACGAGTTTGTTTGCGTGGCCATACTCCGAAGCAAGCACAAAAATATTCACTTTGAACTCAAAGTAGCTATGTCTATATTAGCGTTATGTCTATGTTAGTGACAGAAGACAGTGGATCACAACAACAGGTGCAAACAAAATGGAAAGTGGGAAGAAAAATATTCAAAACACAAAAACACGCTTATTTTTCATAAACAGACCTCCATGTGCTATATGAGAGGAAACACAGACTCAACTACAAGCAGGAAGACCATCCTACTGATAATGGCTTAAAGTGAAAAAAGGCTAAACACACCTGGGAAAATACAGTGCAACAAGAGAAGGCGCTTTTTATTTATCAAACAAATAAACTGATAAGTACTTGCTTTCTCACAACTGATATGCTGCGTAGACATTCAGTGAGGTCTCCAAAAGTCTGTAGAGGAATGTCAGCTGAAATATACCCAACTCTCTTGTGGTTCCCTTTTTAGGTACTCCACGTCGACGTCTGTTCGTAGATACGTATCGTCGGTAGGTTTTCTGGCTTTACTTACCGCCGTGACAGTGACGACTTTCCGATGAGGTGCAGGCCTTGTGTTTTGCTATTACGGCAAGTCTTGTAAATATCGCCCTTATTGTCCGGCTAAAACTCTCCCCTTTTATGATTAAGACAGCCTGCGCCACCTTTCGGATGGAGTGGGGACGTCAAAGAGTCGCAAAAGTTCATATTAAGCAGTCCGTCAAACACGTAAACGTTCACTTCAGTTAGCGTGTTAGTTAATGCGTACGCTTTCCGCTAGATGGTGCTGACTTACTGCTGAATAGCTTTGGTTCCGTAAAACCTTCACTGATTAGTACTAGGTAAATGAAATAAGCGCAACACTCGTGTATTTCACTTTTACTCTATATTCAAGGGTTAAGAGGGTGATGGATGATGGTCTATTTAAAAGGTTCCTAGCCTGCTGGAGGAATCTAAATAGTCCACAAATGCCGATATGCACGCCCTCTACGTCCAGATTCGCAACTAACGGCACACGACAATTTCAAAAGTCCACACGTTAATATCTGAATACCGGTACCTGTGCAATCACTCGTATCAGCAGATAATTTGAGTTTCTGTCGTCTATATGTCCGTAAAGTTCCAATCTAGCACTAAAGTCCTTAAATCCCCTTAATACTCCGTTACTACCAACAGTCAACGATCGTACACTACATCACTTTTAATCTCCGTAATATTCTAACAGTTTATCGTGAATCTTAACACGGTAAAGTCCAACCTAATTATTGTCTCGCTGACTGGCACGGGTTCCCCGCCCTTTAACGAAAGAATCAAGGGAAAAAAAGGCGGCAATAATGACGATCAGGCCTTTTTATAGGTTTTTTCATCACAAGAGTTTAACGTCACTGCCTTCTCCATGACGGAGCTACCGTGGCTTTGCTGTACTTAAACTACTTGCTGATACACTATAATTTTCATCTGCAATTACCGAAGTCTGATTCTACACTATTTTCCCCTCTAAAAATTCTATTCTTAATTTTAAATTATTCTTTCTATAGCTCTTATCACTTTAAACTGAACCGAGGTGTTACACAGCCCATTCTCACACACAGTGGCACAGAGAAGCTACAGGGTGGTGTGGCATGATATGACAGCAGTCGTCGTAGGGAAGCTAGACAGGAGCAAAAATGATTAGCGAACAAGTTAACACAGTAAACAGAGATTTACTTAGGCAGTGTATTTCTCCAACTGTACAAAAATTCAAGAATTAGAGACCAGTTCATACAATAGCAACTAGGATGAGGTTTGCTGAACTAATCACGGCCGATGGTGTCGGTCTGATGGGGGCTCCAAATGGGCTGAGCGGCTACATAGCGACGGCAGAGGGCTCTTCTGAAACGGAACTGCTCGAGGCTGAGCTCAGCAGGCGCGCCCCACTGGCTCCACCAGATCCCGCGTAACTGCTTTCGGCGTCTGATGCAAACCATTGCCAACTTCGTGACGCCTGTGAAGTGTTATCGATAGGTGATACATTCCCCTCAATAACAGAAACCAGAGAATGTACTCAGGTTGGACGCTAGGGCCTGGAGTGAAGTCACGGTCTGACTCATACCATTTTGTTTCTTTGGGCGTCCGGGCAGGCCATTCCATTTCAGACATGCCCATAAACCTTAGCCTCACAGGCGCTGCTGTCATGTTGACAGAAACAATCTTCTCTCTGAAGAGTTTGCCTACGTAGTTCACAATGCTGTGGAGCCTGTTTATGTCTACCGGCAGTTAGTATTTTCTTAAGTGCAATGAGGGGATCATGCCGTAATTGACGTATCAATAGGTTAGGTGACCAACAAAAACAGTCAGACATCTTCAAAAAGGTAACACATTAATAGAATTATTTACAATATTGTAAGGTGGCAACAGCCTTGCACCTTACATGAGTCCATTTAACGTGACACTTTAGGTTTTGTTGGAGTAATACTCTAAAGTACGGTGTAGGAAATCTATGTGGAAACGCATCGGCACGCGAGAATTCCTCGATTTTGCAATTATAAGACTTTGCGGAAAGGCAGTAGGCGAGACAGAGCTCAGCTACTTCCCCGCCTAGCCGCCGAAGGCCACAGCCTGACGGTATGAATGGTGAACTGGGGGATTTCTGTAATCCGTTTAGAGAGGCCACAGCGGTCGCCAACCTCAGAAGGACGTGCGGCTGCAGGTGTTCAAGTGTATACCAAAACAGAGCAGTGGATAGCTGGACGGGCTTTCCTGTGCGTGCTCTCGCCTATGTCCCACTAATTTTACGCCTTCGAGTAACTCAAGTAGGGCAGGCCAGGAGTTTCGAATAACAAACTTTCAATGCAATAATATGTGTTCGCTACGATGGGGAACCTTGCCGGGAAAATCTCGAGTGGTCTCTTGGGAGAAAACTTCCAGTAAACGTGTTACTGCCCACAGCTGTGGTTCTTCCCAGCCGGCGAGGGCGGAGTTCACTTGTGAAATTTTGTAGAAATAAAAGAATGGTGGAAAAGAGTTCTGTTCCCAGGCCGTACATTGGTTGGCACTGCCAAACTGGGTATTTTGAGAGCTTCTAGTGATGTGATTCGCTCGGTAAAAGTTGAGGGGAGAAAACAAAGGTGCAGAGCGATCTTGCTGGACTCTCGGTAGGGGTCTTCCGTTCTGGGCTCTCGTACTGAGAGAACGTTAGCCAAGTCGTCTCCCGTCTTGGTCTTTCGTTCTGAATGGACGTTAGCTGCGCCAGTTCTTTGCTGCCGGGAAGATCGTTGCAAATAGAGAAGTTTACGGACAGCGGTCTGTTGTCCGAGTAGTGTAGGAGTGTACTTTCCGAGACGCCACACGCCAACCGCAACAGCCGCGCCGTCGCCGTCGGAGACCGCTGCTGCCACAGGAACATTACGGTGATATCGCTCCCGCTTCGGCCTGTGTTAGGAGTAACGTTAAATAGTTGGATCACGTGCAATTACTGTTTCCACATAGGTTTCGCGGTACTTTGGGGTGTAGTGGTTCTTCGTATTTTACGCTTTGTGTCGATGTCAGCCGTCAGCCAAGTTAAAAGACAGCGCGTTTTGGACCAATTTTAACACAGTTCACTGCCAAGGCCAGTCAGGAGGATAATTTATAAATTGTTCATTGTGTTTTATTCAGCATTGATCTGTAGGTTATAATAAAATAAAATTATTGTGATTCAGTAGAGCCTTTACTTTCAGTAGTTGATCGTGAATTCACGCTTTTGCTTTATTTTATTTTTGTGTAAGTGTTTGATGTCATGGAACACCCTAAGTGTTCGTGATCGTTCATGTTTGCAAGTAAAAACAGGTGTGATTTATCGTCAACGCTACCACCGCAGATTAATTAGGGGTGACAGAGCCACATTTAAATCTAGCGTTTTCATTTTTTGCGTACAGTTCCACTCCTAATTTCTCTGTAAGTTGTTTGTCACGGGCGAACACGCGCAAAAATCGGACAAGCAACGGAGGGGGGGGGGGCGGGGTGTTATAATATACACTCCTGGAAATTGAAATAAGAACACCGTGAATTCATTGTCCCAGGAAGGGGAAACTTTATTGACACGTTCCTGGGGTCAGATACATCACATGATCACACTGACAGAACCACAGGCACATAGACACAGGCAACAGAGCATGCACAATGTCGGCACTAGTACAGTGTATATCCACCTTTCGCAGCAATGCAGGCTGCTATTCTCCCATGGAGACGATCGTAGAGATGCTGCATGTAGTCCTGTGGAACGGCTTGCCATGCCATTTCCACCTGGCGCCTCAGTTGGACCAGCGTTCGTGCTGGACGTGCAGACCGCGTGAGACGACGCTTCATCCAGTCCCAAACATGCTCAATGGGGGACAGATCCGGAGATCTTGCTGGCCAGGGTAGTTGACTTACACCTTCTAGAGCACGTTGGGTGGCACGGGATACATGCGGACGTGCATTGTCCTGTTGGAACAGCAAGTTCCCTTGCCGGTCTAGGAATGGTAGAACGATGGGTTCGATGACGGTTTGGATGTACCGTGCACTATTCAGTGTCCCCTCGACGATCACCAGTGGTGTACGGCCAGTGTAGGAGATCGCTCCCCACACCATGATGCCGGGTGTTGGCCCTGTGTGCCTCGGTCGTATGCAGTCCTGATTGTGGCGCTCACCTGCACGGCGCCAAACACGCATACGACCATCATTGGCACCAAGGCAGAAGCGACTCTCATCGCTGAAGATGACACGTCTCCATTCGTCCCTCCATTCACGCCTGTCGCGACACCACTGGAGGCGGGCTGCACGATGTTGGGGCGTGAGCGGAAGACGGCCTAACGGTGTGCGGGACCGTAGCCCAGCTTCATGGAGACGGTTGCGAATGGTCCTCGCCGATACCCCAGGAGCAACAGTGTCCCTAATTTGCTGGGAAGTGGCGGTGCGGTCCCCTACGGCACTGCGTAGGATCCTACGGTCTTGGCGTGCATCCGTGCGTCGCTGCGGTCCGGTCCCAGGTCGACGGGCACGTGCACCTTCCGCCGACCACTGGCGACAACATCGATGTACTGTGGAGACCTCACGCCCCACGTGTTGAGCAATTCGGCGGTACGTCCACCCGGCCTCCCGCATGCCCACTATACGCCCTCGCTCAAAGTCCGTCAACTGCACATACGGTTCACGTCCACGCTGTCGCGGCATGCTACCAGTGTTAAAGACTGCGATGGAGCTCCGTATGCCACGGCAAACTGGCTGACACTGACGGCGGCGGTGCACAAATGCTGCGCAGCTAGCGCCATTCGACGGCCAACACCGCGGTTCCTGGTGTGTCCGCTGTGCCGTGCGTGTGATCATTGCTTGTACAGCCCTCTCGCAGTGTCCGGAGCAAGTATGGTGGGTCTGACACACCGGTGTCAATGTGTTCTTTTTTCCATTTCCAGGAGTGTATATACTTAATAATTGAGATTCCGTCCATCAATCTGCTACTCGCAGACCTTCTGGAACGCAAGACCACAATTACCGCACGGTAGTGCGTTATCATTGCAAATATTGAAGTGGAACATCAAGTCCAAAAGCCGAGGAATGTTGATACACAGCAGCATTCTGTTGCAGGATAATGCCCACACACAAGATGCCAATGTTGGTTTGAGTACCCTACAGAAGTATTACTTGGAAGTCCTTAAACATTCTCCCTACATTCTCGATCCGTCCCTATGCAATTTGAGCCCTGGAGAGAGACGTTCGTGGCTGTCAATTTGCTGTGGATGAAGATGTGCACACCTGGATAGAATCATGGTTCTGTAGTCGATGATTAAAATTTTTTCATGAAGGCACCGATCACCTTATCTCGTAGTGACACACGTGTTAACAGTTATAGCGATTACTTTTGGAGTAATAAACAGTTTACCTGCTTGTCTTACATTTGTCTCATTTCCATTCACATGCTCTTTAAAGACTTGAAAGGGACATAATGCCTCACAATCTTTCCCCTTGTGTTAGACCACGTAAGCCGTCACTTCTCAATTATGAATCTGTGTCACACACCATCTGCACGATTTCTGCTGTAACTATGTGCAAGCTATGACACAGGAAAGTAAACATGATTTTTTTGAGTGTACATGCGTTTGTTCACCATTTACAGAATATTACATGACACAGAGGCAACAACTGAAAGAAAACAGCCCTCGGTCACTATTTTTAACGTATTAACCAGGTTTCAACACTGCTGGGAGTGTCTTCCTCAGAATTTAAATCAAAGAATGTTCTATAACATGGTCAAAAATAATGACTAAAAACGTATGATACAGAGTATAAGTACAGAGTCATCGTAAAAGATTGGCAGTACTTATACAGGGTGTTACAAAAAGGTACCGCCAAACTTTCAGGAAGCATTCCTCTCACACAAAGAAAGAAAATATGTTATGTGGACATGTGTCCGGAAACGCTTACTTTCCATGTTAGAGCTCATTTTATTACTTCTCTTCAAATCACATTAATCATGGAATGGAAACACACAGCAACGGAACGTACCATCGTGACTTCAAACACTTTGTTACAGGAAATGTTCAAAATGTCCCTGTGGAGGCCAGTCAGCTGCTGATAGTGCCTGCACACGCTGTACATGGTACGGAAACAACTGGTTCTCCCGTAGCACTCTCCATACAGTGACGTGGTCAACGTTACCTTGTACAGCAGCAACTTCTCTGACGCTGACATTAGGGTTATCGTCAACTGCACGAACAATTGCCTCGTCCATTGCAGGTGTCCTCGTCATTCTAGGTCTTCCCCAGTCGCGAGTCATAGGCTGGAATGTTCCGTCCTCCCTAAGACGCCGATCAATTGCTTCGAACGTCTTCCTGTCGGGACACCTCCGTTCTGGAAATCCGTCTCGATACAAACGTATCGCGCCACGGCTATTGCCCCGTGCTAATCCATACATCAAATGGGCATCTGCCAACTCCGCATTTGTAAACCATGTTCGTGCTGAACACTAACCTGTTGGTGCTACGTAGTGATGTGCTTGATGCTAGTACTGTAGAGCAATGAGTCGCATGTCAACACAAGCACCGAAGTCAACATTACCTTCCTTCAATTGCGCCAACTGGCGGTGAATCGAGGAAGTACAGTACATACTGACGAAACTAAAATGAGCTCTAACATGGAAATTAAGCGTTTCCGAACACATGTTCACATAACATCTTTTCTTTATTTGTGTATGAGGAATGTTTCCTGAAAGTTTGGCCGTACCTTTTTGTAACACCCTGTATGTCATTTATAAAATAATAAATATGCTAAAAGGGCATTAATCACAAAGTCTTATGCTCTGTATCATACGTTTTTAGTCATAATTCTGTGACCATGTTATAGAACATTCTTTGATTTAAATTCTGAGGAAGACACTCCTAGCAGTGTTGAAACCCGTTTAACTCGTTAAAAATAGTGACCGAGGGCTGTTTTCTTTCAATTGTAACTATTCACGGCCTCTGAACGTGCAGCCATGTACAAAAGTTTATGACACAGAGGCTCACATTTAGTATACGTAAACTCTTCGAAACTTCCTGGGAAAAAACTTTGGACCGGACGTGACTCGAACTTGGGACTTGGGACCTTTGACTTTCGCAGGTACGTGCTGTACCAGCTGAGCTATCCAAGAACGACTCACGGCGTCAACGCCCCCCACCCCCACCCCCCACCCCTCCCCCATGAGATCATCCTCGCCAGCAACATCTAGGAGTACTCTGAGTGAGCATGTATGTACGAGCTTCCTCCGCATTGCCGCAGTAATAACTTTAATCGGCGCGGCCACTAGAAGTCTGCATCGAGACGGCGAAGCAAAATTCTGTTCCGCTTCGACTAGTGTATGTATGTATGTGGAGACGTACAGGGCCCAGCTATGTGGGGGCGTGGTCAGGCGCGCTTTCAGAACGCCGGTGAAAAATTCGCCCGTCGGCAGCCGTATTTATAGAGGGGAAACGGCGAGGAGGGTCGTAGCGAAAATATAAAGCGGGAGGATGTAGCGAAGGGGGTGGCAGCCGAGAAGGACGACAACAGGAAACAGGGTGGCCGATGCCAGAATCTCGGCGGGACCGGCGGGGTGAGCGCGTGTGTGCGTGTCCACACACGCATCCCGCCCACGCAGAGTTGTTTATTCGTCTCATTCTTCTCCCTCGCCGGAGGAGGCGGCGGGCCCCGTTGGTTTATCCGCCGTATAATGTCTGTCCATGGCGGTTGGGGGCGGTGCGGCCTATAGCGTCCACTGCAGCGGACCGGAGAACATACGTCACGGGCCGAGGAAATAGCGGCGAGGGGGCGACGGCGGCCGGCGCATATTTTGCCAGTAAATATTTATTCTGGCCGTTGTTTTCGCGTTCTGCTAGAGCTCTGGCCAACCGGAGCGAGACCGCGGTCTGCTGTCTGTGTGTGTTTGTGTGTGTGTTCTGCGTGTCTCGAGAAGAAGAAAATAAAAAAAGAAAGGCACCGATTTTTTTTATAGCGAGGAGCCGCAGGGCTACTGGTTTTAGCAGTGCAGCGGCAGACAACGACCGTGTAAGCACCCTGTACAGTGAGGGCGAGCGGGGGAGAACCAAGGCGGAGTTGGTGGCGCTCGGCTGAGTGGGCGAAAGGAGAAGAAACTAGCCCGACAGAGTGAAAACATGGTGGTGTGGTATACACGGGTGGCAATCATATTAATGGTATTCTGCTAGTTACACGATTGTTTAAGTAGTTATGCTGTCAACAAAAAATGGCTCTGAGCACTATGGAACTTAACTTCTGAGGTCATCAGTGCCCTAGAACTTAGAACTACTTAAACCTAACTAACCTAAGGACATCACACACATCCATGCCCGAGGCAGGATTCGAACCTGCGACCGTAGTGGTCGCGCGGTTCCAGACTGAAGCGCCTAGAATCGCACGGCCACACCGGCCGGCGACACAAACATTATTGATCATATGTGGTATGCCTTACAACGTTCTGTTCACCAAGAGATTTTGTGGTGTGCGTACTGTAAGACCTTCAGTACACACACCATCAGATTATTTGACTTCTCGCTCTAACGAAGTAGGCGAGTGTCAGCAATATGTCTCGTGGTCCTATCGTGGCGTGTTTATCTTCTGCCGTTTGGTCAGACGATAGAAATGCCACTGGCACACTTAGAGTAGCAGATTGACAGTGGCCAACTTTAAACAGAATTTGATTAATTTTCACACACATTTATTGAAATAATAAAAAGCGTAGACATTACGTTACTTGATTCTGGATGTTGTTTACAACTGACAATCTGAAGTTCCTTTGGTCTTGGTACGTTAATGTTATTCTCACATATCTCTGATGCTTGACAAAGGCGCATTTATCTTCATGGCTATGTACAGGAATATGATAATATTATTAGGAGCAGACTGAAACTTAACTCTAGACTGGTACAGACTAATGCAGACTCGTACAGACTGATGAAGACAAATGCAGACTAATGCAGACTGACTAATCGGAGGTCTGTACACTCGTCATAATACTTCACACGTTCATGTATCACTGCGCAAGTGCGATCCGTGAGGAGAAAAGGTTCTACATTAGCAGCAATCTCATTGGCTGCGTTACATATTAATACGTGGATCGACGGAAGCAGAATTTGGTCCGTCTCTAAGGCAGCGCCATCTCGTAGTGTGGAGACAGACGAGTGCTGCGCCTGCGTTGTTGTGCTTAGCGGCGCACACTCTAGTGGGAAAGTTGTGTACGCGCTGACTACGCGGAACTATGTACACAACAGATCTCTATCCCCTGTACTCTTTCGGATTGACGGACAGCCGTGCAGGATTCACACTGTAAATTCCCTCCAGCATTACTCCAGACATTAGTCGGGTCCACGCCACGTCGTGCTGTGGCACTTCAGCGTGCCCGTGGGGGCCCTACACCATATTAGACAGGTATACCTGTTTCTTTGCCTCTTCGGTGAAAAAACACCTATTATAATCGAGACCAAACAAATACCGAAAAATACCGTTAGTCAGAACTAAAATACCGGTATCCATTTTAACCGGTCACTTTTTCCTATCCCTACTCCAGTGCAACAGTGCGTCGTTCACCTCTTGACGACGCCATCTCGACTGAACGCCGACGTCAGGGTCAATGGCATGTGATTGTGGTCCACGTGGCACCATCACGTTCTAGCAGGGTTGCCAAATCGGCCATTTCACTGCCGCGACAGTTAGACGAGTTTTTTGGTGCGTCCATATTTTGTCCAAGCCCTGTGCTGTGTAAGGAACTAGAAGTAGTCACTCGAAGCAAGTTTCCTGTTACTAAGCGCCAGGGCGGCGGGACACGCTCGCGGCAGCAGTAGGGGCAGCAGGAAGAACAAGTGGTGGGCGGCCGGCAGAGCGCGCTGTCGTCAGTGGGGCGGCGCGGGCAGGCCGGCGGTGGTCGGCGCCTCCGTCGCCTTATCTGATGCCGTTTCCGCGGTGACGCTCCCTGCGCCCTGCGCCAGTGGAGTCGAGTGGAGTGCCTTAGTGGAGCAGCAGAGGACGTCCTCCGCTATCGCGGGACAGATGGGCGGACCCCGGCGCGATCTCTATCTGTGGACGGGACGGCTGCCGGCGCGTGCAGTTCGCACTCCAGGGCCCTCCAGTACCACCGCAGAGAGAGAGAGGCAGGGTTCAGCACGGCTGGAGAGCTGGCCCGCAGATCCTGACTGTCTCTCCCTTCCCATCCGAATACACACTACCGACCAGTTTCGGCTTTCACTTTTCTCTGCCGGACTTAGACCGTCGCGTCGCTTCCAACTGACCTAATAGCATTTTGCACGTATTTCTCTTTTTTCTCCTTCCAATTCCTAAAGTGGTTGGGGGAAAGAGCAAACAAACTATTAGTTGGTTCAAAAAAATGGCTATGCCGCGCCCGGGTTCGATTCCCGGAGGGGTCAGGGATTTTCTCTGCCTCGTGATGACTGGCTGTTGTGTGATGTCCTTAGGTTAGTTCGGTTTAAGTAGTTCTAAGTTCTAGGGGACTGATGACCATAGCCGTTAAGTCCCATAGTGTTCAGAGCCATTTGAACCATTTGAAAAAAATGGCTCTGAGCACTATGGGACTTAACATCTGTGGTTATCAGTCCCCTAGAACTTAGAACTACTTAAACCTAGCTAACCTAAGGATATCACACACATCCATTCCCCAGGCAGGATTCAAACCTGCGACCATAGCGGTCTCGCGGTTCCAGACTGAAGCGCCTAGAACCACTCGGCCACATCGGCCGGCTATTAGTTGATGTGTAGAACCAATGAGACTGGAGACATACCACCAGATCTTCCAGTAATTTTCGGGTTTGCAGCCATATCTCATCAACATTCTGCCACGATTTTTCGGCCCAGAGAAGTCCGGCCATCTTCAGGTGAGTAGACGAAGTACTGAAGAGACCTGATGGAGTCATGGTATTTAGTGAATTCCGCGCATGTGAATCGTACTGGCGGACTACGGCGCATGCGTTAGGAGGTGACAAGCGCGAGGCAGCCAATTCGGGTATGCTGCCCTCAACCTGAAAACCTATCAAGATGTGACTAAATATAGTGTGCATAAAAAATCCGATCTAAAAAAATAATAAATATTACGTTATTTCAGATATATGCAAAAACAAGGTACTGCTGGAAAGAGCAAACTCTCGAGTTTTACATGGTTCCCGCTAGGTAGCAGCTGTGTGTTTCCACTTCAGTTCAAGTAAAAATGGCGTCGGTACAACAGAAAGCGTTTTGTCTTCTAAATTTTGCGCAGTGCGGGTCAGTAAGGCCGGTATTACACTATCAAACTTCTTTGTCAAAGATTTGATCAAAGATGTGATAAAATATTCCGTCAAATATATTTGACAAAGATCTTTGACGTACTGCTAGAAGGGGTATTACACTGTCATCAAATTTTTCGTCAAAGTTCAAGATGGCTGACAACAACTTGTTATTAACCACAGCAGTTGCACGTACCGCAATTGCATTGTGTGGACATGCGCAAAAGAAGTGGGGGAAAAAATGGAACCATACATACGAGGTTGACAGTCTTAAATTCCTGGGATTACAACTTGATAATAAATTCAGTTGGGAGGAGCACACCACAGAACTGCAGAAACGCCTTAACAAATCTGTATTTGCAATCCGAGTGTTAGCAGACATAGGCGACATAAAAATGAGAAAGCTTGCATACTTTGCCTACTTTCATTCCATAATGTTATATGGTATAATATTTTGGGGTAACTCTTCAAGTCAAACAAAAGTTTTCAGAGTCCAAAAGCGTGTAATACGTATTATTTGTGGAGTAAATTCACGGACGTGCTGCAGAAACCTCTTCAAAGAACTGGGTAGACTAACTACTGCCTCTCAGTATATTTACTCCCTAATGAAATTTGTCCTAAATAATATATCTCTTTTTCCAACAAACAACTCAGTTCATACATACAATACCAGGAACAAAAATGATCTGCACAAGGACTTAAAAGCACTTACTTTAGTTCAAAAAGGGGTCCACTACTCAGGAACACTCATCTTCAATAATTTGCCAGCAAACATAAAAAATTTAGTTACAAATAAAGATCAGTTTAAAAGGAGCCTGAAAGACTTACTACTGGCCAACTCCTTCTACTCCATAGGCGAAATTTTTAATAGAAATAAATGATGTATTTATTCATACTATTAGTATTGTTATTTCAGCTTAAAAAAAATTGACATGTTGGACATCCACGAGGATCTCTTCAGCACGGATCTATGGAACGAAAAACTAATCTAATGTGGGTGAAGCCGTGGGTTTTACGACGACACGATAAAAGCATTCAACAAAACTTGTTACGTGAGCTTACAGTGGAAGACGTCAAGTCATACAGCAATTACTTAAGAATGGATGAGCATACATTTCTGTATGTGCTCAGTGAAGTGTATCCTCATATCACAAAGCACAATATTCACTTAAGAACTGCTACATCTTCAGAAGACAGGCTCACTGTAACACTCCGATTCCTTGCTATAGGAGAGGGTTTGGTTAGGTTAGGTCAGGTCAGGTCTCCAATCTTCTTAATCTATTTTTGTATTCGGGGTGCCTCATGTTGTAAAGCGCCTCATCAGCTTCATACATCTCTATTAATTTTATAGTTGTCGGCACACACCAATTGTATTTACCGGCAATGTTTATAAAAACACTACAGACGACAGAACGCTGCAGCGATGCTAGCGCTCCATGTGGTAACATGTCATTGCAGTGAACAGAAGACGAGCGATTTCTTTGATCAAACCTACAGCGAGGCCCTAAATTTGATCAAATATTGGACGACATTTGACAAAGTTCCTATTACACCATCAAATATCTTTGACAAAGATTTTTGACGAAGATATTTGACAAAGAAATTTGATAGTTGTAATACCGGCCTAATAAATGTACTGGGTACGATGTGGGTCCTCCTACGGTACAGATAATTAGACGATGGCATGAGAAACAGGTTGTTTCTGTAAAGGCAAATGCCGACCCGTCCCCGAGTGTCTGACACAGACGTCGAACGCATCCGCCATAGTTTCACAAGGAGTCCGCAGAAATCCTTCGCCGAGCAGCTCGGCAGCTCATCATGCCCCCTACGTCCGTCTGGCGTCTGCTGCGTCGACCTTTACACGTGAATCCGTACAAAATTCACCTGCTGCAAGCTATACGTGAAGGTGACAAATAACGACGTTTGGAGTTCCGTAATTTCGTTCTTGGCAAGATGGAGACACAGTTTTCTTCCACGCTTAGTGTTTAGCGACGAGGCAGCATTCCATTCAAATGGAAAGGTGAACTGTCAGAACGTGAGAATATGGGACACGGAACCACCACATCATGTTGTACATTACAGAGACTCTCCAAATTTTAATGTGTGGAGCTTCAAGGGTAAAGGTGTATGGTCCTTTCTTCTTTGCCGAGAACACTGTTACAGGAAGCACATGTCTCGATATGTTTGAGAACTTTCTTTTCCCACAGTTGGAGACTGATTCGAACGACTTTATTTACCTACAGGATGGGGCACCGCCACACTGGAAATGCGGAAATATTTAAGTCAAAGGATTACTGAACGATGGATCGGTCGCACTGGACCAAACGATTCAGCCTTACATTACTGGCCTTCAGTGTCACCGGATCTGACTGTATGCGATTATTTCTTGTGGAGAATATAAGACTATGTTTATGTGCCTTCGTTACCAACAACAATGAATGAGCTGAGATATCGCATAGCAGCAGCTGTGGAAGCTGTAACTCAAGACATGCTCGTTGCAGTGTGGGCGGAACTTGAATACCGCACTGACATGAGCTGTGCATCTCAAGTGGGTTATATTGAACACCTATGAAAAGTAAAACATGGCGTTTCAGTCTTCGATCGCTATTCTTTATTTTCAATTACCGGTTTCGGGCTAGCTGCCCATCTTCAGATCATATATTGTAGCTACAGAGTAACTTGTCCGTACAGAACACTCGGTTCGCTGTCATAAGTAAAGTAAATTTCAATCTGTTCAGACTGAAACGCCATATTTTATTTAATGAACGATCGCGGAATTCCCATTCAGATAATCATGTCTAGTTTTGATAAACCTATGAAAAGGTATGAAAAAAAAAGCTTTTTCAGTTTCCCGTTTATCAAAAAAACAAAATGCATTGTATACATTTATTAGTTTCCGGAATATAGACGCGCCAAATCGGATGATTCTTTTTGATACACCCTGTATTTGCACAGCTTCATTGAGACTGTATTCTGTTGTAGATAACTGCATCATCTGCGAAAAGTCCGAGGCTACTATCAATACTGTCAACAATATGATTAATATACCCAGAAATCTCAAAAGTTACCTCTAATCTCTCGTCGACCGCGATTGCCTCTTTCATTATCGTATTTTGCTTCTCTACTTTGTGTCGTATTAAGATTAAAAAATAATTTATGGAATCTGTCGGTTAGTGGTCCTGATTACAGTCAGTAAATTAACGTCTGTCGGCCCAGCCGCACCCTTTTTTCAATCACTCTCGGTCTCGTTTCCTCTTGTTCGTCTTTCTCTCTTGCCTGCAAGTTATAGCTAATATAATTTCACCACATGCTTTCTTTCGGTAGTTCGACGTGTTAACCTTGTAAAACCACGATGTCTGCTGTCAGTTTTTGTCAGTATTATTGAAGATGTGAGGTCGCTTCAATACACTGAAGGTATGACAAACTAGTATCCACCTGTAAATAATACAAAAATTGATGTACGTCTGTGTGTGTGTGTGTGTGTGTGTGTTTGTGTGTGTGTGTGTGTGTGTGTGTGTGTTTGTGTGTGTGTGTGTTTGTGTTTGTGTGTGTGTGTGTGTGTGTGTGTGTGTGTTTGTGTTTGTGTATGTTCCACATCTCCTCCTAAAACACTGGACCCATTTCAATCAAACGTGCTACAGATATTTCTTACAGTCAGACAACAATCGCTGTGTGTGAAAGAACCAACTACCTTTCGTAATTCAGGGGATATGACGTCATAAACAATAAGATGCGCCAAAAACTGCAGCATCATATATGACCTTCAAACGTATTACTTCTGTGCTACTGAATGTATCCCCAACAAATTTCGCAGGCAGTACTCACATAGGTCGCTGATTATACCTACATAAATATATTTTTGTAGGGCACTTAGTTCAAGAGATATAGACGTCATAACATTGAGATACGTGAAAAATGCCGCATCATGCATGAATTTTTAATCCACACATCAAAAAAAGTTTTGCATCGCCCCAGTTCCCAGAACTCTTGAAAATAGACGTTGCCTGTGGAAATTGTATCACAGACACAGTCCCTTTGACTGCTCACAGATGTCATTAAAACCGCCCAAAGATGTAAACAACAATCAATGAGCAGCGCCTATTAGACAGAGGGGGTCCGACAGCCGATCAGTTCCAGTCACCCCACCAGGAAGGAGGTACACGGCTCGTGTTGTCTGTAGTTCGACAATGCTTAGACGGTCAGTACCGCAGCTCGATCGCGACAGCGTTGTTACTTTGTGCCAGGGAGGGCTCTCAACAAGAGAAGTGTCCAGCCGTCTCGGTGTGAACCAAAGCGATGTTGTTCGGACATGGAGGACATACATGACATGCCCCGCTCACGCTGTCCAAGGGCTACTACTGCGGTGGATGACCACTACGTACTGATTATGGCTCGGAGGAACCCTGACAACAATGCATTTCGTGCAGCCGCAGGACGTCGTGTTACGACTCAAACTGTGCGCAGTAGGATGCATGCATGATGCGCAACTTCAGTCCCGAAGCCCATGGCGAGGTCCATCTTTGCAACCACGTCACCATGCAGCGCGGTACAGATGGGCCCAACAACATGTCGAATGGACCGCTCAGGATTGGCATCACATTCTCTTCACCGATGAGTGTCGCATATACCTTCAACCAGACAATCGTCGGAGACGTGTTTGGAGGCAACCCGGTCAGGCTGAACGCCTTAGACACACTGTCCAGCGAGTGATGCAAGGTGGAGGTTTCCTGATGTTTTGGGGTGGCATTATGTGGGGACGACGTAAGCCGCTGGTGGTCATGGAAGGCGCCGTAACGGTTGTACGATACGTGAGTGCCATCCACCGACCGATAGTGCAACCGTATCGGCAGCCTATAGGCGAGACATTCGTCTTCATAGACGACAATTCGCGCCACCATCGTGCACATCTTGTGAATGACTTCCTTCATAACAACAACTAGAGTGGTCAGCATGTTCTCCAGACATGAACGCTATCGAAGATGCCTGGGATAGATTGAATAGGGCTGTTTGTGGACGACGTGACCCACCAAACACTTTGAGGGGTCTACGCCGAATCGCCGTTGAGAAGTGGGACAATGTGGACCAACAGTGCCTTGATGAACTTGTCGATAGTATGCCACGACGAATACAAGCATGGATCAATGCAAGAGGACGTGCTACTGGGTATTAGAGGTACCAGTGTGTACAGAAATCTGGACCACCACCTCTGAAGGTCTCGCTGTATCGTGGAACAACATGCAATGTGTGGTTTTAATGAGCGATAAAAAGGGCGGAAATGATGTTTATGTTGATATCTATTCCAGTTTCCTGTACACGTTCCGGAACTCGAGCAACCGAGGTGATGCAAAACTTCTTTTGATGTGTATACACTTATTCTTAACTACTAAGACATTCCTGCAGTCGACTCAACTCCCTGACACCTGGCAGCGCCTTTGACGGCTTTCAAATGCGAAGCGAAAAAGGCCGTAGGTGAAAACGATAGCCGTCTATGCAGCTATGAAGAGGCGTTCCCACGCAGACATTTATAAAACTGCATTGTAGGCACGCGAAGCAGCTGCGCACAGCGCAAAGAAATTATGTTTCTTAATCGCATCTCAACATTATTTATACGTCTGTAATGTTGATGCATTAAGTTGTTCTTAAAGCGGTGCAGATATTCAAGACAATAAAAGCGGATTAAAGGCCGTGAGCTATCTGCGGAAGTTAACCTTGCATTACTGAGCAACTGTTTCACCAGGTATCCAGTCTAGCTTACCAAATTCCCAACCAGACTAACATTAATTATAATCTTTTGACAGTCATCTTACGACAACCGGTGATCTATATATAAAAAGACAATTTAAATAAAAAGAAATAAATCAGTTTATATTTGGACATTTATTTTAACACTGATCATTGTTCAGTTAAAATTTCACCATATTAAACTTGATTCATAACTAAACTGGTGCCTTATTTATGATTGTGAAAATGTGAGTTTTTAATTTTACGGAACACATCAAATATGGAGCCAAGTTTGGGAGACTGCATACAGCACTGCATTCATAATATAACACACGAAGAACGTTGAAACATATGCAAGAGGAAATTAACCACAACCAACCGATTCAATTTTCATCCAAAGAAGTTACGTTCGTAGCGCAATCCTGTCCGTCATGAAATTACCACACACTGGTATCCTAAATTCATACTAACTCTTTGTGAAATCTTCCCGAAAAGAATAGCTGAGGGCTATTTTGATGATTACACCACATGCTTCACGTGGTCAACTTGAATTACACAAAGAGTGTAACTCCACAATAATTTTGGTAATTAAAATGAATTACATCGAAACGCAATTTACAAAAGAAAAACCTCGAACTGGTTGCTATCGTCTTACTATTAATCTGATGGGTCAAACAATTGTATAAGCATGTGGTACTGGTCTCACAAAGTACACCCCACGTGGGTTGAACATAAAGAAAAGTTGCTATATTGAAAAATATTGCCAAGACGTGACGTTGTAATCTCACACACATTCGCATTTAAGATAGATGATCTTAGAGTTACAGATCCTCAACACGTGGTTCCACTTTGCTCACAAAGTAGTGACTAAGCAACTACTGGAAGATATTCTGAACTTCACACTCTAATTACACTGTGTTGCAATTTAAGATAACATAAGATATTTTAGATCTAAACCTGAAATAAAGTTGATTAAATTTCCAGTTAGGCTGAACTTAAGAAACCCATTGTCCTACGGACTTAGCAGAGACGCGCTTAGCCGGAGATCTTACCACTTCAGACGCTCGCCACGGACAGACTGACCTGCTGGGCTCCTACCGAGCGAGCTTCACAGATACAAACGGAAGTGACCAGAGAGGCAGCTTCCTATACCAGCATGACAAGGGACGGACAGGACCATACTAAGAATAGAAACTTCTTTGCTTTTAGATAGCATAGCTACCTGTTCCGTCGTTGGTCCTACTGTTCTCTAGCAGACAGGCTTGTCTGCTACCATCAAGCATGCAACAAGAAATACATTGCTCATTCATCCTTTCACATAGAAGGGAAGGGGGATGACAGTATCTTATCATATACAGTATATAAAAGAAAGCGACTGTAGGTTCCATTTGAGACTGTGTGACATGAATTACATATAAACTGTGTTTTAAAGTGTAGTAGTGTGACAGATCGTTCTTGTTTATGTGTAAATGTAACACGTTCCACTGCTCAGGAATCCAACAGAGACCTTTCATGTCTACTGTTTATTAATATCAAAGGTGTTTTCACGAATACATGGATATGATTTTTTTTCGATACTTCAATGCAAACGCAGTTCATTTTTTATTTTCATCTCGGATAGAAAATGGACAGAATGTACACCCTGGTAATGCCAGGTTTGTCAGGTAGTTGTCAAAATACACGGTGTTCGAAATTTCCAGTTACAAACTTCTACGACTTTTGAATAGGAACCCATGCCAGGGAACATGCCGGTTCCCTGCTACAGCCGTTTTAGTATGTTTCCTGGGTAGGTATGCAACAGGGTAGTCTTGGTGGGGGTTGGTTACGTCGGATTGGCTGATGTTATTTGACGTCTGTACTAACTCTCTGTCCTGGATCGAGCCTCATTCACGTGTTTGTGAGTGTTAGAGCAACGTGGTATGGTAAAGGGTTTCCGGAAAGTAAGAACGAATCTGAATTTTGCGCTGTTTTGTCATATGACGGTTGGTAGCCGTGGTTTTTTCATGTTTGTTATCTGCAACCCTTCCCATTAGTAGCCTGATAGCTTTCGTGTGGTGAGCATTGTTATTTGATCTTTACTTTCGTCATGGAGCAGAAGACAACTGAGCAACGTACCCAAGTGATAAAAAGTAATTGCAATAACAGTGAAGGTCCCACGGCAATCGGTAGTTAATTACACGTGACACTCGGACGTAATTCTGCTCCAACCGAATCAGTTCCGAAGTTGATCCGGAAATCTGAGACCACAGGTTCTGTTTCAAATTGTCAGAAAGCAGAACGAACGACTACGTTCTGTTCAAACACAGGAAAACATTGCTGTCGTTCGTGACAATGTGACCGTAAGCACCAGAAAATCGGTTCGCCGACGAGCTCAACAATTGAATTTATCACGAAGTTCACGGCATCAAATCCTTTCAAAAGATCTAAAAACGCTTGCATACAAGATTCAACGCAACGCAAGACCTGAAGCCTGCAGATCATGAAAAGAGACATCGATTTGCTCAGTGGGTCTTGGCTCGACAAGCGGAGAATGAGAAATTCGCAAAAAGAATAATTTTCTCACATGAGGCGCACTTCCACTTCACTGGGTACATCAATAAGCAGAACCGCAGAATTTGGGGTAACGAAAACCATGAGTGACTGTGGAAGACAAGGTGCATCCACATCTTCAACTGTGTGGTGTGCGATCTGGGCCGGAGGAGTGATCGGCCAGCACTTTTCTGCCGTCACTGTGTACGGTGACCGTTACGCCGCTATTACACTATCATATTTATTTGTCACAGTTGATACGTCAAATATTTACCTCAAATAAATTTGATGGTGTAATAGGGAAGTTTGTCAAATCTCGCCTGTCCTCAAAAAAATACCGAGCGAGGTGGCGCAGTGGTTCGCACACTAGACTCGCATTCGGGAGGACGACGGTTCAGTCACGCGTCCGGCCATCCTGATTTAGGTTTTCCGTGATTTCCCTAAATCGCTCCAGGCAAATGCCGGGATGGTTCCTTTGAAAGGGCAAAGCCGACTTCCTTGCCCGTCCTTCCCTAACCCGATGAGACCGATGACCTCGCAGTCTGGTCTCCTCCTCCTCAACCTCAAATAAATGTGATCAAATCTAGGGCCTCGCTGTAGATTTGATCATAAAAGTCGCTTGTCTTCTGTTCACTGCAATGTGAAATGTCACCACTTGGAGCGCTAGCATCGCTGCAGCGTTCTGTCATCAGTAGTGAGGTTGAAAAGATGGCTGCGGAGTTAAATTCCTTAATTCGTGTGTGCCGTCAACTGCAAAGGTAATAGAAATGTATGAAGCTGATGAGGCGCTTAACAACGTGAGGTAACCTCAGCACAGAAATAGATTAAGCTACAAAAAAATTGCGTATTGCGGAGGCTCAGAAGAGTTTAAATGGCTCTGAGCACTATGAGACTTAACATCTGAGGTCATCAGTCTCTTTTTTCTTCTTTTTTTTGCATTTTATTCGTTGTTGATCGCTGTTTGGTCGTTGCGGACGCCACATTACATCCGGTGAAGTTCGTTTGTTGATCCTTCCACTCAGTTTTTTATTACAGAGGCCAACCAGCTCTCTGATTCCCTAGAACTTAGAACTACTTAAACCTAACTAACCTAAGGACATCACACACATCCATGCCCGAGGCAGGATTCGAACCTGCGACCGTTGCGGTTCCAGACTGTAGCGCCTAGAACCGCTCGGCCACTCCGGCCGGCTTTAGATTGTGATTTTTGTCTCAAGTACGGTGCGAAGCCTTCAGTCGCCTATTAATTTAGCTCTCCAGTCTTCTTGATTTATTTTTGTACTCAGGATGCCTTACATTGTAAAGCGCCTCATCAGCTTGATAAATTTCTATTAATGTTATTGTTGTGATACACAAAATGTAATTACTACAATAAAACTAGTTCTTAATACACAAGTGTATTGAACATTTATTTACTTTCAGATATTGGTCCTTCAGTGCTTTATAAATTGCTTCACACGTTTCAGGTATTATTTTAGTTACTATGCACTTCGAGTACTGTACCGTAAGCTAGAGTAGCTCTCTCCTGTAGCAAGATATCGGAGTGTTACTGTGAGCCTGTCTCCTACCTATATAGCAGTTCGTAAGTGAGTATTGTCCTTTGTGATGTGACGAGACACTTCACTGAGCAAATAACTGTATACTCATCTATTCTTAACTAATTTATGTACGACTTGACGTCCTCCACTACATGCTCACGTAACAAATTTTGTTGAATGCTTTTGTGGTCTCGTCGTAGATGCCCACTGAAGTTTCTTTTTTTTCCCTGGTGCTCTGCCAAATGCGGACACAGTGCAATTGTGGTACATGCAACTGCTGCGCATAATAACAAGTTGTTGTTAGCCATCCTGAACTTTAACGAAAAATATGATGACAGTGCAATAGCGCCACGCCGAATATCTTTGTCAAACAAATTTTATGAATATTTGGTCATATCTTTGATCAAATCCTTGTCAAAGAAATATGGTTCAAATGGCTCTGAGCACTATGGGACTTAACTTCTAAGGTCATCAGTCCCCTAGAACTTAGAACTACTTAAACTTAACTAACCTAAGGACATCACACACATCCATGGCCGAGGCAGAATTCGAACCTGCGACCGTAGCGGTCACGCGGTTCCAGACTGTAGCGCCTAGAACCTCACGGCCACCCTGGCCGGCAAAGAAATATGATAGTATAATACCGGCCTTACCGAAACATGGTTTCTGATCGGTTTTTCGCTCTTATTGATGAAAATGACGATTTTTGGTTTCAACAAGATGGTGCGAGATGTCACACATTCCGTGAAACGATTGCTCTGCTGAATGAAATGTTTCCTCAAAAAATTAACTCTTTGCATGGCAACCAGGAATGGTCAACCAGATCATGCGATCCTCCGCGTTGTGACTTTGCTTAGTAGGGATTGGTGAAATCAGAAGTTTCCGTGAACAAACCACAAACTGTACACCAACTGAAAGATGAAATTAAAACGGTTATGAATGGCATCCCATGGGGTGTTTGTGAACACGTCATGGAGAACTTCAATGAACGCACTCCTCGTTGCCGTGCGGCCTTGGGTGGTCGTATGCAGCATATAATTTTTAATATATAAATGGAGAAGTTATTTAATGTGTTTGTAAAAAAAATACATTTTCAAAAAATTTTGTATGTTCTATGTTGTTGTTGTTGGTGTGGTCTTCAGTCCTGAGACTGGTATGATGCAGCCCTCTATGTTAGTGTATCCTGTGCAAGCTTCTTCATCTCCGAGTAACTACTGCAACCTACATCTTTCTGAATCTGCTTAGTGTATTACGCTCTTGGTGTCCCTCTACGATTTTTACCCTCAACGCTGCCTTCCAATACTAAATTGGTGATCCCTTGATGCCTCAGAACATGGCCTACTAACCGATCCTTTCTTCAAGTCAAGTTGTGCCACAAATTTCTCTTCTCCCCAATCCTATTCAGTACCTCCTCATTAGTTATGTGACCTACCCATCTAATCTTCAGCATTCTTCTGTAGTACCACATTTCAAGAGCTTCTATTCTCTTCTTGTCTAAACTATTTATCATCCACGTTTCACATCCATACATGGCTACACTCCATACAAATACTTCGAGAAAACACTTTCTGACAAATCTATACTCGGTTTTGAGAAATTTCTCTTTTTCAGAAATGCTTTCCTTGCCATTGTCAGTCTACAGCAGTGTATACCACTTTAATATTAGTCCATACTTCCAGACACCCTCTATAAGCTTGCAGAGTACGTCATATGATACTTCTAAGTGGCAGGGAGAGCTGCTCTTCAACTTTATCACGATCGTTTACAAAACGTCCGAGTCCATCGCATGCCCATTTCTCTACAATTACGCAACGGCATAGAGAAAGGTCCAAGAGACGCCGAACATCCCAAGTGCAAGAGGCCGCAATGCATCATGCAGAATAGGGTCCGTCAACGAGCAAACGATCAGTCTCTTTGGCTGTGAATGAGTGGAATTATGAAAGAAGTGATGTACTGGATCACGCGTAATCAATTACTTCTAAAAGTGGTCGTATAACCAACGTGTTCTCAGATGGCTGTAGCAATGACACGGTACGTTTCTCGTCATGGATTCCACTTTAAAATATTAACTACGCACTCTCCTGTGCAAGTCCTAGAAGTCTGTAACGCGTATTACGAACACCCCTCACACTGGTCGTGTGCAGGCATCTTGATTCAGCTGCAACAGGATGGTCCTGAAGGCGTCGGCACACGGACCGTGCAACAGAACGTTGAGCGCTGAGCGTACCGAGTTTCTGACGCCATAGCGTGGAATAGCACGTTCGGGAGTCTTTCCTAACGTGCAGAGCAATATCTAGCATGTCAGATATTCTGAGCGTGCGTCTGAGCGTTGACCAATGAAATAGCACACCGCCACCTACGTCACATGCACGACGTCTCCCTTCAGTACAGAGTTGTGAGGCGCCATATTAGCATTAATTTCAATCGTATACGTATATATGCCGTTTCTTGGCACCAGCAAATTGAGAATCACTGGAAAACCCGTTGTTAACTTTGTGATTCGTTCCAATAAAATAATGAGAAACATCATATTCGTGGCAAAAGTATTACTGTAACTTGCGTGTTATGAGAATAGGCTATTTGAAGGCAGTGGCACACTGAAGATACACTCAAAACGCATTGTTCTTGATACAATTTGTTATAATTAAATTTCAATTAGCAACACATCTACGATTAAGGTTTTCAGCAAGAGTGTCAATAGTGTGTTGTTGCTTTAGCGCCTGCACGGTAGCTCAGCGTGTTCCGTCAGAGAGCTGGTTGGCCTCTGTAATAAAAAAACTGAGTGGAAGGATCAACAGACGAACTTTAATGGATGTCATGTGACGCCCGCAACGACCAAATGCAACGATCAACAATGAACAAAAATGAGAGGGAAAGAAGTGGAGTGAGTAGCGTGACTGATCTGTATAAGGTAGCACGTTTGCGAAGTGATTCAAGACTCGGCACGTCCAGATTTTTTTCCTAATATTTGCGTTTTTATTAGGTCCTGATACTTTATTATTAGTTTAATGTAAGTATAGACCATAATATTTGATGTTATGTAAATATAAGTTCACCTTTTTTTGAGAGGTGACTTCGTTCGATTGGCTTAATCTATAGAACAGCTTGCGCTACTTGTATAAAGATATTTCGCTCCTTTTTCTTTTACGCTTCGTAATTCACATGTTGCAAAGATTCTGCTACTGGGTAGGAACAGTGATCGAGTAAGGCTGACCCTGGGGTTTTACTATAATGTGGGAATGATGAAATACGGTTTATCTTATGTGGAGAAGTATTGCAAATTTATACCGCACTGTTTGTAATGGAACTTTCTTTTTCGTAGACGATGGAGGAAAACGTGTATTTTAATAGAGCTAACGTGGGAATATTAAATGCGCCAATTTCGCAAACAGTATGATTTACGAACTAGAAACATCCCACAGGGATGAAAGCTATATGGGAGAAGAGGCAACAAGCCAGGTTGTTCCTTCCAGACCACTAGAGGCGCTATGGGTCAAACAAAGCTGCAATCGACCAATGAGAACTGTCCAATGGCGGTTATTGATATTATATCGTCTTGCTCAGTACTGAAGTCCACGGTTACAGTTTATTACTTTAAATTTCATAAAGTTCACTGTGAAACTGAAGAGATTTCCTGCACAAAAAATGTCCGCAATTAATCCTAAGGAAAGACATTTAATTTCCAGTAAATAATCTCGTGGCCTATAAATGAAATGTATTCTCTTCTGTCGTGAATGAAGCTGTGTGATTTATGTTTGTTTACTTAAATAACTTTGATATGTCAGTAGAAGTTTTATTTGATGAAGAATTTTATGTTCTTCAGAATATTCAACACAACAAACTGACTTAGAAATATTCATGTAAATTCCCTGGCTGTTCATCTGGATATTACGTCGGTTCAACGGAGAAAGTTAGGAACAAGCATTTCAACATGTTTCCAAAACTACTTCAAGGATTGCCTCTGAAGCGGAAAAGTGTTTGTAAACTGCGACCTGATGTGAATTGTGCTACTTATTTTATTTGTGAAGATCATTTTTTCGAGGAAGATTTTATGAATAAAACTAGGCATAGGCTAAACAGGGGTGAGTTTCCAAAACATGTGGCAGGTGTTCCATGTGAAATTGTTAATATCAGTAGTGAATCAGGTGAAACTGTGGCTCATAGTGAAATTTTTACTGTGTGCTTAACAAATAAAAAGTAAGTTTTGTTTTCATTTCACTGTTTTGATCCACCTTTCCTATTTTTGGTATATTTATGTCTTCCTTTATGTGTTGCAGCGTTTACAGTTGCAAGATGTAGGAACTTTTTTAAGAAATTAATGGTCAGTATTGCACGTTTCCTAGGCACGTACTCAGAAATTACAGTTCTGAAACGTAGTTGTAAGAAATTTTAGAGTTCTTCATTCATTAACACTGTGACAAAGATTTCTTAATTGAACCTCTTTAACTGCCGATTATTCTCTTAATAATAGTTTTTTTTTCCTTCCATTGACCCCACAGCTTGTAATATGTCAAAGTATGACATTATTCAGGAATATTTGTGGTCCAATTTATATACAACAATTTTTATTTAGCTTGTGACACTTATTTAGACTACAAGCTTGTTTCGACTCACTGTCAGTTTCAAGTATTGCGTCTAGTTTTTGTAACACACAAAACATCCTGGAGCTTTTATATGTTGATAGAAATCAATATAAGTGTGTCAGTCTGCAGTCTATTCTTGATGTTTGCGCCTGACAGTTGCTGCTCAAGAAAAGATCATAGAAGCAGCGACTGTCAGACGCAAACGTCAAGAATAGACTTGTAAACTGACACACTTATATTGATTTCTATCAACATATAAGAGCTCCAGGATGTTTTGTTCGTCATAAAAACTAGACACAACACTTGAAACTGACAGTATGTCTAAACAAGCTTGTAGCTTAAATAGCTGAAGCTAAATAAAATTGTTGCAGCTAAATTGGACTACAAATATTCCTGAATAATAGGTTGTCACTGCTGTATTGCAGTGTGCTGTAGCTGTGTTTAAATTATTTTATTATAGTATGCTAGCCAAAATAATTACATAGCGCGCCCAGAAAACTGAGATAAGAAAATTAAAAGAAAAAAAAACAGCGTACATCAGCTAGGAGGGATGCAAACTGCATTGTTTATCCTTTTTTAGTTCATCTCCATACCACTAGAGGCGCTGCTATCGGTCAGTGTTTCCCTGTTTTAACACGGGAGTTGCGCTTCTCTTTTCTTGTTGTTCTGTAAAACATCCCGCAACTGCCGCTGTAGTGCGTTGCGATGACGTATACCACGTTGGGGCCCACGTACCGTGTGCACAAGTTGCGTCATTTCCGAGCGTTCAGCAGCACGTTGAACTTGGCACGCTCAACGTTGACGATCGACAGCACGGCCCGTGTGCCGATGGATTAAGGTAAAAATGATTAAAACAGTATTCGTAGCAGCTGAGGAGTGATAGATCAACAATATTTAAAAAAATAGATTTAATTGCGTTCGGAGGCAGAGCTTCAGTTGTACGTGAATGCATGAAGTGCGTCTTCTACGGGAGTCGGCCACTGGTCGGTCGCAAGCTGCGCCCGCGCCGTGCCGGTCGCGGACAGACCAGTAAACGGGAAGCCAGGGAGCACGCGCCGGGCCAGAAAAACCCGTCTGGTGTCCGTGTGTGTGTGCGTGTGGCTCCCAGGTGGGGCAGGAAGGGTTGCGCTGCTCGGCGCGAGAACGGGGCGGTTCCAGCGACAGCGGCGCGTCCCATAGCCAAACGAGGCAGCCAGGTGTGTGTGTGTGTCTAGGGTTGCACGCGGAGCGTCCCGGGACGCCGCGCACCGCCACACCGAGCCGGGACCTTCGCTCGCCAGGTAAGCGGCGCGCAAAGCACTCTCCGCCATTCGCTACCGCCTCGTAGGTGTTATCTTGCGAAGGAGACGCTCCGCGCGTCGTGGGTATATCACCGAAAAATCTCCGAAATTTTGTTGCTGGAGTTCGTGTTCACGCCGTCGGGTGTCAGAAGTACTCTCCGCTACACACTGTGGGGTTGGTTAAGAAGTATGGAGGTTGTACCAAAGTGATGTTGATGAAGTACAGAGGAACAGTTTGACGTAGAACACTTGTGGTCCATCAAGTCGGTCAACAGCCACAAACTGTCCTACAAAATCCCCTTAAACGGGTCGAGTTGAGGAGATGCACCACAGGACATTTCAATTTCCAGTGTGCATACTTTTACAAATAAACTCATAAAACTTTGTCAGCATGACCAGGAAGGATTCAGAATTCACACTCATAGCGGTGGAAGTTCTAAAACATAACGAAGTAATTTTTTTACATGTGAAATTTCATCATTTTTTCCACTTACTAATGGCAGCATTTGTTGCTGTAGGTACGCTTTTCTTCATAAGTAATATTCTTCGATGAATTTTGCACAGCATACAAACCATACTTAGAGTTGTATTAAACTCTAGAAATTTCCAAATCTATAAAAAAACTGTGGTAAAAATTGAGGTAATTAACTATAAAATTTGTGTTTTTTCTAAACATGAATTTTAAAATATAACATTTCATTCGTTTTTTTCATAGATTAAATAAATTCTAGAGTTTCATACACCTGTGAGTATGGTATGTGTGCTGTGCAAAATTCATCGAAGAATCTCTCTAAGTTATGAAGAAAAGTGTACCTACAGCAACAAATACAGCCATTAGTAAGTGAATAAATGACGAAATTTCTCACGTAAAAAAAAATTTATTTTGCTATGTTTTCGAACTTTCACTGGTAATGGTGTGGATTCTGAATCCCTCCTGGTGATGCTGACAAAATTTTATGAATTTATTTGTAAAAGTATAGACACTGGAAATTAAAATGTCCTGAGATGCCTCTCCTGTTTCAAGTCAGCCCGTTTGACGTCATACCCCCCTTAAGCTACATTGCCCGCTCGCCACACGAGATTTTCAGTACCCGCAAGTTACCTAACGGTATGTGGCAGAGTATGCTTGTGATACCCCTAACTGATCCGCCTTCTGCCCCCCCCCCCCTTTTCTCCCTGTTCTGGTCGCGAATGACACGTGGGAGAAATAACAATCGGTAAGCCTCTAAATTACCTCTAATTTCTCAGATTTCTTCCTCTGATCATCATGCGAGATGTATGTGGTACTAGGTAATATGTTGTCCGACTCCTACTGCAAAGTACTATCTCCAAATTTCAATAGTAAATTACTCCGTGATGCACAACATCTACCACCGGAGTTGGTTGAGTATCGCTGTAACGCTCTGGCACCGACTACACGAAACTGTGACGAAGCACGTTGTTCTTTGTCGGATCATCTCTATCTTTTCTATTGGTCGTACTTGGTAAGGACCTCCGATGCATGAACAACACACAAGAATCGGTAAAGCACTTCCTTCGTGGACGAGTTACATTTCCTTAACGTTCTTCCTATGCATCTCAGTCAGGCATCTGATTCCCCTAATGTTGCTGTATGTGCTCATTCCACTTAAGATCGCTCCGGATAGTTACCCCCAGGATTCGAACCTGCGATCGGAGCGGTCGGTCGGCTCCAGACAGTAGCGCCTAGAATCGCACGGCCACTCCGGCCGGCAAAGGTCACAATTCTTGAGCATGCAACATGTTCCATAACTCTACAACAGATCTATGTCAACGATATAGGCCTACAAGTAGCTATATATGTCCTACAACCCTTCTTACCCTATCGGGTTAGTCAGCTTTTCGTTAACGTGATTAATTTCTGTGAGTATAATGAAGGAAAAAACGACTTCCGTAGACGCTGTGCAAAAATTAATCCCGTTTGCAATCCAATCTAAATTTAACCTTTGGAAACACTGTAGTTTCGCAATAAGGCCAGACAAAAAAAAACTATTTAATTGTTAATTTTTCTGTTAAAATTCACCGTAATTTAAGGTAAATCTCATGCAAAAGTTAATTTTACATTTTGTAAGTGTAAGACCCAAAGAGTTCTTTATGTTCAAATACAATTTTAGCCAAAATCTCGCACTGTCTCAGATGTCTATTGCACGCCAGTGTGAGGCTGTGGAAGGCTTGATACGACACAAGTGTGCTGCGTCAAATACAGGGTGTACATACAGTCCAGGAACGCTATCAATTATTTATTGCACAAGAACTATACATTGTACAGATGTCATACATACTGAATTTTGAAGAAAAGCACTGATAGGTTTTTTTATTTTTTTTCACTTTTTTTACAAACATTCGATATACGAACCATAAGTGACCCGGCAGACGTCAATACGGTAATCGAATTCTTGCCATACCCGTCCCAGCATGGTATCGTCGACTGTGCCAGTCGCTTCCCGTATTCTCTCCAAGAGCTTTGCTACGTCACGTTGTAGAGGCGGTACATACACCAGATCTTTAATGTGTCCCCATAGAAAAAGTCACACGCAGTGAGATCTGGTGATTGGGAGGCCATTCCATGAAACAGCAGACAGAAAGCTCGCTCCGCACCTGAACTCGCCATGCTTGCGACTGGCGCTGACTATCGGCAAATTACCAAACTACGCTGTGGCGGTATGCATGGAAAAAAGAAAAAAAAAAAAAAAAACCTTTCAGGGTTTCTCTTCAAAATGACATATGTATGATATCTGTACAATGTTTGCTTCTTGTGTAATAAATAATTGAGAGTGTGGTGTCACCGCCAGACACCACACTTGCTAGGTGGTAGCTTTAAATCGGCCGCGGTCCATTAGTACATGTCGGACCCGCGTGTCGCCACTGTTAGTGATCGCAGACCGAGCGCCACCACACGGCAGGTCTCGAGAGACTGACTAGCACTCGCCCCAGTTGTACGGACGACGTAGCTAGCGATGCACACTGACGAAGCCTCGCTCATTTGTAGAGCAGATAGTTAGAATAGCCTTCAGCTAAGTCAATGGCTACGACCTAGCAAGGCGCCATTAGTAGTTTATTGCCTGAATCTGCAGAGTCTCACTTGTATCGTCAATAGCGATGTACAACAAGGATGGATTAAAGTTAAGTATTCCAGCAGCTACGTACTTTTCTTTATAGCATTCATTACGTATCCTGTTTCAGACCTATCTCTAGCCTGCGTGAGTTAACGCGTGCCTTTCGGCTACTTCCGAGTGGCGTGGCTGTTAACCTACGCTACAACAGAGAGTGTTCCCGGACTTTATGTACGCCCTGTACTCCCTTTCGCTTCTCGTACAGCACTGCGGTAGATTGTAAACAACTATGGTTTACATCTTGTAGATGGACATGGAAGAACATAACATCGTTTACCCAAATTGCAATTCGGATCGAGCACAAATACTTCCTCTAAGCACTCGCCCGAAGAGTCTCGCAAACCATAATTTGAAAGGGAAAAAAACGCCGTGTTTCAACAGCCAGGAGTCCCAGATAAATAATTATTCATCCGCAGTGGGTTTCGACTTTTGGGACTTCTTCTAGAATCTTTAAGTTATTACACGACAATATTGAACTTGTGGCGTCAGAAGAGGTAAAAACCATCCTACGTCACTGTCGTCAATAATAAAATACATTAGACGGACAATAACAAAAGTGTATCGACACTGTTAGTTTCGTCTACATACTATAATCGGGTTAGACTTTTCCTGGGGTTAGACTTTTCCTGAAGTTTCTCTACGCCGACATCTACATCCACACGATTACTCTGCAATTCACAATGAAGTGTTCCTCAAAAGGTTTATGGATCCAATTACAGACGAATTCTCGGCCATTCCACTCTCGAATAGCAGATGGGGAAAACGAACACAATCTTTTCGTGCAATGTCTTACCGCTCTTGTTTTACTATCACGGTCGTATGTCATTATGTATATGGAAGTCAACAAATTATTTTGGTTTTCGGAGGCGAATGTTGGTGTCTGAAATTTCGCGAAAAAAAAGCTTGTGTTTTAATTTTTGCTACCCCAACTCTAATATTTTATCCGTGACACTCTCTCCCTGTTTTGAGATAATACAAAAAATACAAAACGAAGTTCCCTTCTTTAGCTTTTCGAATGTCCTCAGTCAATCTTATCTGGAAGGGTCCCATGCCGTGCAATAATACTTCCGAGTAGCGCAGGCAGCCACTTGTAGATTTGTTCCACCTTCTAACTGCCTTGCGAATAAAACGCACATTCTCTATGTGACGGTAGCAATTTAATCTGTTCGTAGTTGAAATTCCTAGATATTTAGTTAACCCCACAACCTTTAAATCTGCATTTTTTATCATGGAACCAAAATTGGACGAATTCTTTCCAATTCTCGTCTGGATGACCTTACACTTTTTACTGATAAGAGTCAATTGCCAATTTTCGCACCTTGTGTAAATCATTCTGTAGTTTATTTTTCTCTTCTGATGACTTTACTGGAGGGTAACTGACAGCAATATCTCCAAACAGTCTAAGGGAGCTGCTCAGACTCTTTCCTAAATCATTCATATACAACACCTGAGAGCCTATTACATGATCTTGGGGAACTCTAGACATCATTCCGGTTTCAGTAGATAATTTCCCATCAGTTACTGTCAACTGCGACATCGCTAAGAGGAAACCATGATTACAGTCACACAACTGAGAAGCTTCATTATGTAGAGCGCCTGCACACAAAATCATGGAATTCGATTGTAGTGCGTAGACAAAAACCGATATTGTTGGTACGTTTTAGTACTGACTATGTGATATATTTCGACGTATTTTATAGTGACATGGAATGACTTCTACGTTATTTGACATCACAGTTTTAATACAGTACGTTTCGCAATGTTTTGACGATTTCAAATTTGAATAACGCGCAAACTAGTCGCGAAACGAGGTTGAAAATTTTACACAAAGTACAACATTTACTCAAGTTTATTTATGAAGTACTACATTGGAGAAATGACGACCACTCGCGGCTACATAATACTAGAGGCGTTTCACTCAGTTTTTGAACACATATTTCGTAACTGCTGGATAAATTCTGGAAATTTCATCGTGAATTCCATCTTTTAACTGTTGCAAGCTTCTTGTCCGGTTGGAGTATGCATTGGCCTTCAGTTACTGGCACGGTTAAATCGGCCGAGCGAGGCCTGTTCTCGAACAGACTTGTTAAGACAATTCCAATCCAATATTCTTCTACGAGCACGAATTGGATATCGCTGCTGTATCTTGAAATGCTTACGAAAGGCACGTTTCATACGCACGACAGATTCGCTGCTGCGAAAATAGTGCTCCATCGCGAATGCACGATGTTGCTTCGATCAGGAAGACATGCCTACTGACCTGCGTATGGGATGAAACTTGACACTCAGCACTGCTAAGAGTCTTTAGGTGAGTGATTCTACGTTCTTTTGAGTACAACCCGATGGACGGCTGCCGCTTGGAAACGTTATCCCAGTCGTCAAAGCCGACGCCCGATGCTGTTTTTATGTCTATACACCTTAAGCCATCTTAACGCGTGTGGCGGAAAATACTTCTGTTAGTACTATTGGGTCATACCGACCTCTTAGCAAAACTCTGGATGTTTCTTAGGGATATTCGTTGGTGTAGTGTACCCACGGTTTCCTTTGGCTTGTCAGAAACTGTATTTCATTTTGTTACTTACCCTTATTGATTTTAGTAGACCCTAATTATATTTCACTGAAAATGGCCGCATGATAGTGCAAATGTCGACGGTATGTGCTGCGTGTCTTGCGGGGAAAGAGACTTGTTCTGTTCACTCACGGTCCTTGCTGTTGGCAACACAACGTAACACCCACTTCTCTTCTTCCTCCTCAAGCCTGCCATCAGTATTGCTCGCTTTTGTGCCGGGTTTAGGTTAACGTTGATAACAGCGGTGCGAATAGGTTTACTGATGAAGAGTTGGCCTCGTGTAGAACGCAATGGAAGAACGGGACAACCAAGCCACGCGACGAGGAGAACACGGCAAGTGCCATAACACGATTTCTCGGAAACTTCGTTCAGTGGAAGAGGGTTCAAAATAAGCGAACACGTGTCTGCTCTTATCTGTAGATACTCGACCACCTCTGAGAAAACGACGGTCAAAGTTTTCGAGGTACTTTATGTGTCTTTTAGCGAGCGAATAGTCCACTTGATGCGGTAGCACAGTGGCTAGGGTCGCGGATTCACAATTCTGCGTCTTGTGTTCGAAACCCGATTATTACTTTTACCTTTGCTTTTCATGTCCGTAGAAGATTACACCACTAATGTTTCCGAGTGTATAATGAAACAGCGTTGTCTTCGTTCGCCTACTAATTGTATGCCCGGTGAATGAATTAAAAAACAAAAAATAAATAGAACTATAAGCGAAACGGATGCCACACTAGTTGAAATTGTTATCGGAAAATGCCTGTAGTCTATCTTGATTCATAATGAGTTACAAGAGCCAATTTTCGGTAAACTGATTCATTATAGGTGTTCTCCCGCGAAATTATTGCAAACACGTGAAATTCTGAAGAATGTTAAGGACGTTTCTTTCGCGAGAGAGAAATGTCACTGTGAAAAACTTGCCTTTGCGTAATGCTCGTGGTGTTAGGAATTTTTATGTTTCGAATGTTTCTAGTATCGGTATAATCCAGATCTTCCTGAAGAATAAACATACGAATAACAAACGACACTGGACGCGGATATGTGGTGAGCACACCGCTCTCCCGGCCGCATGTCAGTTTCCGAGGCCGGAGCCGCCATTTCTCGGTCAAGTAGCTCCTCAGTTTGCCTCACAAGGGCTGAGTGCACCCCGCTTACCAACAGCGCTCGGCAGAACGGACGGTCACCCATCCAAGTGCTAGCCCACGCCGACAGCGCTTAACTTCGGTGATCTGCTGGCTTAAATATAAGACTAAACTATATGAATTGTTATAGGAATTGATATAAGAATGAGATATAACAATGCGCGTATTTAAAGTATTTAAAAAGATAGTAACAGAAATACGATACACACACACACATTACGCAATAACTGTATGAAACTCATTGTTTACCCAATTGTAATTTTACGATTAATATAACGCTCTTGTATCCCCTCAATTGATTAGAAATATTCCTGTGGTAACCTTCTGTAGGCAAAAAAAAAAAAAAAGAAATAAAATAAATGAAAACAATAATCAGGTGTCGAGGATGAGACGCAAAAGTGAGCGACCGCAGCGCTAGCCACCGCGCCACCGTTTCCACTGACTTTCGGGTGCACTAAAATATATCTAAGTTATGTCAAAAACATTGAACTTCGTTTTCTCAGAAACGGTTGAGTATCTACGGATAAGCCAAGACACGTGTTCGCTTATTTTGGCCCCATTTCCACTGAGCAAAGTTTCTGAGAAACTTGCAATTAAATAAAATCTGCAGGTACTATCTTAAAGACTTTAAATGATGAGTACGATAGTAGAAGTACTGGGCGATCAAAAAGTCAGTATAAATTTGAAAACTTAATAAACCACGGAATAATGTAGATAGGGAGGTAAAAATTGACACACATGCTTGGAATGACATTGGGTTTTATTAGAACAAAAAAAAAAACACCCCATATTGCTATGCCGTGGTCTAGGGGTAGCGTCTTTGATTCATAATGAAAACGTCTTCGGTCCCGGGTTCGATCCCCGCCACTGTCTAAATTTTGATATATAATCAGCATTGGCGGCCGAAGACTTCCGGCATAAGAAGTCAGCCTCACTCTGCCAACGGCCTTGTCAAAGAGGGCGGAGGAGCGGATAGAGGTTCAGGGCACTCTCTTGTCCTAGGGGTGGGAAACTACCCCTAAAGGCGGAAGAATCAGCAATGATCAACGACATGAGGATGCAGAAGGTAATGGAAACCACTGCATTAAAGACACGGAACGTGTATCCACAGGACATGTGGCTTGTAATTGAAGAAGTGCCATGATGATCTCTCCATTGGCAAAAGATTCCGGAATAGTCCCCCATTCGGATCTCCGGGAGGGGACTGCCAAGGGGGGGTTACCATGATAAAAAGATTGAATAAACAACGAAAGGATAACGTTCCACGAGTCGGGGCGTGGAATGTCAGAAGCTTGAACGTGGTAGGGAAACTAGAAAATCTGAAAAGAGAAATACAAAGGCTCAGTCTAGATATAGTAGGGGTCAGCGAAGTGAACTGCAAAGAAGACAAGGATTTCTGGTCAGATGAGTATCGGGTAATATCAACAGCAGCAGAAAATAGTATAACAGGTGTAGGATTCGTTATGAATAGGAAGGTAGGGCAGAGGGTGTGTTACTGTGAACAGTTCAGTGACCGGGTTGTTCTAATCGGAATCGACAGCAGACCAACACCGACAACGACAGTTCAGGTATACATGCCGACGTCGCAAGCTGAAGATGAACAGATAGAGAAAGTGTATGAGGATATTGAAAGGGTAATACAGTATGTAAAGGGGGACGAAAATCTAATAGTCATGGGTGACTGGAATGCAGTTGTAGGGGAAGGAGTAGAAGAAAAGGTTACAGGAGAATATGGGCTTGGGACAAGGAATGAAGGAGGAGAAAGACTAATTGAGTTCTGTAACACGTTTCAGCTAGTAATAGCGAATACCCTGTTCAAGAATCACAAGAGGAGGAGGTATATTTGGAAAAGGCCGGGAGATACGGGAAGATTTCAATTAGATTACATCATGGTCAGACAGAGATTCCGAAATCAGATACTGGATTGTAAGGCGTACCCAGGAGCAGATATAGACTCAGATCACAATATAGTAGTGATGAAGAGTAGGCTGAAGTTCAAGACATTAGTCAGGAAGAATCAATACGCAAAGAAGTGGGATACGGAAGTACTAAGGAATGACGAGATAGTTTGAAGTTCTCTAACGCTATAGATACAGCAATAAGGAATAGCGCAGTAGGCAGTACAGTTGAAGAGGAATGGACATCTCTAAAATGGGCCATCACAGAAGTTGGGAAGGAAAACATAGGTACAAAGAAGGTAGCTGCGAAGAAACCATGGGTAACAGCAGAAATACTTCAGTTGATTAATGAAAGGAGGAAGTACAAACATGTTCCGGGAAAATCAGGAATACAGAAATACAAGTCGCTGAGGAATGAAATAAATAGGAAGTGCAGGGAAGCTAAGACGAAATGGCTGCAGGAAAAATGTGAAGACATCGAAAAAGATATGATTGTTTGAAGAACGGACTCCGCATACAGGAGAGTCTAAACAATCTTTGGTGACATTAAAAGCAACAGTGGTAACATTAAGAGTGCAACGGGAATTCCACTGTTAAATGCAGAGGAGAGAGCAGATAGGTGGAAAGAATACATTGAAAGCCTCTATGAGGGTGAAGATTTGTCTGATGTGATAGAAGAAGAAACAGGAGTCGATTTAGAAGAGACAGGGGATCCAGTATTAGAATCGGAATTTAAAAGATCTTTGGAGGACTTACGGTCAAATAAGGCAGAAGGGATAGATAACATTCCATCAGAATTTCTAAAATCATTGGGGAAGTGGCAACAAAACGACTATTCACATTGGTGTGTAGAATATATGAGTCTGGCGACATACCATCTGACTTTCGGAAAAGCATCATCCACACAATTCCGTAGACGGCAAGAGCTGACAAGTGCGAGAATTATCGCACAATCAGCTTAACAGCTCATGTATCGAAGCTGCTTATAAGAATAATATACAGAAGAATGGAAAAGAAAATTGAGAATGCGATAGGTGACGATCAGTTTGGCTTTAGGAAAAGTAAAGGGACGAGAGAGGCAATTCTAACGTTACGGCTAATAATGGAAGCAAGGCTAAAGAAAAATCAAGACACTTTCATAGGATTTGTCGACCTGGAAAAAGCGTTCGACAATATAAAATGGTGCAAGCTGTTCGAGATTCTGAAAAAAGTAGGGGTAAGCTGTAGGGAGAGACGGGTCATATACAATATGTACAACAACCAAGAGTGGACGATCAAGAACGAAGTGCTCGCATTAAGAATGGTGTAAGACAAGGCTGTAGCCTTCCGCCCCTCCTCTTCAATCTGTACATCGAGGAAGCAATGATGGAAATAAAAGAAAGGTTCAGGAGTGGAATTAAAATACAAGGTGAAAGGATAACAATGATACGATTCGCGGATGACATTGTTATACTGAGTGAAAGTGAAGAAGAATTAAATGATCTGCTGAACGGGATGAACAGTCTAATGAGTACACAGTATGGTTTGAGAGTAAATCGGAGAAAGACGAAGGTAATGAGAAGTAGTAGAAATGAGAATAGCGAGAAACTTAACATCAGGATTGATGGTCATGAAGTCAATGAAGTTAAGAAATTCTGCTACCTAGGCAGTAAAATAACAAATGACGGACGGAGCAAGGAGGACATCAAAAGCAGACTCGCTATGGCAAAAAAGGCATTTCTGGCCAAGAGAAGTCTACTAATATCAAATACTGGCCTTAATTTGAGGAAGAAATTTCTGAAGATGTACGTCTGGAGTACAGCATTGTACGGTAGTGAAACATGGACTGTGGGAAAACCGGAACAGAAGAGAATCGAAGCATTTGAGATGTGGTGCTATAGACGAATTTTGAAAATTAGGTGGACTGATAAGGTAAGGAATGAGGAGGTTCTACGCAGAATCGGAGAGGAAAGGAATATGTGGAAAACACTGATAAGGAGAAGGGACAGGATGATAGGACATCTGCTAAGACATGAGGGAATGACTTCCATGGTACTAGAGGGAGCTGTAGAGGGCAAAAACTGTAGAGGAAGACAGAGATTGGAATACGTCAAGCAAATAATTGAGGACGTAGGTTGCAAGTGCTACTCTGAGATGAAGAGGTTAGCACAGGAAAGGAATTCGTGGCGGGCCGCATCAAACCAGTCAGTAGACTGATGACAAAAAAAAAAAAAAAAAAAAAAAAAAATTGCCAATGCGAGACCTGTCACAGGATGAGTATGATAGCTCATGCATCCGAGTTATTGATCGCATTAATACCACTAACTCGTACAACCCCTGTTCTTGAAAGACTCACACTTCAGCCATACGGTAGTTCTCCTGAACAAACATTTGTCATTAATATAGTATGGGATCCAAGTGCTCGCCCGGTTGGCCGTGCGGTCTAACGCACGGCTTTCCGGACGGGAAGGAGCGCCTGGTCCCCGGCACGAATCCGCCCGGCAGATTTGTGTCGAGGTCCGGTGAACCGGCCAGTCTGTGGATAGTTTTTAGGCGGTTTTCCATCTGCCTCGGCGAATGCGGGCTGGTTCCCCTTATTCCGCCTCAGTTACACTATGTCGGTGATCTTCACGCAAACAAGATCTCCACGTACGCGTACACCACCATTACTCTAGCACGCAAACATGGGGGTTACACTCGTCTGGTGTGAGAAGTTCCTTGGGGGTTCCACCGGGAGCCGAACCGCACAATAACCCTAGGTTCGGTGCGGGGCGGTGGAGGGGTGAAAAAAATGGTTCAAATGGCTCTGAGCACTATGGGACTTAACATCTGAGGTCATCAGTCCCCTAGAACTTAGAACTATTTAAATCTAACTAACCTAAGGACATCACATACATCCATGCCCGAGGCAGGATTCGAACCGGCGACCGTATCAGTCTCGCGGTTTCGAACTGAAGCGTCTACAGTTGCACGGCCACCGCGGACGGCCGAGGAGTGAAGTGGACTTCCGTAGTCGTCGTGCGGTTGTGGGCCACTGCGGCTGCGGCGGGGAAGGAGCCTCTTCGTCGTTTCTATGTCCGCGGTTAACATACAATACAATACAATGGATCCAAAGTTAATAAATTTTGAGGTTTTCGTGCTCTAGCATCGATATCCGTCATTCAGTGTGATGTTATCCGCCGTATCTTGTAACTACGAGGGTGATTTGAAAAGTTCTCGGAACTGAATAGAAAAAAAACGTACTTACATCACTGAAACGTCTTTATTTTTCAATGTACTTTTCTTTTAGATTAATGCACTTGGTCCAGGGATGTTCCAGTGCATTGATCCCATCTCCAAAATGAGATTCCTCCAGTTCTGTAAAGTAGTTGCCAACTCTGGCTAGCCGGCCGCTGTGGTCGAGCGGTTCTAGGCGCTTCATTCCGGAACCGCGCTGCTGCTGCGGTTGCAGGTTCGAATCCTGCCTCGGGCATGGATGTGTGTGTTGTCCTTAGGTTAGCTAGGTTTAGGTAGTTCTAAGTGTAGGGGACTGACGACCTCAGATCTTAAATCCCATAGTGCTTAGAACCATTTTTTGAGCCAACTCTGGCTATCAGTTCTTCGTTTGAAGTGAATCTTCGTCCACCAAGAAAAATTTTTGGTTTTGGGAAGAGGTGGAAATGTGACGGAGCCATATCAGATGAATAAGACTGGTGCGGCAACAATTCATACCTTAGTTCGTGTAACTTTGCCATGGTGACGACACATGTGTGCGGTCGCTCGTCAAGAGTCGCGGCACCCATCTTGCAGATAATTTTTTCATTTCGATTTCATCAGTTAAAAAGTGATATACCCTTTCAGATGACATCTGGCAGGAGTGAGCAGTTTCACGAACTTTCAATCGGCGATCCTCCATGACCATTTTGTGCATTTTTGCAATGATTTCTGGAGTAGTGACACATCTTGGCCGACCACTCCGCGGATCATCATCTAAGCTCTGCCGGCCAAATTTAAACAGTTGATTATGAAGGAGCAGGGTCTCATCAGTGTACTCTGGAATTTGGCATTAATGTCCTATTCTTTCGTACCTTTCTTTACGAAGCACTTAATCACTTCTCGAATCTCGATTTTTTCCATCCTCACAAATCACTACGCGGGAACAACAACAGAGCCACGTCACCGGCACAGCTCTCTTCCAAGAGCACTGACGAGGCACGTGTTTACAGGCAACAGTCCAATGAACATCACGTGAACAACTCGTAGCTCTGGCGCTGACCTCTCGTGGTGATTTCGAGAACTTTTCAAATCACCCTCGTACCTGCTCTGCTGTGGTGTCACTCGATTTTCAAGTAGTGTGATGAAATTATTTACCTGTCGGAAAAAGTAAAAGGCTGATGACTGGCAAAGAGAAGTACATTTCGGAGGCATCACTTTCACGCAGCAGGTTAGTTGAGCATCATCATCTACGAAAGTCTTATCTAGTGCAAGTAGGGTGTCTAGGTTTTTATATTGGTAACACCACGTAGCGCTCTGTATGAAAATCACTGGCTGTGCTGTTTGCAGTCTGTGGCTGGTTGGCATTGTTGGAATATTCGCTGTTGTAGTGTTGGGGCAGTTGGACGTGAACACCGCGTAGCGTTGCGCAGTTGGAGGTGAGCCGCCAGCAGTGGTGGATGTGGGGAGAGAGATGGCAGAGTTTTGAGAGCGGATGATCTGGACGTGTATCCATCAGAGGCAGTAAATTTGTAAGGCTGGATGTCATGAACTGATATATATATTATGACTTTTGAACACTATTAAGGTAAATACATTGTTTGGTCTCTATCAAAATCTTTCGTTTGCTAACTATGCGTATCAGTAGTTAGTGACTTCAGTAGTTAGAATCTTTTATTTAGCTGGCAGTATTGGCGCTCGCTGTATTGCAGTAGTTCGAGTAACGATGATTTTTGTGAGGTATTTATCTGGCAGTATTAGCGCTCGCTGTATTGCAGTAGTTCGAGTAACGAAGATTTTTGTGAGGTAAGTGATTCATGAAAGGTATAGGTTATTGTTAGTCAGGGCCATTCTTTTGTAGGGCTTATTGAAAGTCAGATTGCGTTGCGCTAAAAATATTGTGTGTCAGTTTAGTGATGATCAGAATAAGTAAAGAGTACGTTCAGTTTTGCTCAGCTGTTTGAAAATCAAATACGGTAAGGGGTTTATCAGCACAATCATTCATAAATTTTTTCTAAGAGGAGGTTTCACTAGCCCCTCATGTAGTACGATGAAAATAATTGTCATTTGATTATTAATCACAGCTTCCGCTGTTTAACTTAAGAAAGGAAAGAAAGATATTCCCATTATCAGAATATTATTACCGAATTACCGAAAGAAATATCGAATGAGGAAATAAAGGCGCGCCCTGGAATCGAACATGGAGCAGCAGTTTGGTGGTCCAGTGGCTTGACCACTGTACTGCCGAAATTACTCTGTTACACACACGGAATGACGGGTAGACAAGGTACAGCATGAAAACACAAAAACGCTGATACTCGAATATTATTAACGCTGGCCCTCAAAAACTTTGACCTTGATTTTTCAAAAACTAGGGAGTCCCCAGCAAAAAGCGGAAAAACGTGTCTCTTTATTTTCAGTATAGAACGTCTTCGAAAAAATTGATAAAAATCGGTGTCAAATATGTTAGACCTTCCCCCTGTGAGCTGCAGAGGTAGACAATTCCGTGTAGAGCACAGACTGAAAATCATGGATAGCTCGCGGACAAGGGAGAAAACACGCATTTTAATTAATCTGTCGCAGCAGTTTTGAGGCGTACATTTTCGTACGCAAATTTTGTGATCCGCGAGTCTGAAAGAGCGAGAACTGACGCTGGAGCACGTCTGGGCGCTTCATCCAGAAGAGCACGTCCAGTGTGAGGAAGACTTTTAAGAGGTGCCCGAAATGAAGCGAGCCGATATGCCCAGCCACCCTGCCTGGACAGCCACCACACCGCGTCTGTCTTCTCCAGTCGTCATCTTCCGCAGCTGACGGCCGTCTGCGGTCGCGCTGCCCCCGCAGCCGGTACCGTTGACGTGGGAGGATAGGCGACGGGAGGGGGGAGGGGCTAATGGCTGACAGCGCTCACAAAAGGCCCAAGAACAAAGGGCGCGCCCTGTCAGCGTGCGACGCGGCAGGATATAGACTAGACCAGACCATTCCACCGCAAACCGCCACCCGGACACTCACTCACGTACACCCGCAGACCTTTTGGGTCAGAATTATGCAGGAAGGATGGTGAAATGAAGACACATTTTTTTTTTATCTTCTCACTGGCTTGATGCGTCCTGTCACAAGTTTTGTGCCCACCTCTTAGTCTCAGAGTAACACTTGCATCCTACTGATACGCCTGCTAAATCATACAGGGCTAGCAGGTAATTAGGATTGTGGCAAGGGCCAAAGGGAGTTGCGATCGGATTAATTTCACAACTGGAATTTATCGTCATTTAGTTCACAAATACACTTTTTAAAGAATTAAATTTGCTTCCCGGCTGAAGGCCTCCAAACAGATGCTTTAGAACACAGTTTTGAAAAGACATGACACACAGTTAAATTTACGAATAAGGTAAATCGTATACATATATGAGATACCTGAGTCGAAACAAGGCCCCTGGAGTAGAGAACATTCCATTAGAACTACTGACAGCCTTGGGAGACCCAGTCCTGACAAAACTCTACCATCTGCTGAGCAAGATGCATGAGCCAGGCGAAATACCCTCTGACTTCAAGAAGAATATAATAATTCCAATCCCAAAGAAAGCAGGTGTTGACAGATGTGAAAATTACCGAACTATCACTTTAAAAAATCACAGCTGCAAAACACTAACGCGAAATCTTTACAGACGATTAGAAAAACTGATAAAAGCCGACCTCGGGGAAGATCAGTTTGGATTCCATAGCAATGTTGGAACATGAGGCAGTACTGACCCTACGACTTATCTTAGAAGAAAGATTAAGGAAAGGCAAACCTACGTTTCTAGCATTTGTAGACTTAGATAAAGCTTTTGACAATGTTGATTTGAATACTCTCTTTCAAATTCTGAAGGTGGCAGGGGTAAAATACAGGCTATTTACAATTTGTACAGAAAGCGGATGGCAGTTATAAGAGTCGAGGAGTATGAAAGGGAAGCAGTGGTTCAATCTGTATATTGAGCAAGCAATAAAGGAAAAAAAGAAAGGTCGGAGTAGGTATTAAAATCCATGGAGAAGAAATAAAAACTTTGGGGTTCGCCGATGACATTGTAATTCTGTCAGAGACAGCAAAGGACTTGAAACAGCAGTTGAACGAAATGGACAGTGTCTTGAAAGGAGGGTATAAGATGAAGATCAACAAAAGCAAAACGAGGATAATGGAATGTAGTCGAATTAAGTTGGGTGATGCTGAGGGAATTAGATTAGGAAATAAGAGACTTAAAGTAGTAAAGGAGTTTTCCTATTTGGGGAGTAAAATAACTGATGATGGTTGAAGTAGAGAGGATATAAAATGTAGACTGGCAATGGCAAGGAAAGCGTTTCTGAAGAAGAGAAATTTGTTAACACCGAGTATTGATTAAAGTGTCAGGAAGTCGCTTCTGAAAGTATTTGTATGGAGTGTAGCCATGTATGGAAGTGAAACGTGGATGATAAATAGTTTAGACAAGAAGAGAATAGAAGCTTTCGAAATGTGGAGCTACAGAAGAATACTGAAGATTAGATGGGTAGATCACATAACTAATGAGGAGGTATTGAATAGGATTGGGGAGAAGAGGAGCTTGTGGCAAAACTTGACAAGAAGAAGGGACCGGTTGATAGGACACGTTCTGAGACATCGAGGGATCACCAATTTATTAGTGGGGGCCAGCGTGGATGGTAAAAATCGTAGAGGGAGACTAAGAGATGAATACACTAAGCAGATTCAGAAGAATGTAGGCTGCAGTAGGTACTATGAGATGAAGAAGCTTGCACAGGATAGAGTAGCATGGAGAGCTGCATCAAACCAGTCTCAGGACTGAAGACCACAACAACAACATCAACATATGAGATCAGCATGCGGAGCGGCTGAACGCCGCCGCATTAAATCTTCAAAATTCCCAATATACTATGATGGTTACAGAAGGCAGGATGCCACAATGTTTTAAGCTGCTAACAGGGCTGATGGCCCACAAGGTGCACAGAAAGAAATAAACAAACGCAATAAGATGGCTGAAAGTCGCAAAGTTAAAATATGCAAATTAAGGAAATATATATTCCAAGAATCGGTAAAACAATACATTAAGTTTAAAAATTTCCTTTTTGCAACACTAACTGCGGATGGCCCACAGTAACTTGTAAAATCTTTCAGAGGAACTTATAATAACCTTTCAAGAACAGAAGGTGATAAAGTTTGGACTTGAAGGAAACTCTGAGAGCATGTTTCCAGGGCTGAAGGCCCACAACTAACCTTGCCAAATTAAAAACATAAAATACAGTTAAATTACAACAACATTATGACTGCCAAAACGATAATTAAGAGAACGGCACTCAGGACTCTCCAGTGGATCGGTCTGCCCTCGTTCACTTAGGCGAGGCATGTGGTGAATCCAACTCCACGTAATTCGTGCGACCCCAACCAATGGACCGACCGACCAACCGCTTGCTTGCCACGACGAATTCAAGGCCCCAAAAAACCTACAAGTATCGCTATCTCCAAATAAACGCGTATGTTAACTAAGCTGACAAAACTGCACACCCTGTTGGGCAGCAACAACAGGTGAGGAAAACACACTGCCTAAAAACTACGTTAGCGGCCAGGGTAGGTAACCAGAACACTAACGGCCACAAGGCGGAAAATTCCACTGGTGCACTTGACTACGAAACGAGATAATAGTGTTAACTTCACCCAAAATGAACACTGCCTGAATTTATGTTAGCGGCCAGGGCAGAAATCCAGAACACTTAACGGCCACAAGTCAGAAAATTCCGCTGGTACAGTTGACTATGCGTAAATTAATTTGATCAATTCCACCTGACGGCGGCTATCTCGTTGTTGCTCACAGGAAAACCTCCACAACAGCAACGCCTGAAACAACAACGTAATGCTGAAAACCACTCAGCCTTCACGTCCTGGGTCTGTGAGCGACGATGCTCGTTCCGATCAGACAGCTCCAGACAGACTCTGACACTGCGCAGAGACCGCCAGCAGAGCAGTAGACTACGCCGCACGGAGATGTCCTCGGACCAAACGACCCACCAACAATCCACCAAAAGTCAGGCCCGGCTTAAGTGATGCGTGGCGGCAAAGGTCGGGCAGGCGATGTCCACGCTGGGCTCACTGCTGCTGCAAGCCGGCGACAAGCTGGCCCGGGCTGCGCTCCAGACACGTTGCAACTGACTGCCGCCCTTAACTCTCCTCCTCGCACGTTCCGACTAACCCATGACAGATGACAACCGGGAAGTAATAGCAGCCGGGCAAAGATCCTATCAGAGGCGCTACTAGCGCCGATGAAGGTCAGGCAAAACAGCAACTCAGTAAGGCCAGTAATTTAAATCAACGTGGTCAGATGGAAAATACCAAATGGTGGGACGGCGAACCATTCACGGCTCACCTATGTTCTCAGTTATTTATTGGATGCATTCACATCTCTGTCCTGGTCGGATGGATATCACATTTAAACCGAACGTTTCGTCCCCATCTGCGCAGGACATATTCAAGGGGGATCGTAGCTTCTTCTAATGTCCGATTCACACCCCGGCTCGCTACTGACTGCAGCAAAATTTCGTTCACGCGTGCTTGCGCGCAGTGGTGTGTCATCATATGCTTTGAATTCCCGAGCGCAACTGGCCGTTGTACACTGCCGTAGTCCGCTGTTACCGTCGCCCCGTGGTGGAAGACTGGGACACATCTTCAACACCGGAATCGAGATGTCATTCAGTTTCACGCTTCCTTCTTCCTATTAAAATTCTATGGCCCCTCTTTATAGCCTTTCGTGGTATCCGTTTCTGGCTGCCTGTAGTGAACCAGTGTGTGAATCGGACACTCGAGGAAGCTACGATCCCCTTGAAAATTTCCTCCGCAGATTGGGACGAAACGTTTGGTCTAAATGTGAAATCCAATCGACCACAGCATAATAGCCCGGAACATTTTATTAATTGCCACATTTGCGCTTGTGAAACTTTACATTTCACATTCGCATCCATGTGTTCCCCTACATTTTCTACCGTCTAAAACTTCCTCTGCTGTCACGGACGTTATTCCCCGATGTCATACTGTACTAGACGGTACTTCTTGTCAGTGTTTTCCATGCGCGTACGGCAGTTTTGGCCCGGAGCACACTTCCGGTGACTGCCCACTTAATACAAGTCTTTTTATCTACTTCGGTGACTTGTGCCTCCATCATGACGATATGATGATAACAACACGCACCCAGTCCGAGTGGAGAAAATCCTCAGAACTGCCGGGAATCGAACCTGGGGCCCCGTGATTTACAGTCAGCAAGGATAACCACACGATCACGAACTGTTGAAAGTGTTTCCATACTTCACCGATTCTACGGAGAACCTCCTCAAAAAATGGTTCAAATGGCTCTGAGCACTATGGGACTCAACTGCTGAGGTCATTAGTCCCCTAGAACTTAGAACCAGTTAAACCTAACTAACCTAAGGACATTACAAACATCCATGCCCGAGGCAGGATTCGAACCTGCGTCCGTAGCGGTCTTGCGGTTCCAGACTGCAGCGCCTTTAACCGCACGGCCACTTCGGCCGGCCGAACCTCCTCATTCTCTATGTTAACAGTCCACTTAAATTGCAACATCTTTCTATAGCGCCACATCTAAAACGCTTCGATTCTCTTCACTTCTGGATTGCCTAGAATTCATGTTCCATAACCATAGAATCATGAGCTTAAAATGTACATTCTCAGAAATTCGTTCCTCAAATTATGACGAACGTTTCATACCAGCCGAGGTCTTTAGGCCAGGCATGCCATCTTTCCCTGTGCTAGTCTGCTTCTTATGTCCTCCTTTCTTCGTCCTCCTTTGCTTCCAGTTAACAGAATTCCTTAACTTCAACTACAGCTTGAACACCAATTTTTATGTAAAGTTTCTCGCTGCTGTCATTTCTGCTGCCTGTCATTAGTTTCGCTTTTGTTTCCGCTTTACTCTCAATCCGTATTCTGTACTCCTGTACTCATTGGACAGTTCGTTCTATTCAACAGCTCCTGTAATTCTTCTCCACTTTCACTCAGTACAGCAATGTTATCAGCAGATCTTATCATTAGTATTCTTTTACCCTGATTTTAAATTTTATTTTCGTCACTGCTTACTCGATGTATTTATTCCATTGAGACGGGGAGATACAGCAACCAGATTCTAATTATTTCAGAATAAAAACAGCCTTGGTTGCGAAATTATTTAATTTAATATTTAAATGTTAAATAATTTCTCAACTAAGATTGCTTTTATTCTGAAATGAAAAAGTATGAAACTTCCTGGCAGATTGAAACTGGTTGCCGGACCGGGCCTCGAAACCAGGACCTATGCCTTTCGTGGGCAAGTGCAGTTGCACTGCAGAGTGAAAATTCAGCAGGTTTTGGCTAAGCCACGTCTCCGCTATATCCTTTCTTCGCTGGAGAACTTCTGTGAAGTACGGAAGGAAATGATTGAGGCAAAGCTGTGAGGACGTGTCATGAGCAGTTCTCGAGTAGCTGGGTTGCTAGACCACTTTCCCGTCGAAGACAAACGTCCTGTTTCGAGTCCCCATCCGGCATACAGTTCTCATGTGCCAAGAAGTTTCATATCACCCAGCACACTCCCCTGCAGACTGAAACTTCATTCTGGAATGAGAAAGTAAATTGCCCTGCTTTGTGATAAATGGAAACCAAATAATCACATAGTCACTCGCATCCACTAAATACCTTAAGGGAGGAATAGTAGCCGGCCGTTGTGGCCGTGCGGTTCTAGGCGCTACTGTCTGGAACCGCGGGACCGCTACGGTCGCAGGTTCGAAACCTGCCTCGGTCATGGATGTGTGTGATGTCCTTAGGTTAGTTAGGTTTAAGTAGTTCTAAGTTCTATGGGACTGATGACCGTAGAAGTTAAGTCCCATAGTGCTCAGAGCCATTTGAACGATTTGAATTTGAGGAATAGCAGATTGCTGAACTAATGACTCTTGCCTATATTCTGAAAGCAAAAGCACAATCACTGCAACCTGGTAATATCTCACTAATGCAGTAATGATAATTGAGCAATATCCAGTTCAGCCAATCTGGCCTGGCGCGAGAAGAAATCAACATCAGTCTGGAGCGTACACAAGACGGAGACTGACGCTTCACAAATTATTTTACAAACTCTTTCTTTTGCTCGGCACAGCACCTATACAGAGGAGTTGTTGCTATGTTGACTCCACCACTAATGCCTCCTCTGTCCAGATACTCGTTCGCGTGGTGTAGCCGTGCGGTCTAGGCGTCTTGTCACGGATCGTGCGGCTCCCCCTGTCGGAGGTTCGAGTCCTGTCTCGGGCATGGCTGTGTGTGTTGTCCTTAGCATAAGTTAGTTTAAGTTAGATTAAGTAGTGTGTAAGCCTTGGGGCCGATGACCTCAGCGGTTTGGTCCCATAAGAACTAACCACAAATTTCCAATTTTTTTGTTCAGATACTCCATCCACTGGCGGGATGAAGTACTGAGTGGTGGCTTGTTATTCAACGTTAAACGATTTTTCAAAACAAGTAGTGGAATGCATATTAAAGACTTTCAGCTCAAATTCCATCACTCAGCAAAAATTTTTTGTGGGATGTTTCTTTGCGACATTTTCAAAAAATGAGTGTGTGAATTCCTAAGGGACCAAACTGCTGATGTCATCGGTTCCTAGACTTACAAACTACTTAAACTAACTCACACTAAGAACAACACACACACCCGTTCCCGAGGGAGGACTCGAACCTTCAGCGGGAGGGGCCACGCAAACACACCCGTTCCCGAGGGAGGACTCGAACCTTCAGCGGGAGGGGCCACGCAATCCGTGACGTGGCGCCTTAAACAGCGCAGCCACTACGCGCGGCACCACATTTTACTCTAACAGGCATGGAAAAGAGCACATATATAGGTTATGATTGAGCCTTTATAGAGTGTAAGTACATTTACATTTAAAGAGTGTAAGTACATCTACAGCTACATGATTAGTCTGCAGTTCACATTTAAGTGCCTCTCCCCCATTTCCCGTTCATACAAAACGCGCTACCCTTCTTTTAACGTTTTCAATGTCCTGCGACAGTACTTTCTGGTGTGCATCCCAAATGGTTGAAATGGCTCTGAGCACTATGGGACTCAACTTCTGTGGTCATCAGTCCCCTAGAACTTAGAACTACTTAAACCTAACTAACCTAAGGACATCACACACATCCATGCCCGAGGCAGGATTCGAACCTGCGACCGTAGCAGTCGCGCGGTTCCGGACTGAGCGCCTTAACCGCGAGACCACCGCGGCCGGCTGTGGATCCCATACCGCACAGCAATACCCTGAGGACGGAAAAGCATAGGTAGTCTCTTTAGTGGATTTGTTGTATATTCTGAAGTGTTCTGACAATAAAAGGCAGTCTTTGGTTCACCTTCCGCACAACATTGTGTATGTCATTGTTCCAAATTTAAGTTTTTCGATTGATATACCTAGGTATTTAGTCGAATTGACAGGCTATAGATTTGTGTGATTTATTGTGTAACATAAATTTGACTGTTCCTTTTAGTACTACTCTGAGACAGAGAGACTGACACACGAGAGAACGTTAGGTTGCACTGGGGGATGGCGGTGACTGCTGAAATAACCGTTTTTCAGTTATATCGTTTTTTCCACACATTTTAACCTGAGTGACAAAACCGCTTAAAATTCGGTTTCTGGAACAACCGATTTTCGGTTTTTTATTCCTGTTATTTCCCGTAATATACGTAGAAACCGAACAGAGACTAAAAAATTTTTACTCTCTCTGTTTCAAGATACGTAGAAACAGAATATTAAATGAAATAGGCGAATAAAAGAAAAAATGTAGTCAATCCACCGTTCACTGGTTTCCTAGAAAAATGATTAGTGGTTGACTACTACAAAAAAATCTCCAGTTGTCTCCTATTGATTCTGATATTTTGAAAATATGCTCAAAAATCATGCTGTAATTAGAGTTCATACCACTATTTGGACATTACGAATGGTCAGTGCTAAAAGGTGAAGACTGAAGCTGAAGAACTCTGTTTTTCGTGTTAATTTGTGCGTTTTCAAGGACTTCAAGCATATAAAGGCGTATTACGTAGACGCGGGTAGCAAATTATTTACTTTCTATTTTTGTTGTAAGCGTATACTATGAACAAATTGCTGTTAAGTTTTTAATTTATTACTGTTCAAAAATGGCTCTGAGCACTATGGGACTCAACTGCTGAGGTCGTTAGTCCCCTAGAACTTAGAACTAGTTAAACCTAACTAACCTAAGGACATCACAAACATCCATGCCCGAGGCAGGATTCGAACCTGCGACCGTAGCGGTCTTGCGGTTCCAGACTGCAACGCCTTTAACCGCACGGCCACTTCGGCTGGCTTTTATTACTGTTGCCTTAGTTTCTTTCCCCTTTTGTTATTTCATAGAAATGGCAGATTAATCTTCAATCTTGTAAGCAAATGAAGGATTGAACTTCATTGCTACTTTACTGCATAAAAATATTTCCAAAGTAGGGTTGGTGCCATTCTGCAATACAACCGATATCCGGCGACGACAGCGAGAAACTGTTGAGCAGACCGTGTAGGGGCGAGTCTCGCTCACTGCACGTACTGTGCGTACCTCAAGCCACGGCACACGGCAACAGGAACATTATTGTCTGAACAATGCTGTCCCAGTTCTTACGCAATGGGTTTGTTGCTCCTTTCTGGCGGCGTCTTTTTAAAAATAGCACTGATCGCTTTTTCCATTTTCTATAATAACGCAATATTTCAAACCAATGTAAATTTAGTAATAGAAATTACTCATTTTTTAATAAAGATCCAATTAATAACAAAAACTTTCAGGGCTCCTGCTGTGGCTAACTGATATATCGGTTTCTTTATTCGGTTATTAGTAAGAAATAAAAAGAATCCTTATACAGGGTGGCGCAGGGAAACGGGAAATTTCGAAATAACGTCATTTCCATGAATAAATTCATAAAACTAGTAATTTATTAACGAAAGTGAATGTATTCAGTATGCCATTATTCAGTATGTCTTTACAATCAAAATGCCCAAAAGTGTCTCTCTACTTTTTAAAGATGACATCGGAAAGATGTGCTCCCATTCGGCGTTCACACTCTAACAGCCTGTTATGAAAACTCTGGAATGCACGGTGTAGCAAATCTTAGAGAATGGCAGTGATTTCGTTTTCAATGTTCTCCTTCAGTTCATGGATTGTTGCAGGACGTGTACGGTACACCTTGCCTTTAAGATATCCTCACAGGAACAAGTCGCACACGCTAAGATCAGGGGATCTCGCAGGCCATGCAATGTCACCGTTACGTGAAATAATGCGTCTTCCAAACAAGTGACGAACTGCTGCCATCGATTGTCGAGCAGTGTGTGATATGGCTCCGTCCTGCTGAAACCACATGTTTTCGACGTTAAGATTAAGCTCGTACAGTCTCGGTGTAAAGAATGTTTGAAGCATTTCAACATATCGAGCGGATGTTACAGTCACTGCACTACCATCCACACGTTCAAAAAAGTAAGGGCCGATAACACCATGACATGATACAGCACACCATATTGTGACCTTGGCGCTATGTAGTGGTCGCTGGTGAAACTCACAAGGATTGCCCTGTGCCCAATAACGAAAATTCTGTTTGTTCACGAATCCGTTCAGGTGGAAATGGGCTTCGTCTGATATCCATAAGTTACCAAGAAAATTCGCGTCCTCGTTGATTTTAGCCAATATCTGGCTACTAAACTCCATACGTGACGCTGGGTCTCGTTCATGTAAGTGTTGCACAATCTGCCACTTATAGGGATGGAAGTCTAATTCGTGCAGTATTCTTTGTAAGCTTCATCGCTTAATCCCTAGCGAAGATGCATGCTGTCGAACGGAGCGGCGAGGACTTCTCTCGATTGCAGCTCTAGCAGCTGCAATGTTCTCTGGGGTACGTGCCGTTGGAATGCCACCTGGAGGTTTCTTTTTCAAGGCAGATCCTGTTTCTTCAAAATTACGCACCTACGTTGTAATTGCATGCGCAGATGGAAAACGTCCATGACGTCCAAGCTGGTAATGCTGTCGAAATGTTCTCTGCGCGGCAGTCGCACTATAACCATTTTTGTAAAACGCTCTCACAGCTACTGCACGTTCCGCACCAGTCCAATTCTCCATGATTACTAAATGGCAATGCGTTCACATCAATTGTGCAAAGTTTCGAACATCTGCCGGCGCTACAGTGCTGCCAACTGTAACGATCAAAATTTCCCGTTCCCCTGCGCCACCCTGTATAATCGGGACCAAGCAAATATCGAAGAATACCGGTGTCGGTTTTAACAGGAGGGTTTTCCCAACTGTAGGTTGCACTAGTCACGTTTTTAAGCACTTACATGTATGTTGGCTCCCGGTAAGGGTTCCCTCAAGTCTAATGAGATGAGTTGGGAATCCTCGGAATGGAGTGCAGCGACCCCTGACACCAGAGGCAAACTGGAGCAGGTTGGGGCTCAGAAGTACCTGACAAGCTGGACCAGTTGTTCAGAGACTGGCGCGCGTGGTCCAGATAGTCAGCTATACCGGGGCGAGCACTGACTTCAAATACACAGTGGACGAGTTATTCAGAATGCAGTAACAAGGGGGACCTCGTGACCGAGCACACACACGAACGGAGAAGCGGCTGGATGCAGTGGCACCTGAAGGCGCGGACCAGTTATTCAGATCGAGGTCAGAGGGCAGCCTTGTGGCTGGTCCAGATACGCAGTTGGAGCGGCCAGATGGGCACACGCCACGCTCGAACGGGACCCACGGCTCTGTAAATGGAGTACCTCGCGAAGTGCTGGACGGATGCAGTGGCACCTGACGAGATGGACCAGTTATTTGGGTCCGGGTCAGAGGGCGGTCCAGATAGGCTAATGTAGCGGCGAGGCGGCGCGTGCGGAGGGCAGAAGGTCAACCGGTTGGTCCAGCGCCGGCCCGCGCTGCTTGTTCAGGGCTGCAGCGGCTGGTCCTGGGTCTCCACAGACCGGAATCGCCGTCTACGGAGACAAGTTTCATGTGATCTCTGTTGATCCACTGTAGAAACGGGACAACAGCCAGTCAAATATTTACTGAGGAAAATCGCGGTACAGCCGTATGTTCTGAGAAGTTATTCGGCACCTCAGTAAGGACAGTCAAGCCTAGACTTGAATGAGATTTTCGCTCTGCAGTGGAATGTGCGCTGATATGAAACTTCCTGGCAGATTAAAACTATGTGCCGGACCGAGACTCGAACTCGGGAACTTTGCCTTTCGCGGGCACTCCACTGCAGAGTGAAAATCTCATTCTGGAAACATCGCCCAGGCTGTGGCTAAGCCATGTCTCCGCAATATCCTTTCTTTCAGGAGTGCTAATTCTGCAAGCTTCGCAGGAGAGCTTCTGTAAAGTTTGGAAGGTAGGAGGCGAGGTACTGGCAGAAGTAAAGCTGTGAGGACGGAGCGTGAGTCGTGCTTGGGTAGCTCAGTTGGTAGAGCACTTCCCCGCGAAAGGCAAAAGTCCCGAGTTCGAGTCTCGGTCCGGCACACAGTTTTAATCTGCCAGGAAGTTTCAAGCGTAGACTTGTTACTGTAGGCTTCGCTGTTTGTGCTTTCGTTGTAGCATTCATGAAATCCAGATACTGATGGCTCAATTAAGCAAGTATCGAATATGTATGATCACCTATACATGGAGTCGTTATTGAGATGTCGGAACTGGTTGTCTGAATAAAATAACTTGTCTAAACATACGTCTGTTTGGCGATTTTCGTTGGTAAAAATGTTTCATGTAAGCTTGCTGCTGTTGTTGTGGTCTTCAGTACTAAAACTGCTTTGAGACAATTCTACACGACATTTAATGATTGTGATTGCTCAATTCAGTCATCGTACCATGACAGAAATTTGTGCATGTCCATACGCACTGCGTTACATCTGTTTATGGTGAGGATCGGTTGCCAGTCCCTCCACCAACTGTCCGTCTCCTGCAGATCTTCCTTCATTTCGTTACAATTTTCTATCGTTGAGACTTCTGTGTATGCAACGGCACAATCCGGGAGCATTTCATTTATTGCACATTTAGAGAGCAGCTGCGTAATATTTTAAAAACAGGTCGTCCATTTTATGACTGAAGCATTTTAAGAAACGTTTTTCGAGAAACTATTTAGAATTAATCAGTGGGTTGTTTACAGGGTGTAAATTTTAAATTGACAAACCAGAATAACTCGAAAAATAAGCTTCAAACGAAAAATTGTGTAGAATCCGTAAGTTGATTATTTTCAAGGGGAACATCTGCCGGTGCTAAGTTTGCCCGCCACCCCAGCCCACTGGGGGTGGGGCGGGAGGCAACTTTAAAATTTGGAATGGGAATCCCTATTTTTTATTGCAGAATCAGATTCTACATAAAAAACTTCGTGCATTTGGTCTGAAACATTTGTTTTGATTCTTGGTAGTTGGCGCTGTAATTCAAGAAAATCCATGTCCTCATTTTTGCTTGGAAAATGGTTACGGATAAATAATAAATACTTGGGTCAACATTTGTGAAACTCTAATTCCTCTCTCTCAAACCCCACCCTGTGGGGAGAGTTTTAGTTTTAGCGAATCAAAATTTACGAAGTAAGTAAGTATTTTTTATTTATCCGTAACCATTTCCACGCAAAAATGAGAACATGGATTTTCTTGAATTACAGCGCCAATCACCAAGAATCAAAAGAAATGTTTAAGACAAAATGTACGTAGTTTTTTATGTAGAACCTGATTCTGAAATTTAAAAAATGGGGGTTTCCATTTGAAATTTTAAAGTTGCCTCTCGCCCCACCCCCAGGGGGCTGGGGTGGCGGGCTGATTTAAGCACCAGTAGATGTCCCCGTCGAAAATAATCAACTTTGGATTCTACACATTTTTTCGTGAGAAGCTTAATTTTCGAGTTATTATGGTTCGTCAACTTAAAATTTACACCTTTTATAATAACATCCTAGCAATGTTTTATTTGATTATCTCATTGCTAAAGGTTGGGGCAGCGCTTTGTAGGTGGATGTACGCGCCGCACTTATTCAGTTAAATGTAGCGAGCGCTTATGTGGTGGACAGTTTACTTGGAGCATCGGCAGTTATTATTATGTTCACATTATGAAGAAACCTGTTGTTGTGTACATAGTTCCGCGTAGTCAGCGCGTACACAACTTTCCCACTAGAGCGCGCCCCGCTAAGCACAACAGCGCAGGCGCAGCGCTCGTCCATCTCCGCAATACGATATGGTGCTGTCTTAGAGACGGACCAAATTCTGCTTCCGCCGATCCGCGTATTAATATGAAACGCAGCCAATGAGATTGCTGCTAACGTAGAACCTTTACTCCTCGGAGATCACACTGGCGCAGTGATACATGAACGCGCGAGGTATTATAACGAGTGTACAGACCTCCGATTAGTCACTCTGCATTTATCTGCACCAGTCTGTACCAGTCTGCCTTAGTCTGTACCAGTCTGTACGAGTTCTAAATTTGTCTGTACCAGTCTATACTCAAGTTCCAGTCTGCGCCTAGTAAGATTACCATATTCCTGTACATAGCCATGAAGATAATTGTATAGAGACTTTTGTCAAGTATCAGAGATAAGTGAAAATAAGACCAAAGGAACATCAGATTGTCAATTGTAAACAGCATGCAGAATCAAGTTACGTAATGTTTATGCTTGTTATTATTTTAATAAATGTGTGTGAAAATTAATCAAGATCTGTTCAAAATTGGTTACCGTCAATCTGCTACTCTAAGCGTGTCAGTGGCATTTCTATCGTCTGACCTAACGGCAGAAGATAAACACGCCACGATAAGACCATGAGACATATTGCTGACACTCGCCTACTTCATTAGAGCGACCAGTCAAATAATCTGATGGTGTGTGTAGCGAAAGTCTTACAGTACGCACAGCACACCTGTCGAGATTGTTCAACAGTAAACAGCAGTCACAGGTAGTGTCGCGTATGTGTCGGAATGAGTAGAGTCAAGTATTGAGAGTGTATAGCTGAGGGTATAATGCTGCACAAGGTGTGCCAGTAAAGGAGTAACTAACGTCAGCCGGGACGCTAGGAAGCAGGAGGAACTGCGTTTTTGTGGTAATGGTAACGTGGGCTAGGTGACCAGCAGCGTGGAAGCTTCTGGAAGGAGCCGGGGTCAGCGCATCATACGGCGCCGCTGGAGATTCAGATACCGATTCCGACGACCGCCTCACACGCTGGAACTGCGTTACTCTGCCAGCGGAAGCGACTTAGTTTCTAGTGGCACTTGAGCTGCACAACCTACATGCAGGATTGCACAACATGGTGTGTTAGCGCCTCGTGGTATCCGACAGTAGTTTCCAATCCTTCAGTCTCAATTATTATCCAGCGTTCGTCGTCCTTTTCCTGACTAAGTCTTCTCATCTGAAAATATTCCAGCTTGTATTCTCAGGCTCCAGGTCTACGAGTTGGACGAGCCACTTCACAACGCAAACAGCGTCAGATCCCATCCTGATCCGCTAGCAGGACGCTACAACAGGAAACATTCACTGTCTTATGACAACTGTGCAATACGTATACTACAGGCCATTAAAATTGCTACCCCACGAAGATGACGTGCTACACACGCGAAATTTAACCGACAGGAAGAAGATGCTGTGATATGTAAATGATTAGCTTTTCAGGGCATTCACACAAGGCTGGCGCCGGTGGCGACACCTACAACGTGCTAACATGACGAAAGTTTCCAACCGATTTCTCATACACAAACAGATGTGGACCGGCGTTGCCTGGTGAAACATTGTTGTGATGCCTCGTGTAAGGAGGAGAAATGCGTACCATCACGTTTCCGACTTTGATAAAGGTCGGATTGTAGCCTATCACAACTGCGGTTTATCGTATCGCGTCATTGCTGCTCGCGTTGGTCGACATCCAATGACTGTTAGCAGAATATGGAATCGGTGGGTTCAGGAGGGTAATACGGAACGCCGTGCTGGATCCCAACGGCCTCGTATCACTAGCAGTCGAGATGATAGGCATCATATCCGCATGGGTGTAACAGATCGTGCAGCCACGTCTCGGTCCCTGAGTCAACAGATGGGGACGTTTGCGAGACAACAACCATCTGCACGAACAGTTCGACGACGTTTGCAGCAGCGTGGACTATTAGCTCGGAGACCATGTCTGCGGTTACCCTTGACGCTGCATCACAGGCAGGGGCGCCTGCGATGGTGTACTCAACGATGAACCTGTGTGCATGAATGGCAAAACATCATTTTTTCGGACGAATCCAGGTTATGTTTACAGCATCATGATGGTCACATCCGTGTTTGGCGACAACGCTGTGAACGCACATTGGAATCGTGTATTCGTCATCGCCATACTGGCGTATCACCCGGCGTGATGGTATGGGGTGCCGTTGGTCGCACGTCTCGGTCACCTCTTGTTCGCATTGACGGCACTTTGAACAGTGGACGTTACATTTTAGATGTGTTACGACCCGTGGCTCTACCCTTCATTCGATCCCTGCGAAACCCTACACTTCAGCAGGATAATGCACGAGCGCATGTTGCAGGTCCTGTACGGGACTTTCTGGATGCAGAAAATGTTCGACTGCTGCCCTGGCCAGCACATTCTCCAGATCTCTCACCAACTGAAAACGTCTGGTCAATGGTGGCCGATCAACTGGCTCGTCACAATACGCCAGTCACAACTCTTGATGAACCGTCGTATCGTGTTGAAGCTGCATGGGCAGCTGTACCTGTACACGCCATCCAAGCTGTGTTTTGACTCAATGCCCAGGCGTATCAAGGCCGTTATTACGGCCAGTGGTGGTTGTTCTGGGTACTGATTTCTCAGGATCTATGCACCCAAATTGCGTGAAAATGTAATCATATGTCAGTTCTAGCATAATATATTTGTCCAATGAATACCCGTTGATCATCTGCATATCTTCTGGGTGTAGCAGTATTAAGGGCCGGTAGAGTACATTTCTGAGGGGTCCCCGATCGTAGTTATTGTTAAGAATAATATTAGTGTTACGTTTTAATGTGTTCTGAGGGTTAAAATAACGTTTGATGAAAGAAATGTTTGCTCATTATAACTTACTGACAGTGATTTATGGGAAAAGGACCAATACATGTTTTTAAAGATATTATTTTTCACATGAACACGCACGCTGCACCCAAGCCGCCGGGCGTGGCACATCGGGGATGGGTAGGTGGCCAAAGCCACGGCTAGCGCGTTGTGACCATCGACGCCGTCTGGTCTGTTTAGTGTGTTTCGTTTACTGTGTGGGTCCGACTTGCCTCAGTCCGTACCCGGGCACACTGCACTGGACGCTGTTAATTTACCTTTCCACCATTCTGCGGTGAAAAATGTGGGGGTAAGTGCGTTCTTTATTATCATTATTTTCGTTTATTCCCATTTAAAGAGAGCGTTTGAACTTGAATTCCTTTATGAAGATTGTTTATGTTTTTTCTGAGCCCAAATTTTCTTCATGTGTTCACTGTGTTGTTTCTTTCACTCGCTGTCCATTTGCATCCTCGTCTCTTCGGTGTTGTGGTGTCAAAGTTATGTTTTTTGAAGATGTTCCTGAATTCAGTTCTACTTTCTGCATCGTTTACTATTATGTGTGCTTGTCTGAGGTTCTCTTCAACTTCTTTTATCCATTTTGTTTTTTCCCTGCCTGAGTTGATGATGACTTTAAGAATTCGCTTTGAAATTCTGTTTTCAATCATCCTGTGGATGTGTCCGTCGAACTGCATTCTTCTTTTCCTTATTGTATCCGTAATCATGTCTGTGTATTTATATGATTCTGATGTTGGTCTCTTCTTCCAGATTCCTTGCTCTTGTACCGGGCCAAAAATTTTCCTGAGAATTTTCCTTTCTTGTTTCTCTATTTCTTTGATTTTAGTTTGCCCACCTATTTGTGTTACTTCAGATTCATACAGTGCCTCCGGAAGTACGACAGTGTTGTAATGCCTCAGTTTTGCGTTAATGGATATGGACTTTTTGTTATAATAGTTCCACGTGAGTTTATATGCTTTCTGTAGTTTTTTTTATTCTTTCCTCATTGGCCTTTGGGTTGATCCCTGATGGCTGGATGATTTCTCCCAGGTACTTAAAATGTGGTACTTGTACGATTTTCCCATGGGTTGTCACAATAGGCAATTTGTCTTGTGGCACTCTTTCTATGTACTGGGTTTTCTCACACGAAATTTTCAGGCCAGTTCTTTGTGCAATTTCGTGTGACTTCTCTACGGCGTTAGTGGCTTCTTTTATTTGTGAGGATGGCAAGGTCATCTGCAAAAGCTAATCACTTCACATTGAATCTATTATCATTTCTAATGACAATTTGGATTTCTTTGACTTCTTTTTCCCATGTCCTGATAATTTTTTCAAGAATAATATTAAAGAGTAATGGTGAAAGTCCGTCACCCGGTCGCACTCTAGTTTGGATTTCAAATGGTTGAGAGATATCTCCCATAAATTTAACCTTGGAGACTGTGTCAGTTAATGTTTACCGAATGATTGCTCTTGTCTTTCTATCAATGCTGAATTCTTCCAGCATGTTGCAGAGCGCTACTCTGTCTATTGAGTCGTAGGCCTTTTTAAAATCTACAAAAGTAACTTTTGTGTTGGCAGAAGAGCCAACACCTTGTTACTAGAGGAGGTCGAAATGCACGCGCTTTAGCTCACGCAGGCTGGCGTGAGGAGGGAAGGACTATACTGACGTGAGGTCTGGAACATGACAAGGAATTAGAATTCAGAAAGCAGACGTAATTAGTTTGATACTTAACTTTAATCCATTAATGATGAACGTCGTTCTTGACGGTACATGATTCACAATATTATCTGTTCAGAATACATTCGTAGTAACTGAATATGGCGTCTTGCTAGGTCGTAGCAAATGACGTAGCTGAAGGCTATGCTAAACTGTCGTCTCTGCAAATGAGAGCGTATGTAGACAGTGAACCATCGCTAGCAAAGTCGGCTGTACAACTGGGGCGAGTACTAGGAAGTCTCTCTAGACCTGCCGTGTGGCGGCGCTCGGTCTGCAATCACTGATAGTGGCGACACGCGGGTCCGACGTATACTAACGGACCGCGGCCGATTTAAAGGCTACCACCTAGCAAGTGTGGTGTCTGGCGGTGGTACCACCGTGACCACTGTGTTTCTCACCTGGAGAATCATTTTCAGATTCCAGATCTGTTCTATGCATGATCGTCCCTTGCGAAAACTAGCCTGGTATTCTCCTATTTGTGGGTCAGCTTGTTCTTCTAATCTATTCATGAGAACTTTTGATAGGATTTTAAATGTGGCCGGCACGAGTGAGATACCCCTGTAATTACTTGGTTCAGTTTTGTCGCCTTCTTTGTGGAGTGGATGGACGAGTGCGCATTTCCATTCAGAAGGGATCTGTTCTATTTCCAAAATGTTTAATAGGATTTTGTGGATTTTTCCTGTTAATTTATCGTTCTTTATCTATAAAATAATTATTTTCAGCGTAATTGCATACAAAATTCACCTTCAGCAGGAAATAATTTCCTGTTAGGTCCACGGCTGTTTTGAGACATCTGTATAAAAATAAAATTTGTGTGTAATCATGCTGAAAATAATTATTTTATAGGTAAAGAACAATAAATTGAAATCAAACGCACTTACCTTCACATTTTTCAACACACAATGGTAGAAAGATAAACCAGCAGCTAAATCGCAGCCGACGTTTGCTGCAGAGTACGCGGGTACGGACTGAGATAAATGCGACACGCACAGTAAACAAAGCACACTGTAGACCAGACGACGGGGCATCGCCCGTCTGTCGTTCCCCGAGCTACTGCGCTTGGGGCGTGGGGGCGCCGTACGTGTTAAACAATACGCGAAATTATCTACTTCTATAGAAATATTTACCTATTAGTGATACACATACCATTAAAATATACCTGTTTATTAGAATCAGTTTGTTATTGAAACATGTTAAAAGCAAGTATTTAGACTGTCCTATCTCGAACAACCATTTCGTCCTATGAGCTTTTCTTCCGGAAAATGCCTCAGTTTTGCATGTGATAATACACTGTTCCACAGTAGTAGCAAATATTGTTCAAATGTTCAAATGTATGTGAATTCCTATGGGACCAAATTGCTGAGCTCATCGGTCCCTGGGTTTACACACTACTTAGTCTAACTTAAACTAACTTAACGCTAAGGACAACACTCACACTCATGCCTCGAACCTCCGGCGGGAGGGGCCGTGCGATTCGTGACCATGACGCCTCAAACCGAGCGGCCACTCCGCGCGCCAGCGATATTGTTTTGGGCAATAAAAACCAGAGTAATACCAATGGGTTGGAAAGAAAATAAGGTCACCATAAGGAAATGGAGGGTGCAAAATAATAGATGTTAGTAACTTAGCAGTAAATAATAGAAAGATAGGAAAAGATCGATCTGTAGATTTTCTTTTACTGTTCAAACGAAATATGATATACAAATTATGTGCGTGTTGTTGCTATTCCAAGTAGTACGTCCTCGGCAGAAGCATCGTATCTGTCTGACCTGAATTAGCATACAAGATGATAACTGCTTATATTGCTAAATAAAACGCATCATGCGGGATTCTGGTTGTATTTTTTTCTACTGTCTACTAGTGCTTCTTGTTACATATTCTAAGTGTTGCGTACGGAATACCAACTGCATTATTTGTGTTGCTATATCTAGGCATAGTTACACATGTTGTATGTGTGCGCCGGCCGGAGTGGCCGTGCGGTTCTAGGCGCTACAGTCTGGAACAGAGCGACCGCTACGGTCGCAGGTTCGAATTCTGCCTCGGGCATGGATGTGTGTGATGTCCTTAGGTTAGTTAGGTTTAATTAGTTCTAAGTTCTAGGCGACTGGTGACCTCAGGAGTTAAGTCGCATAGTGCTCAGAGCCATTTGAACCATTTTTGTATGTGTGCGGTCATGTTGTGCTTTTATGTACACGATCCTGTTCATTTAAAAAAGGTAAATGTCGTGTGACTAGGGCCTCCCGTTGGGTAGACCGTTCGCCGGTTGCAAGTCTTTCGATTTGACGCCACTTCGGCGACCGATGCGGATGAGATGATAATGAAGAAGAGAACACAACACCCAGTCCCTGAGCGGAGAACCCGGGTCCGTAGGACGGCAATCCGTCACGCTGACCACCCAGCTAGAGGGGGCGGGCACTGTTCAGTTTAACCAGTGCTATAAACGGGAGGGGAGCCTGGCTTCCTCGAAGATGTTTGTCTCATTGCTTGCATTAGTCACTATCCGTTACAATATTCATCGCGTTAAAGTCCGCTTTTATTATTTTTAAGTGTTATGCTCCCTATAAGCCTATCTCTGTATGACGTTGCTGCGTTTGTGTCGTTTTCTATGCTGCAGTGCAGTGTCTCAGTCACTGCTTTGACGACCAACAGTCGCTTTCATTTAAGAATGGACTCGAAAATTGCTCTTATGCTTCTACATCCACTATAGGGTATTTCAGAACAAAGGAACATTTGTGCCGGATTGAGACTCGACCTCGGACTTCGCGCTTCTCGGGTGCAGTCGCGGAGCACCATTACTCTACTGCTTGAAATCGAACATGTTAGGTTAGGCTTTAGCGTGACTGTTATTGACATCAAATGAAACAAAAAGTTTACTGTTACCAGTCACTGTTTATTTATCTCCACGACGCGTTTCAAAGGTTTAAACCTCCATCATCGGGTGGATTAGCATTTGTTAGTATGACACGTGCGTGTGCGTGTGTGTGTGTGTGTGTGTGTGTGTGTGTGTGTGTGTGTGTGTGTGCGTTGTGTTACCATCTTTGGAGGAACTTATGGCACTGTCTAGCGGAGACACAAAACACTATTTCAGAACATGGTTTTGGGTTTCTTTTGTCAAAAAACTCAACGTATATCTAACGGTAAATATGAAATAAATAAACTAGAATACCTCTTGTAGTCACTCTATTATAATTATTTTATTTTTACTGTTACATGTACGGTGAGATTTTTGTCAAAAGGAACCCAAAACCATACTCTGAAATAGTGTTTTGTTTCTCCGCCAGAGAGTGCCATAAGTTCCTCCAAGAAATCGTAACACTACACACACACACACACACACACACACACACACACACACACACACACACACCTGTCATAATAAGAAATGTAAATCCACTTGATGGTGGAGGTTTGAACCTTTGAAACTCGTCTTAGAGATAAATAAACAGTGACTGGTAATAGTAAACTTGTTCTGTGGAATAATCGGGTCTACTGCCGGATGTTTGTGCCAGAGCGACACAAACATCCGGCAGTAGAACCGATTATCCCACATGTCAAGATCTAGCCGGGAAAGCCTGAAGAGTTACAGTAAACTTGTTGTCTCATTGAATATTCTACAGCCGATAGGGGACAATAATCTCAAGTTCATTCTTAAATAAATGCGGCCGTTGATCGTCAACGTAGTGACCAGGACACAGCAATGCGGTGTTTCGTACCGTAGAAAGGCAATGACGACAGAAATCAATCTCTCCCTGTCCGAGAATCACGCTAATGTAGTTCGAGCACAAGGGAGAGTAGGCACCAGGCCAAATGCAGCCTTGGACGGCTTCTGGAAGCCGAAGTGGATAGGGTGACCGCTCGTGACAAGCGGGAAATTCGGAGTCCCAGTCCTGCACAAACTTTCATTTCTTGTGAAATAGTCTACAGCTGAAGTGGAACAATATTCGTAGTTTGCGAATCTATTCTTCAGTCAGTTTCTGTGTCAGTGTCTGTCGCCGAGTGTATGTTCGAGATCTGCCCTGTGGATTTTCTTGTCTATATGCAGTGTTGTTGAATGCTTTCCAGCGATGTTGCCTAGAGCACACAATTTGTCTGGGTCTCGTAACATTTCTTTAATGCCATCGCATTCCGCTATAGGTCTCGTTTGTGTGGGGGTGTTGCAGTGTAATGCCACGTGTTCAGGAGAGACATATGCGCAACATGCACATATAGAGATCTGACTGAAGACCAAGCGGTTCAGATGAGAGCGGTCAAGAAGAGAACCGTGCCTCAGCTCGGATCCGCTTCCGTATACTGGGAGAGAAGGCGACAACGCGACGGTCGTCTCCCACACCCTCTGCCACGTCTCAAGGCTCCAGATGTTTAATTGACGCACGTCGACAATTGTCTGTTATTTCACGAACCTTGTCGTGTCTGCCCCCGCATTAGCCAGTATACCGCTGCTCTGTGGCAAACAGTGAGAGCACAGGGCAATCGCCAGAACCACACACAAGGCTTCTACTGGTGTGGTGCCCAAAGCACCTCACATCCCACGAACAGTTTCATCTAGCTTCCAATGTCGTCCGCCAGAATACTGATGTACAATGTGAACAATTAAGATTCGTTAACGCTACATTGCGGTTCCTTGTAATCTACTTCTAGGTAGAAACTCCTCATTCCAGTCACGAAGTCTGACATTCCGTTCGTATTTCGTTCACTAACGGACGCCTTTCGGAAGTTAGAAAACACGGCATCAATCTACGCACCAGCGTCTGCTGCCTTCTGTGCCTCTTAGAGTAACAGAAGAAGCTGGATATCCCGTCGTTGTTTATGGATCCATGTTGATTAATGACACGCATGCATAAAATGTGTTCCATAATTCTGCAGCATACTGACGTCAGCGATATACACTGGTGTCCAAAATTAAAGCAACGAGCTGCTATTTCGTCGTCCTGTGTCTAATTCACGGCGTAAACATATAAGCTGTCAACAGATGTCGATAGGATCGTGTTCTGCACGGAAGACGCCATTCCGATCAAGCGACAACCACGGCAACAACGACGTCAGAGCACACATCAAGCGGGGTAGTATCTGCAGGGTAGTCCCACATCCACAATCGCTGTTACACGGTCACAGACGAGGCAGTACGACACAGAGAAGACGACTAGAGGCTCTCTGCTCTGGACTGTCATAGGAGGAATGGAAGCAGGAGAGTCGCACTCTGGTGTGGCCCGATGGCGTAATGTGAACCGTTCTGTTGTTTCTCTGATGAGGCTACAGTTAATAGAGACCGAAACTGCATCCTGGAGACCACTGTAAGGCCGACGACGTGTGACTGTTTGGCTGTAAGGGCACGACGGTACCGCCTTAGTACTGCACGACATCTGGCATCTGACCTCGCGGCATCCACTGGACGTGTTGTACCGAGGCAAAAGGCGTACAGAAGGTTTCAGCAGAGCGCGCTTTACTGTCGGAGACCTGCTGTCTGTTTACCTCTGGCGTGTCTTCACAGAAGGGAGCGTCTAAAGTGGAGTCATCAACATCCCTCCTGGGCGGCCGAACAGTGGGCCATTGGTCTTTCCACAGATGAGTCCGTGTTTGTTCTGGAGGGTAATTCTCGACGGATTCGCATGTGGAGTGCACGTGGAACACAATTTCTGGACCCAAACATCGTCGAAAGAGTGAATTTTATCCATAGTGGATGCTGTTGAACTCCGTGACTGTTCCTTTACAGGGTGTAGAGAAATTTCCGCAACCAGTCACAATTGTGACTGGTAGAGGAAAGTTTTCTACACCCTATTGTCGAAAGAGGTAGATATCGAGGAGGATCCATAATGGTGTGGGTAGGGATTATATTGACCACTCGAACATCTGTTCTTGACATTGTACAGGTGAATTGGAAAGATTCAACTGCTCTCAGGAATCGTGACGAGGTGTTGGTTGGGTTGGTTGTTTTGGGGAAGGATACCAGACAGCGAGGTCATCGGTCTCATCGGATTATGGAAGGACGGGGAAGGAAGTCGGGAGTGCCCTTTGAAAGGAACCATCCCGGCATTTGCCTGGAGCGATTTAGGGAAATCACGGAAAACCTAAATTAGGATGGCCGGACGCGGGATTGAACCGTCGTCCTCCCGAATGCGAGTCCAGGACGATGTGTTGGGACCTCATGTGCGGTTGTTGCGAGGTGCTGTGGGCCCAGACTTCGTATTGACGGACGATAGCGTTCGACATCATGGAGCACGTATGGTTGATGCATTTTTGGAAACGGAAGACATTGCTCGCATGGCGTCGCCTGCTCGTTCTCCCGATTTGCATCCCATAGAGCTTGTCTGGGATGCGCTAGGGGGACGCGTTGCTTCACGTCAGCATCCATCACCAACTGTGCAAGATTCTTGAACAGCTCTGCAGGAAGAATGGGCATTATTGCCTCAACATCGGATTGATACATCAATCACATCATGCTCAGTCGTTGTCAGGCCTGTATTGCTGCCAGAGGTGGGCACAACCCATATTGAGCGTGTTAACCAGTTGTCAGAATGTCTGTGGAAATCTGTTAAGTTGAAGAAAAAAAAAAAAACTCAGAACATTTTTGTCTACCGTTATGCTTGTTGCAGTTAAATGGTTCAAATGGCTCCGAGCACTATGGGACTTAACTACTGAGGTCATCAGTCCCCTAGAACTTAGAACTACTTAAACCTAACTAACCTAAGGACATCACACACATCCATGCCCGAGGCAGGATTCGAACCTGCGACCGTAGCGGTCACGCGGTTCCAAACTGACGCGCTTAGAACCGCACGGCCACACCGGCCGGCTTGTTGCAGTTAATTAAGTTCTGTATTCTATACATCGTTTCTACTTTATTATCACCTGTTTATAATCTTTTGAGGCCGGCCGGAGGCGTGACCGCTACGGTCGCAGGTTCGAATCCTGCCTCGGGCATGGATGTGTGTGATGTCCTTAGGTTAGTTAGGTTTAAGTAGTTCTAAGTTCTAGGGGACTGATGACTTGAGCAGTTGAGTCCCATAGAGCACAGTGCCATTACTCTTTTGGGGCAAAATAAACGCAACCTTGCAAAATTTCCGTTTTTTACTTTAATTTTGAACATCAGTGTAGTTTTGTGCTTGTGTTCCACGACCCTTCTTGGAAATAGAAGGGAAATGCTCATTATTGAATCACTGGAAGCCATTCGCACTACCAGAGACCTACGGTACACTGCTCTAGAATAGGAACAAGTTGTTACCCATGATTTTTTTTATTCCGCAGTGAATTGTTTCGATGATTCGGAAGTGCGTCCTCCTCTTAAGCTGTTTTTCTGCTCGCAGCTACGTTGACGACAGAGCAAATAGACAGGAGGTTCAGACTGCAGTGCCACCCTCGACTCTCTTTTCCACAAGCTGCCTTCTAAATTTCAGTGCGGTTGTTTTCAGTACGGCTTTAACACAGGTCATATGCAGGAGCAAGAATTTCATCGAGAAGGTTATCACAGTAAATCTGCGCTACGGACTAAGTAAGTGGATAAGAAAGCACATGTGTCGGAAAGAGAAGGCGTGAAAATACAGGGTGATTCCGTAACGATGTTAGAAACTTTCAAGGACGCTGGAGAACGGTAAACGCGTCAATTTGAGGAGAGGGACCCTGCTCCGGAAGCGACCGATTCGAAAGTTATGATCGAAAATCATTCTAGCCGTCCCGAGTTCGAGTCTCGGTCCGGCACCCAGTTTTAATCTGGCAGGAAGTTTCATATCAGCGCACATTCCCCTGCAAAGTGAAAATCTCATCCTGGAAAATCATTCTGATACCTCTGATACTGGAATACATGTACCGGTTCTGTTGTTGTTAAGATTTTCGGGTAGACAGAGATGTTAGTATGGACCAAAACAAGAAAAAATTGCAACAAACGTGGGCTGTAAAATGCCTTGAGAACTCGTTCAGGAGAAGAGATGTGTTTCAGAGTAGCGAAGCTGAACAAGTGTTTGTAGCTCTTAAGGTACGCCGTTCAGAGCCCACGTTTACTGGACTTTTTTGCTTAGAATGGTCGTTCCTGTCATATCCCTGAATATTGAGCATTCCTCCTGGGACACCCTGAACTTCGTTTTGTTTCGTAAAAATGATAGACCTTGATAAACCCACTTTCACAATTCAGGTGCCATGCAGCACCGCACACAGCTCTGAGATCACATGCAATTTCGATGTGTTCCAAGGGTCGACCTAAGGTGTAAACCAAAACGCCTAATGTCACGCGAGGTCTAGTGCAGGAATAAAACGCTGCATTACACCAACTCGTCACAAGGAGTCACTTGAGACACGAAAGTGGTCATTGAAATCTTCTTTCGCAGGACAGACTGGATCAGTTATGGTTGTGGAAAGGGGCCAAAATCAGTTACTGTCAGTTGCACCAAACACACAAACTTTATTTTCCTAAAAACACTTAATCACACATGCCCTTAAAAGGATTCAACACAATACGGCTGAAAGTCCGAACACAAGTTATTACAATTTCTTTAAGGAATACACACATCTGAAGGCCTTACTTAAAAATATTTGACATAAAAGCTCGGCTGAAGGCCACGGACTGAACATAGAACAGCTCACGGCTTAACTCCTGGATAACAAGGATTTGGAATAGAGCAAAATTCCCCTTTTTTATTTAAAAATATTTAGTTCAAACAAGAATCTTCAAAGTTTTAACTTAAGACGTCTGTAGGCCTTATTTTAGAATTAAAACAAATTAATAGACGGCTGACGGCCTCGCACTGTACTTGAGACAAAAATCACAATCTAAAAACAACAGAATAACGATGCTCAGAGGTGTTCCAAGGGTCGACCTGAGGAGGTAACTCTAACGTAAGCTTAGGTGAGATAGGCAGCGAAGAATAAGATTAAGTAATCAGATGGCAAGCGAAACCAGGGACGGCTGAAGGACCGACCAACAACCTAATCAATTCCGCTGCGCCGACCAACGGCACGACAACGGAAAATATCAGCCGAGGACGAAGATACCAGCAGCACTACGTCTTCAAAATTGGCGTCTAAAAACAGCCAAGTCACACTAACCACTCAAAAATATGAAGAACACCAAAGGCTGTCGAACAACACGCGGTATCCCAACCGACCGACTGACAACTCCAGTGCGCAGGCAGCATTAACATATCTGCTCAGTCGAAATCACACCAGCTTGACGCAGTTCCACGAAATCACTTCCACAAGAACTCGGACAATTGTAAAAGCAATCACTGTGGAACAACGAGGACGAATGACAAGCCGACACACACAGAGAACCAGAAGCGGTCGGCGACCAAATACACGTCGTCCAATGAGACGACCGACCGAACGACCAACCAAGGTCGTTCCCACTCAAGTTATGTGTGTCAACAACAGTCGGGCGAGTCTTGGCTGGCCGGACCTCACTGCAGCTCCATCCCGGCTCCTTGATGTCCGTTCGGAACTCGGAGGCAAGACGACCCGGACACACTGGCTCGGACCCAACCATGCAGAGGGAACACTTGTCCATTGGCCACCCGACATCTCTGCAGAAGAAAGGTATCGACCCACATACGGTAAGATGACCAACTGAGGAGGGCCAGAAACGCTCAAAAGACCAAATACACATCGCCCGATGAGACAAACGACCAACCAACGATCGTTCCCGCTCCAGTCTCCTTCCGTCGGACAGTGCACGTGTGTCGCCAGCGGTCGGCGAGTACTGGTTGTCCGGACTTCACTGGCGCTCCGTCCCAACTGAACCGCCGACAGACCATGACCCGAAAATACTAGCGGTCCCTGCAGAGAAAGTTCGACTGTGCACTTATCGATAAGCGCTGATGCTGCCACTCACGGGCAAGCAAACCAGCAACTTAGTGACGCCGGTAAATCGAAAAAAAAGGAAACGGCGGCACTGCAAAAGATAAGCAGTCATGCAGTAAACTGCGCGAACGCGAGCCACGCTCGACTCAGTCATGTAAAAGGGACGGAGGGAAGGAAGATTGGGTGTAACGTCCCGTCGATGTCGAGGTCATTGGAGCACAAGCTCGGATTGTGTCAAGGGTGGGGAAGGAAATCGGTCGTGCCCTTTCAAAGGAACCATCCCAGCATTTGCCTGGAGTGATTTAGGGAAGTCACTGAAAAGCAAAATCTGGAAGGCTGGACACGGATTTGAACCGTCGTCCTCCCAAGTGAGAGTCCAGTGTCGTAACCACTGCGCCACCCCGCTCGCTGTATAAGAAAGAAGATGGACGTCCAGAAGTGGCTCGGAGCCCGCACGGTACTGCAGACGCCGCTGGCTGGAGGTGGCAGCGAGCCGTCCCTGGCGATGTCTTCCACGGACGAGATTGCGCGCGCCGGACACAAAGGGACGGACCGAAAAGGTCTGGGAGGAAGGTCGGGCGACAGCCGGCTACGGGCCGCCTCTATTCTGCGTCCCCGCGGCACAGCAGCTAATCTCAGACTCGCACACGCACTCACGCACAGCCTCAGGACACACGCACCTGCGTCTCTGGTTCTGCGGGTGTACAGGCGTGTGTCAACTAGGAAGTATCTTCCGCAAATAACTTCTGCAAGCACTTCCTTAAAGGGGCATGCACACGCTCAGTGCCGGCCGGAGTGGCCGAGAGATTCTAGGAGCTACAGTCTGGAACCGCGTGACAACTACGGTCGCAGGTTCGAATCCTGCCTCGGGCATGAACGTGTGTGATGTCCTTAGGTTAGTTAGGTTTAAGTAGTTCTAAGTTTTAGGGGTCTGATGACCTCAGATCTTAAGTCCCATAGTGCTCAGAGCCATTTGAACCCAACACGTTCAGTATTTATTGACAATACTAGTTTGTCAAACCTCCACTATACTGAGGTTACCTCATACCACCGACAAAGATGACATCACCGTTTATCAAGGTTATGATGTCGAACACACAACAGAAAGCGTGTGATGCAGTTACATTAGCTACAGCTTGCAAGCAACAGAAAACAGCAAGAAAGAGGATATGGGTCTGAGATTGATTTAACAAAAAAGAAAAAAAAAGAGTAACGGTTGGTCACATGTTAATTTACTGGGAAATCAAAACCACATACCCCAAATATGTCATAAATTATTTTCCAATGACTCCTGTAACTTACATTTAGTTATTAATGATAATAAAAGATAGAACAGAGGAGTAAAATACTTCATTGAAAGAGGTAGTCGCAGTCACGGAGATATTAGCAGTAACACAGAATTCTGGCGACAGACGTCCATTCGAACGCTCGAAATTTAGTTCTGTAACATCAGAAAACACAATTAGAAAGACTCCATGCAAACATGTGAAGCAGTTATATCTGTCTGGGAACGACGATATGTTACCTCAATTGACGTAAACATTATTATTTAACGTTTTGTAATTCTTAGCGCCGGCAGGCTGAACTTTGAATCGTCAATTTTACCGGGGGACCAGGAATTTAAAGGACTATATAATGGTCCGGATCCATTCGGATTGCAGTGAATGACAACATATGTAGAGAAGCACTTATTATTGACGACAATCACGCACAAAGAAAGTATACAAAAAATGGTTCAAATGGCTCTGAGCACTATGGGACTCAACTGCTGTGGTCATAAGTCCCCTAGAACTTAGAACTACTTAAACCTGACTAACCTAAGGACATCACACACATCCATGCCCGAGGCAGGATTCGAACCTGCGACCGTAACGGTCATGCGGTTCTAGACTGTAGCGCCTTTAACCGCTCGGCCACTCCGGCCGGCCGAAAGTATACATATTCGCCTTTTGGGATACGAGGCCGGCCGCGGTGGTCTAGCGGTTCTAGGCGCTCAGTCCGGAACCACGCAACTGCTACGGTCGCAGGTTCGACTCCTGCCTTGGGCATGGATGTGTGTGATGTCCTTAGGTTAGTTAGGTTTAGGTAGTTCTAAGTTCTAGGGGACTGATGACCACAGATGTTAAGTCCCATAGCGCTCAGAGCCATTTGAACCATTTGCATACGAGGCGCGCGGGCCCCGAAATACGGTCTACTGCCTGTAAAACGCGTGTCATATGACACGGCAAACAAACTATCGACACTTCGTTTTCGACAGCTAGATCTAAAGGGATGACAAAATTCATACGAGAGGCATGACGATCAAGCAGAACGAGAGCAGGGTCAGCCGCTTTTCTACGAAGAAAATGGTACTTGAACCAATCCATGGAAATACCAGTGTTGACATAAGTCGATTTTCTTTTTACAACAAGAACTGAGCCTAATGACACGTTATTTTCATTGTCTTGTGCTTTATTTACCCCTTTGTAAATGCAGCAAAGTGGTAAGAACTTCGCCTCACCACTACAGCAGGCAATAAATGTTATTGTCTCTCCTCTTCAAACAGAAGTAGTAAATGGACTTGTTTGTTTCCTTTTGCCGCCCCAACCTACCCATTCTTATTGTTTAACTGTAGATCAGTCTCGACTACTTTGTACATACTACCTGGTTTATCGAAAAGCCCGTTTTCTGTCAGTTTTTGTGAACAGATCAAAGTAAGAATTCACCTCGTCTCTGTTCATTCCAGTCGCTCTGGCAACAGAAAGCACTTGCGCTTTTTAAATGCTCAAGTCTGCATTGCGTTCTAAGAACGAGAGAAGCCAATCTTTCACTGAGCGTTTCTTTTCTTGATTGAATTTATTTTCCAGTCCCATCTGATCAGCTAAATTGAAATCTACTTGCTTGAGGTCTGACGCTTGTGGAGCAAAGACACGTGTTTGAAATTTCTTTACATGGACACCTAATTTCTTTTCTGCATCTTCACCTAAGTATGATGATGGTCCACACCCTGTTTTCAGGAAATTGCGCGTAGCAAGCCTTCTCCTTAATGTTCGTTCTGGTACATTTGTCATTCGAGCTGGTTTCGTTTTAGCACTATCTTCCTCTTCGACTAGTTTCACGGCCTCTGTTAGGTCTTCACCACTCCATTTTCCCGTGTCGGTTGTCCTAATGCGTTTTCTCGCCATATTTCTGTAAAACAAAATCGTACGGACTCCTGCTAGCGACATCTGACCGACAATAATGGTGCGTCATCCGTCTATTTAGATGGAGCAGACGCCGCACCCCCATTGTCACCAAAGATGTTTGCGACAGAAGCTATCACTCTACTCGCGTAACTACAGTGTTTCTATTCTATCTATATCCGAATCCCGCTCCAGCTACTGCCGGGTCTGGGTGCTAATCAGGTCCTCTCCATTTTGCTCGGTCCTCCCACCACTTTTCTTCCTCCACTTTCTGCCAGGTCACATCTCTCCTTTCTACAGACATTCTCATTCCCATTTTCCACCGCGTTCTTGGGCGCCCTCTAGGTCTTTTCCCATCCATCTTTAATTCTTCCATAATTTTGGGGAGTCTCTGCCCATGCATCCTCTTAACATGCCCATACCATCTTAATCTCTTTCTTTCAATTTCCTCCTTGTTTGTGGTCCTTTCTAATCTCTACATTCCTTACTCTGTTCATTCTTGTTTTTCCCTTAACTGCTCTGAGAAATTTCATTTCCCCTGCTTGCAGTCTGCTCCAGTCCCTTTTTGTCATTGTCCATGTTTCTCCACCATAGGTGACAATGGGGATGTAATAATTCTTATACATAAGGAGTTTTGCTCTTTCTGAAACTTCATTATTCCAAATCAGGTGTTTTATTATTTGGTAGAAATTGCCTCCCTTCTGTAACCTCCTATTAATTTCGTTAGTTATTCTTCCATCCCTAGATATTTCACTCCCTAAATAAGAGAAACTTTCTACCACTTTGAGGGGTTCTCCATTCAAGGTAATATTTCCGTTGATTCCTTTCTCTTTTCCAAATACCATTACTTTACTCTTATCTTTATTTATTTTTAATCCATACCTTTTCATTATTTCCTTCCACGCATCATGCTGTAACTGTATATCTACCTCTTTATCACCCAATATTACCATATCATCTTTTTGTCTTTTTCTTTTACTATATCTTTAACTGCCCTATTCATTCCCTCCATCACAACATTAAAAAGTGCAGGAGATAGAATACTTTCTTGCTTAAATCCTTGTCTTATTTCGAAGTATTCAGAGTTCCCCAGTGGTGTTCTAATTCTACAATTGTGTCCTCTGTACATTGTCTTTATAACATTAATGAATCCATCTTCTATATCTATCTTCTTCATTTCTTCCCAGAGTCTTTCCCTGTCAACTGAGTCATATGCCTTTTCTATGTCTATGAAAACCATTGTCACCCTTTTGTTATACTCCCAACTTTTTTCCATCAGTTGACGGATAGAAAATATCAGGTCGATCGTGCTTCTTCCTTTCCTAAACCCATGCTGTTCTTCACTCAGCTGCCGGCCGGTGTGGCCGTGCGGTTAAAGGCGCTTCAGTCTGGAACGGCGTGACCGCTACGGTCGCAGGTTCGAATCCTGCCTCGGGCATGGATGTGTGTGATGTCCTTAGGTTAGTTAGGTTTAATTAGTTCTAAGTTCTAGGCGACTGATGACCTCAGAAGTTAAGTCGCATAGTGCTCAGAGCCATTTCTTCACTCAGCTCCTTTACTTTCTTTTGTTTCTATTGAACACACTAAATACGAATTATAAGCTACCAGGTCAATAGCTTACTAGTACCCACTATCAAAAAGGAATCGTGAAAAATTGACTTACTTTAGTCTCGACATTCTAATTTCTTAAATTTCTCCTCTATTTTCCACTCCTGTGGTATTAAAAATTGCGAGTAAACTGATCTGACCAGCGGTTAAAACCGCAACGAGTGTCGCGCGCACAACAACGTCTAATGAGGAATTTCTTGGAAGTTCGGCGTCAGTCCCCCAACCACACTTTTTACCAAACAAGAGCTCCAGTCCAACACCCGGTGAGAAAAACCTCTTCCTCTCTCCTCCTTGCCGCATGTAATCCTCTTTTCCTCTTCGCGCGCACTCTACTGGGCCGCAGGAAACAGCATGTCGTCGCGGTGCACCAGCACGGTCCTCGATAACGCTCATCAGACAACGGTAGAAGCCGGCGCTGCCTTCGTTTCTTCACGTCAATAAATGCCGTTTTCGACTCAACAGAGGACGAAAGGAGCGTTTCCTAATTTGTAAATATTGTGTATGAGTGCAGACGCACACACACACACACACACACACACACACACACACACACACACACACACAAACACAAAGCACAAACACACATATCTCGTATAGTTCCAGGAACTGCGAAACTGTACCTCTCGATCACTTTTTTTTGTTATGAAAATGGAAACACACTGAAATCAATTATACTCCACGAAAACTGGGACAGAACGTTGGTGTTTCGAAACACATCTCCAGCGACCGGTCGGATGGTGGCTTACGTCTACATCTACACATCTCCGTCGTTACCCTGCTATTCACAATAAAGTTTCAAACTGTCTCTCTACCGTTCCCCGTTCGTACAGCGTGCGGGAAAAACGAGCATTTAAAGTTTTCTGTGCGAGCCCTCATTTCTCTTATTTTTTCGTGCTGATCATTTCTCCCTATGTAGTTGACTGCCAGCAGAATGTTTTCGCCATCGGAGGAGAAAACTGGTGATTGGAATTTCATGAGAAGATCCAGTCGCAACGAGAATCGCCTTTGTTTTAATAATTGCCACTCCAGTTCTTCATATCATGTCTGTGGCACTATCTCCCCTATTTTGCGATAGCTGCCCATCTTTGAACTTTTTCGATGTCTTCCGTCTGTCCCACCTGATGCGGATCGCACACCGCGCAGCAATACTCCAGAATAGAGCGGACAAGCGTGGTGTAAGCAGTCTCTTTAGTAGACCGTTTGCACCTTCTGACAGTGATTCGCAGTTTTTGGTTTGCCCTACCCACAACATTATCTATGTGATCGTTCCGATTTAGGTTATTCGTAATTGTAATACCTAAATATTTAGTTGAATTTACAGCCTTCAGATTTGTGTGACTTATCGCGCAATCGAAATTTAGCGGATTTCTTTTAGTACTCGCGTGAATAACTTCACGCTTTTCCTTATTCAGGGAATTGGAACTTTTGTGGGAAGCAAAACTTCTTTGGAGCTTGGAGATTTTGCTGGATTTTCACAGGTAGTGGCAATATTTTACTGTCGCCAACTTACACATGGAGAAATGAGCATCGTAATAAAATAAGAAAAATCAGAGCTCGTGCAGAAAGATTTGAGTGTTATTTTTGCCGTGTGTTGCTAGAGGACCGATAGAGAAATAGTCTGTACGTAGTTCGAAGAACCATCTGCTAGGCGCTTACGTATGAACTGCAGAGTAGTGACGTAGATGCAGATGTAGATGTTGCAGACAAGAATATTATAGGCTTCATTTTGTTTCCTCTCAAGCAGTACAGCACAGCAGGGCATATTCTAAAACAGGTGTTATTGGGAATTATTTTTCATGTATGTTGAAAGCCTGAAAAAACTGTGAACACTCACTATTTTATGATAATTTATTTGGGATTACCTGCTTGCCCAACATCACACTAGGTCTAGGTTAGGCTGGAATGTGACAGTGAGGTTCTGAGTGAAGACAAACAATCTGAAAGCAGAAAAAATGGGTGTGGTGACAGACTGAGCTGTATCTTACCCCAAGGTCTAGGTAAGGTTGGACTGTGGCAGTTTCCTTGTGAGTTGGCGAAGTTGACGAATCTGAGAGGAAAGATCTACCGGAAGCGTCTTGGACTCGGCAGAAATGTCAATACGAGCCGGCCGAAGTGGCCGTGCGGTTAAAGGCGCTGCAGTCTGGAACCGCGAGACCGCTACGGTCGCAGGTTCGAATCCTGCCTCGGGCATGGATGTTTGTGATGTCCTTAGGTTAGTTAGGTTTAACTAGTTCTAAGCTCTAGGGGACTAATGACCTCAGCAGTTGAGTCCCATAGTGCTCAGAGCCATTTGAACCAAAATGTCAACACGTTCCATCTCCGCACAACTGTCCCAAACTCGTATTCACTGTTGCGGGAGGCTAGCGGCGTCTAACTACAATAGATTGTAAATGTAAGGGACGATCAGTTTCCGTTCGAAGGTCATACATTCCTGAATCGCTATGCCTGACAGGCAAACTCACCATGAGCATTGAGCCAAGCACCCCATCGCCGCACCAGGTTGAAGATACCTGTTTGGTAAAGCTCCGTGACCTGCTGCGAGAAGAAGTCCATAACTGCCTACTGCACATCCTCGTCCGACAGAAATCGTCAACCCTTCAAGGCCATTTTTAAGGAACTGAAGGCGTGGTAATCGCATGGGGACAGATCAGGATTTCTGGGCGAGTGCTCGAGTGTCCCCCACTTGAATTGAGGTAACTTCCGAATCCCCCCCCCCCCCCGCCTTCCCCACCCCTCGCCCAGATCACCGGACGCATTTGGTAATGACGCCGCTATAGTTCACGTTTTCGCATTTGCAACACGCACGTCGGAAAGAGACGAATGTCACACCAACCATTTTCCTATAAGTAGATGCTTATATACCAGCATCGGGTTTCCAGCCGCGTCAAGTGATTCAAATGACACGAGCTTTCGGCCAAGCACTCCTTGGCTGCCAGCGGTTTGCTGGTACTCCCCTTACATACACTAGCTGTCGGCTGTGACGTCACTAGTGCCCGCGGCATCGCCATATATCAGCATATGTTGACTCGGCGACGTGCGGTAGCGTTCTCGCTTCCCACGCCCGGGTTCCCGGGTTCGATTCCCGGCGGGGTCAGGGATTTTCTCTGCCTCGTGATGACTGGGTGTTGTGCGACGTCCTTACGTTAGTTAGGTTTAAGTAGTTCTAAGTTCTAGGGGACTGATGACCATAAATGTTAAGTCCCATAGTGCTCAGAACCATTTGAACCATTTTTTGACTCGGCGACGAAACATGAATTACCTCGAAGAAAGCGGTCTATTGACACACAGTCAATATGGGTTTAGAAAACATCGTTCTTGTGAAACACAACTAGCTCTTTATTCACATGAAGTGCTGAGTGCTATTAACAAGGGATTTCAGATCGATTCCGTATTTCTGGATTTCCGGAAGGTTTTTGACACTGTACCACACAAGCGGCTCGTAGTGAAATTGCGTGCTTATGGAATATCGTCTCAGTTATGTGACTGGATTTGTGGTTTCCTGTCAGAGAGGCCACAGTTCGTAGTTGTTGACGGAAAGTCATCGAGTAAAACAGAAGTGATTTCTGGCGTTCCCCAAGGTAGTGTTATAGGCCATTTGCTGTTACTTGTCTATATAAACGATTTGGGAGACAATCTGAGCAGCCGTCTTCGGTTATTTGCAGATGACACTGTCGTTTATCGATTAATGAAATCATCAGAAGATCAAAAACGAATTGCAAAACGAGTTAGGAAAGATATCTGAATAGTGCGAAAATTGGCAGTTAACCCTAAATAACGAAAAGTGTGAGGTCAACCTAATGAGTGCTGAAAGAACTCGTTAAACTTCGGTTTCACGATAAATCAGTCAGATCTAAAATCCGTAAATTCAACGAAATACCTAGGTATTACATTTACGAACAACTTAAATTGGGACACACAGAAAATGTTGTAGGGAAGGCAAACCAAAGACTGCTTTTTATTGGCAGAACACTTAGAAAATGTAACAGACCTACTAAGGAGACTGCCTACACTACGCTTGTCCGTCCTCTTTTAGAATACTGCTGCGCGGTGTGGGATCCTTACCGGGTAGGAGTGACGGAATACATGGAAAAAGTGCAAAGAAAGGCAGCACGTTTTGTATTATCGCGAAATATGGGAGAGAGTGTCACAGAAATGATACAGGATTTGGGCTGGACATCATTAAAAGAAAGGCGTTTTTTGTTGTGACGGAATCTTCTCACGAAATTCCAGTCACTAACTTTCTCCACCGAATGCGAAAATATTTTGTTGACACCGACTTCTACATATACCTTTATACTCCGCAAGCCACCCAACGGTGTGTGGCGGAGGGCACTTTACGTGCCACTGTCATTACCTCCTTTTCCTGTTCCAGTCGCGTATGGTTCGCGGGAAGAACGACTGTCTGAAAGCCTCCGTGCGCGCTCTAATCTCACTAATTTTACATTCGTGATCTCCTCGGGAGGTATAATTGGGGGAAGCAATATATTCGATACCTCATCCAGAAACGCACCCTCTCGAAACCTGGCGAGCAATCTACACCGCGATGCAGAGCGCCTCTCTTGCAGAGTCTGCCACTTGAGTTTATTAAACATCTCCGTAACGCTATCACGGTTACCAAATAATCCTGTGACGAAACGCGCCGCTCTTCTTTGGATCTCTATCTCCTCCGTCAAACCGATCTGGTACGGATCCCACACTGATGAGCAATACTCAAGTATAGGTCGAACGAGTGTTTTGTAAGCCACCTCCTTTGTTGATGGACCACATTTTCCAAGCACTCTCCCAATGAACCTCAACCTGGTACCCGCCTTACCAACAATTAATTTTATATGATCATTCCACTTCAAATCGCTCCGCACGCATACTCCCAGATATTTTACAGAAGTAACTGCTACCAGTGTTTGTTCCGCTATCATATAATCATACAATAAAGGATCCTTCTTTCTACGTATTCGCAATACATTACATTGTCTATGTTAAGGGACAGTTGCCACTCCCTGCACCAAGTGCCTATCCGCTGCAGATCTTCCTGCATTTCGCTACAATTTTCTAATGCTGCAACTTCTCTGTATACTACAGCATCATCCGCGAAAAGCCGCATGGAACTTCCGACACTATCTACTAGGTCATTTATATATATTGTGAAAAGCAATGGTCCCATGACACTCCCCTGTGGCACGCCAGAGGTTACTTTAACGTCTGTAGACGTCTCTCCATTGATAACAACATGCTGTGTTCTGTTTGCTAAAAACTCTTCAATCCAGCCACACAGCTGGTCTGATATTCCGTAGGCTCTTACTTTGTTTATCAGGCGACAGTGCGGAACTGTATCGAACGGCTTCCGGAAGTCAAGAAAAATAGCATCTACCTGGGAGCCTGTATCTAATATTTTCTGGGTCTCATGAACAAATAAAGCGAGTTGGGTCTCACACGATCGCTGTTTCCGGAATCCATGTTGATTCCTACATAGTAGATTCTGGGTTTCCAAAAACGACATGATACTCGAGCAAAAAACATGTTCTAAAATTCTACAACAGATCGACGTCAGAGATATAGGTCTATAGTTTTGCGCATCTGCTCGACGACCCTTCTTGAAGACTGGGACTACCTGTGCTCTTTTCCAATCATTTGGAACCCTCCGTTCCTCTAGAGACTTGCGGTACACGGCTGTTAGAAGGGGGGCAAGTTCTTTCGCGTACTCTGTGTAGAATCGAATTGGTATCCCGTCAGATCCAGTGGACTTTCCTCTATTGAGTGATTCCAGTTGCTTTTCTATTCCTTGGACACTTATTTCGATGTCAGCCATTTGTTCGTTACATAGGGAGGAACGATCACCAAGATAAAATAAGGGAAATCAGAGCTCGTACGGAAAGATATAGGTGTTCATTCTTTCCGCGCTCTACACGTGATTGGAATAATAGGGAATTGTGAAGGTTGTTCGATGAACCCTCTGCCAGGCACTTAAACGTGATTTGCAGAGTATCCATGTAGATGTAGATGTTCTGTTTCGCACTAAATGCTTCTGGTATGTGCCATTAAGCAAGCGATTGCAATAAAAATCACTGATGACACCCTGACTAGAAACTGTGGCCTGCAGCTCAGCGTGGTGTGGGATCCAGCAATAGCGCAGCTAAGGCGGCCACATCAAACGCCGAATCAACGTATGCGATGCCGCGGGCACCAGCGACGTCACAGCCGGCGGCTAGTGTACATACGGGGCGTATCAGCAGCGTACTGGCAGTTAATCCACTTGACAATCGCCAACGAGTGCATGGCCGAAAACTCGTGTAATTTTTATCACTTGACGCGGCTGGAAACTCGAAAACTTTTTATTCAGTGTTACCGCCGCAAGACTCTGCATTCTCGTATCCCTTATACAGGGTGTTTCAAAAATGACCGGTATATTTGAAACGGCAATAAAAACTAAACGAGCAGCGATAGAAATACACCGTTTGTTGCAATATGCTTGGGACAACAGTACATTTTCAGACGGACAAACTTTCGAAATTACAGTAGTTACAATTTTCAACAACAGATGGCGCTGCAAGTGATGTGAAAGATATAGAAGACAACGCAGTCTGTGGGTGCGCCATTCTGTACGTCGTCTTTCTGCTGTAAGCGTGTGCTGTTCACAACGTGCAAGTGTGCTGTAGACAACATGGTTTATTCCTTAGAACAGAGGATTTTTCTGGTGTTGGAATTCCACCGCCTAGAACACAGTGTTGTTGCAACAAGACAAAGTTTTCAACGGAGGTTTAATGTAACCAAAGGATCGAAAAGCGATACAATAAAGGATCTGTTTGAAAAATTTCAACGGACTGGGAACGTGACGGATGAACGTGCTGGAAAGGTAGGGCGACCGCGTATGGCAACCACAGAGGGCAACGCGCAGCTAGTGCAGCAGGTGATCCGACAGCGGCCTCGGGTTTCCGTTCGCCATGTTGCAGCTGCGGTCCAAATGACGCCAACGTCCACGTATCGTCTCATGCGCCAGAGTTTACACCTCTATCCATACAAAATTCAAACGCGGCAACCCCTCAGCGCCGCTACCATTGCTGCACGAGAGACATTCGCTAACGATATAGTGCACAGGATTGATGGCGGCGATATGCATGTGGGCAGCATTTGGTTTACTGACGAAGCTTATTTTTACCTGGACGGCTTCGTCAATAAACAGAACTGGCGCATATGGGGAACCGAAAAACCCCATGTTGCAGTCCCATCGTCCCTGCATCCTCAAAAAGTACTGGTCTGGGCCGCCATTTCTTCCAAAGGAATAATTGGCCCATTTTTAAGATCCGAAACGATTACTGCATCACGCTATCTGGACATTCTTCGTGAATTTGTGGCGGTACAAACTGCCTTAGACGACACTGCGAACACCTCGTGGTTTATGCAAGATGGTGCCCGGCCACATCGCACGGCCGACGTCTTTAATTTCCTGAATGAATATTTCGATGATCGTGTGATTGCTTTGGGCTATCCGAAACATACAGGAGGCGGCGTGGATTGGCCTCCCTATTCGCCAGACATGAACCCCTGTGACTTCTTTCTGTGGGGACACTTGAAAGACCAGGTGTACCGCCTGAATCCAGAAACAATTGAACAGCTGAAGCAGTACATCTCATCTGCATGTGAAGCCATTCCGCCAGACACGTTGTCAAAGGTTTCGGGTAATTTCATTCAGAGACTACGCCATATTATTGCTACGCATGGTGGACATGTGGAAAATATCGTACTATAGAGTTTCCCAGACCGCAGCGCCATCTGTTGTTGAAAATTGTAACTACTGTAATTTCGAAAGTTTGTCTGCCTGAAAATGTACTGTTGTCCCAAGCATATTGCAACAAACGGTGTATTTCTATCGCTGCTCGTTTAGTTTTTATTGCCGTTTCAAATATACCGGTCATTTTTCAAACACCCTGTATTAGTGGCATGGCAGGAAGCGGCATTAAGCCGGGTTCACACACGCAACGAAAGTATCGCCACAAGTCAAGTCATTCTGGATTGGCGCTGTGAGCTACCGTTCACACAGGACTCCACAAATCCTTCGTAATTGCGCAGTTTGCAAAATGGCGTCACCTGTCTCAGCTGATTAAACGGCTGTACATATTACTAAATAAGATGTTTTGGAAACATAATAAATGTAAAATATTACTTATCAGAGTGTTTCTCGTCTCTCTTGTCTCGACTACATGTTTTAAGAACCGGCCTGCAGCTTCAAACCAAGCAAGGCTGGGTTTATAAATACCGTCTGTAGACGCACCACTCTTAAGTGATTTCAATACTTTTTTATGTTCATTCATGTAAGCATTTCGGAAGCTCCGAATTTTTAATTTTGTTGTAGCTGCATCAATTCCAGGTACATATACACGCATACTGTTTACTATTTCAATTAATGCAGCATGTCTCAAATTTCTGTCTTTGTATGATTCGCTTTTGTGGTTTCAAAGGCATTCTCGTTCTTGATGCCTCGTTACAGGAGAAGATATAGACGTTCGCGTCTTGCTGTTTATAAGGCTATAGATTATTTGGAATTTAAAGTTGCTAATAAGGGAGCACGGAGTTTTCTGCAAGGGCCATCTATGTTTTGTGGATGTGTAATTAATTTTACACTTACACAAGAAGACGCAAATATGTCTGGTAATGGATGGATTACTGTTGCTATAGTGCGTTATCCAAGTACTACTGTGAAAGGTGTGACTTCTTTGGAAGCATTTAATAACAGAGATGTTATAGCTTATCGTACGTATCATGTTGGAGAAGTTTTCAATAAAGATATGGGTTCATCATATTTTACGTCTACAATGCCATTTATGATAAGGACAGGCCGGCCGGTGTGGCCAAGCGGTTAAAGGCGCTACAGTCTAGAACCGCGTGACCGGTACGGTCGCAGGTTCGAATCCTGCCTCGGGCATGGATGTGTGTGATGTCCTTAGGTTAGTTAGGTTTAAGTAGTTCTAAGTTCTAGGGGACTGATGACCTTAGAAGTTAAGTCCCATAGTGCTCAGAGCCATTTGAACCATTTCGATAAGGACAAGGAATCATAGGAAAATAAATGAGCAGGAGAGCGTTTCTGTTTGGGCTAAAGGTGGTGGAAGATGTGCTAAAGTAAAACTTGTTGGTAATATAACACATTATTACAGAAATTAATAAAGTTAACCTTTCCTTTATATCCCGTGAAATTTTTTTTAAACAATAAAAAAACTACGCATTGATCTTGCCAAAAGCCGAGAAGCGATTCTTCTTGGTGTTGTAGCTCTCAGGGGCACTCTGGGATGCACACAGTGTCTCTGGGCACCTCCAAGAATCTCATAATTGTCGCTGTTGACCACTTTTTCGACATATCAGTAACAAAAGCATTAACAAAAGCACCATCTGCGAACGAATACTCACTTGAAAGGTTTGAATCCAGCCGCGAGGTGACAATCGAATGACGTTATTCGATTGTGGAGAAGGCAAAATGGCGCAACAAAGTAGAACCAAGTTCAATTTTTTGTGGCATGACAAAAGTTGCGCTTCTTAAATGGCGCCGCCGAAAACTAGGAGTTCACACATGCAACTACAAAACAACTGCAGTTCGCCATTAGCAGTGGCGATACTTTCGTTGCATGTGTGAACCCGGCATTACTGCAGCGATGCCACCGACAACGCGCAACTGCGGCGCCACGGGCAGTGGCTGTGGCGTCTCTGGTGGCGCGTGTGAACGCGGCCCCACGATGTAGCGGCGGTCGCAGACGGCTTTTTCAGGGGTCACTGACTGCTCGCTACCTGGGGCGGGTGGCCCGCCTCGAGGGAAAGCCGACACCGCTGCAGGTATACACAGTTACACAGTGTGCAGAATACACGAGGCGCCGTTATACAGGATAGCCGCCTGAGCCGCCGTGGGAAACGCTGGATGCCCCCCGCGCTGCCAGAAAGGAGAACGCAGGGTGTTTAATCCCCGCACCTGCCCGGGGAAGGATTTGCGGAGCGCCCCAGACCCACTGCTGTAACCCTTCACTGGCGAACCTACCGTCTCTAAATCCGTCTGCTCCTTCGTGAATCATTGCCGGAAATCTCGCATCGCTCTCTCGCCCTGAAGTTGTCGAGCGTGTGCACTGGTAGATACAGACGGGACTGCTTGTACCGCTCAACCACACTGCTGCCGAAAAACTGACACTTGCCACGAAACAATCGACAGTTGCAACAGAACACCGCACCAATGACAGTGAAAAGAAATGTAGAGGACGGGACGTGTCAACTGCAGCGAAGCCTGTGAACGAACGCTCTGTATGTATTGGAGAATTCGCGCAGCACGTCGTTTGACGAAGGTAGTTGTGGATTCGATTAGTCCGACATTCTTTGAGTAAGGCAACATGTCTGCAAGACATCATACGAATGCTTACTATCATGGAAGAGCAGTTGGACGGTTCGAAGCGGTCAAAGTGTTACCGCTGTGGCCACGATGATGGATCCGAAATTGTCATCTCGAGATTAAAGGAACGGCAAAGAACTTAGAAATGCTACGCTATGTGATCAAAAGTATCCGGATACATGGCTGAAAATGACTTACAAGTTCGTGGCCCCCTCCATCGGTAACGCTGGAATTAAATATGATGTTGGCCCCCCCTAGCCTTGATGACAGCTTCCACCCTCGCAGGTGCTGGAAGATTTTTTGGGGTATAGCAACCCATTCTTCACGGAGTGCTGCACTGAGAGGTATCGATGTTGATCGGTGAAGCCTGGCACGAAGTCGGCGTTCCAGAACATCACAAAGATGTTCTATGGGATTCTGTGCAGGCCAGCCCATTACAGTGATGTTACTGTCGTTTCAAATGTTCAAAATGTCTGTGAAATCTTAAGGGACTTCAGTCCTAAGGTCATCAGTCCCTAAGCTTACACACTACTTAACATAAATTATCCTAAGGGTAAACACACCCATGCCTGAGGGAGGACTCGAACCTCCGCCGGGACCAGCCGCACAGTCCATGACTGCAGCGCCCCAGACCACTCGGCTAATCCCGAGCGGCTATTGTCGTTTAACCACTCCGCACAGGCCGTGCATTATGAACAGGTGCTCGATCGTGTTGAAAGATTGAGTCGCCTTCCTCGAATTGCTTTTCAACATTGGGAAGGAAGAAAAAACTTGAAACACCAATGTAGGCTTGTTGTGTGATAGTGCCACGTAAAACAAGAAGGGGTGCAAGCCCCCTCCATGAAAAACACGACCACACCATAAAACCACCGCCTCCGAATTTTACTGTTGGCACTACACACTCTGGCAGATGACGTTCACCGGGCATTCGCCATACCCACAGCCTGCCATCGGATCGCCACAGTGTGTACCGTGATTCGTCACTCCACACAATGTTTTTCCACTGTTCAATCATCCAATATTTACGCTCCATACACCAAGCCAGGGATCGTTTGGCATTTACCAGCGTGACATGTGGCTTATGTACAGCCACTCGAACACGAAATCTAAGTTTTTCATCTCCCGCCTAATTGTCATAGTACTTGCAGTGGATCCTGATGCAGTTTGGAATTCCCGTGTGATGGGTTGGATAGATGTCTGCCTATTACAAAATGGCTCAAATGGCTCTGAGCACTATGGGACTCAACTGCTGAGGTCATTAGTCCCCTAGAACTTAGAACTAGTTAAACCTAACTAACCTAAGGACATCACAAACATCCATGCCCGAGGCAGGATTCGAACCTGCAACCGTAGCGATCTTGCGGTTCCAGACTGCAGCGCCTTTAACCGCACGGCCACTTCGGCCGGCTGCCTATTACACATTGCGGCCCTCTTCAACTGTCGGCAGTCTCTGTCTGTAAACAAACGAACTCGGCCTGAATGCTTTTGTGCTGCACGTGCCCCTTCGCGTTTCCACATCACTATCACATCGGAAACTGTGGACCTAGGGATATTTAGAAGTGTGGGATGTTTAGGAGTGTGGAAATCTCGCGTATAGACGTATGACACAAGTGACACCCAATCACCTGACCACGCACAGAGTCCGTGAGTTCCACGGAGCACCCCATTCTGCTCTCTCACGATGTCTAGTGATTACTGAGGTCGTTGATATGGTGTACCTTGCAATAGGTGGGAGCACAATGCACCTAATATGAAGAAGGTATGTTTTTGGGGCTGTCCGGATACTTTTGATCACATAGTGTATATTAAACTGTACCGGTGGTCGTAAACGGCCCACCACACCGCAAGAGGGTCGATCACATAAGTCTAGTGGCGGAAAGGAACAGGTATCTCACTCCTAGCCAGATCGCTGCAGACCTTCCAACTGCTACTGGTATTCAGGTCATTACGAAAACCATTTCGTAGTAAATTACATCAGGCTGGTTTGTATGCTCTGTAGCCTGTAAAATGCAACCAACTTCAACCACGCCATCGTCGAGAAAGAGTTCATTAGTGCAGCGAGCATGTTGGTTGGGGTCAGCAAAAGTGGTCCAGAGTGGTGCTCTCCGACGGATCCCGCTTCACTGTTGCAAGGGATTCTGGGCACCAGTTAGTGCGCGGAGAGACAAGGGAACACGTTACACACCACAAAAAAAAATGGCTCTGGGCACTATGGGACTCAACTGCTGAGGTCATTAGTCCCCTAGGGACTCAACTGCTGAGGTCATTAGTCCCCTAGAACTTAGAACTAGTTAAACCTAACTAACCTAAGGACATCACAAACATCCATGCCCGAGGCAGGATTCGAACCTGCGACCGTAGCGGTCTTGCGGTTCCAGACTGCAGCGCCTTTAACCGCACAGCCACTTCGGCCGGCTACACACCACAGAGCGTCATCCGTATGGGATACGCGTTATAGTGTGCACAGGCATAACGCACGAGGCCCAACACTGCTGCTCGAGGTACCGTTATAGCACAGCGGGGTTGCAGGGAGAGTTCTCCCGGAAGCCCTTGATCTTTCTATTTTTGCTCTGAAATTTTCTCTTCTTACTGTTTCTTCAACCGTTATTTCAATTTCTCTCGGGTCTTCCTCAATTTCTTTGGTCCACATTTTTGATGTTTTTGGTTTCTGTCAAAAACGTCAAAAATTCTTTTTGTTATAATTTCCTAATCTAAGCTTTTTAGGCGTCGATAGAACACATCTCTTCTATTCCTCATTGTGCCTAGTTTTCATCTTCCCATTTTAGGCATTCTGAAGCATAAAAACATTCTTGTCTAATGACAGTATTCCAGTTCCGGTGTTCTGCATTTATGTATGAGGATTTCTAATCCTACATGTTTTTTATTAACTCAAAAGCCACTTCAACTTTCCTTGCGCTTTCTAAGTTAGCTTCTTTCTCCAAAGCATTCGACTGCATTGTTGTTGTTGTTGTTGTTGTTGTTGTCGTTGTCATCTTCAGTCCTGAGACTGGTTTGATGCAGCTCTCCATGCTACTCTATCCTGTGCAAGCTTCTTCATCTCCCAGTACGTAATTTCACATAAATAATTAAATTTTTTAACCCTTTTTATTCTCTGATAACTAGTTTCTATGATTTTCGGTGTCTCCTTTAAATGTGTCCAATGATATATATATATATATATATATATATATATATATATATATATATATATATATATATATATATAATTAGTGGAATCTGCTTCATTTGTAAATAACATGTCATTGTCAAAGGAGGGTTGCCTGCACTGTGTTGTTGCGTCCACTGGCGGGATATTAATGCAGGACCAAAGTCCGCTTCACTAACTTATTGGAGGTGGTACGGGTGCATTGCACTGGGATGCATTATTCTCTAAACACTACTGTGGCTCATTGCAGCCACTTGTGTAGCAAGCCTCCTTGTCGAGATTCCTGGCGCGCGTTCGACTGTTTCCGTCTCCACATCGTCAAGCACAGGTCTACCTCAAGCAGTCCTACCCGCTACCCAGTTTCTTGGAGGTACTGATGCACCCTTGTAAACGTTCGACTTACGGGTTTCCTTCGGACAGCGTGTCCTCCCTGGCGCAATCGTGCAGCTTCCCGTGTACTGCCGTTAGTCTTACCACACATGAAAAGCGTATCTGCAAACAGCTCGTTACTGTAACGTTCCACGTTAACACCAAAACTCGTACAACGGAACTGACGCTAGTGACGCTCTGCAAATAATACGTGAGAGGGCAATCTGTGTACTGTAGTGTCTTATCGGTTCTGTTTACGACTCCACGTCCCGAAAATGTAAACACACACCACGGACAGACCTGCGATCTTCACACAGAAACACGTCAGTGGTGGCTGGTAACCATAAAGTCGCAATTATATTGCAAACGGTTCATTTGCGGATCTGTATTTCTGAGACATTTTTGCTTCTAATGTCGTACAATTTTTTGCAATACAATTATAAAACATGCTGGACAGCGAACTGGACCTGCAGTTAGGAGAGTACCAGAGAACGATTGGAAAAGGACGATACTGCGTGGAAAAATTTTAAATCTGAAACTTACAACCGGATACAGAAGAATAACGACGAAATGCATTTATACGACACTTGTAGACTTCAAAGAACAATATGACTGACAGAGAAACATATTCAGCATCTTAAGCCGGCCGAAGTAGCCGTGCGGTTAAAGGCGCTGCAGTCTGGAACCGCAAGACCGCTACGGTCGCAGGTTCGAATCCTGCCTCGGGCATGGATGTTTGTGATGTCCTTAGGTTAGTTAGGTTTAACTAGTTCTAAGTTCTAGGGGACTAATGACCTCAGCAGTTGAGTCCCATAGTGCTCAGAGCCATTTGCACCATTTGAACCATATTCAGCATCTTCAATGAATTTGGAACTGACAACAAATCAGTTGCAGTCATAAACGACACACTTACAAATACAAAATTATATTGTTAGGTGAGCCGGTGGTTGTGGCCGAGCGGTTCTGGGCGCTTCAGCCTGGAACCGCGCAACCGCTACGGTCGCAGGTTCGAATCCTACCTCAGGCATGGATCTGTGTGATGTCCTTAGGTTAGGTTTAAGTAGTTCCAAGTTCTAGGGGACTGATGGCCTCAGATGTTAAGTCCCATAGTGCTGAGAGCCATTTGTACCATTGTTAGGTGAAACCTCCAAAGTCTCTGAGATCAAAATTGCTATAAGACATGAAGATGGTTGTCCCCGCTGCTGTTTAATTGTGCCTTAGAAAATCACGTTTGGGAGAAAAGGGAATAATCTGACAATTAACTGTTCGACTTTTGCAGACGATATATATAAATAATCATAATTCTCACGTTAGGAGTCACGTAGACTCCAACCACATGCTGTGCATGAGTCACATATTTCTTATTGAGCGTGTGGTAAGCGGTGCTAGTTGATCGTTTTATTGACCTGTACATGGACGGGTTTCTGCGACATCGTCTTGCAGTATTTCTTGAGGGTGTTTCCTGAGAGCAACACCAGAGGATGTGATACGTGCTTGATGGAGCACCGGCACATTTTATTACTATGGTGAGCCGATATCTAAAGCTCCAATATGGCCAAAGATGGATTGGTCGAGGAGGACCTGTACCGTGGCCTCCAGATCACCTTGTGTCAAACCCATGGATGTCTGTTTTTGGGGCTATCTTAAAAGTGTAGTGTACGCCCCTCTGGTTAACTCGGCCGAAGAACTAGAGCAGAGACTTGTCAAGAATTGTGAAATTACCCAGGCGTGTCTGATAGGATTCGGAACTCTTTGCGGCGACAAGCCCAGACGTATGCGTCCGGGTACAAGGACCTTTGAACACCTCTTTCAACTACGTGAACAGTCATGTAGATGTTGTCGTGTTCATTCAGAATACCTTCACTTCCACCAAAGCATACCCAATAACCTTTCTTATTGCTGTATAGTTTTGTTTCCTTTTCCCAGCTGGGATGACGTTCATACAGAATCAAGTAGATGGTAACCAAAAAGTTGCCATTATCTCGCAAACGGCTCGTCTTCAGGCCTATGTTTACCAGACTTTTTTGCTTCCAGTACAAATTGAGGTCAAGTCTCTAGCTTATTTTTGGTAGTCGACGAGAGTGATGTGAGTTCTCTGTTACTGGATGAGTCATACTTCATTCTTGTACAATGGATATTTTTCAGAGAGATGTCTTTTATAGTCGAGGATCTGAGCACAGTCTAGCGGCGACATTCCGTCGACTTTTCTCTTTTTCCACTGCGACTGCAGCGCGCTAAGTGTCCAGGAAGTTATACTGATCAGCTCGGCGAGATCTTTTGAAAGCGAAGGCGAACCGCAATCATTTTTATTGGTGTCTAGAATAGTGTTTACAAACGGGAGCGTCTGTAGCGCAATAAATTGCAACAACAAGAAGACGAAGACACCATATTTGTCTTTTTTTAGGTTTCGTAACCACCCTAGGAGGTGTAAACCGCTACATTACAGAACAGTTTATTTACAATTTTTCTGTAACTTACAGATATTTGCTGGAGATTGTCATGTTCTTTAAGTACAAAGAAATTGCTAGTAAACATTGGAAAACCTTAGCTTTTGCAGAAAGGCTTCGTATACCTTCTCAAATAGTGAAGTTTTCGTTGCTACATCTCCAGTCAAATCAGTGAATCAGGAACATAGGTAACATACATGGAATGCAATATCTACAGTATTTAACGTAGCAGATAAGAACGAAAAAGCACACAAACATCATAGTAACAGAAGAAAAGCAGTAAAACTATTGCCTAACGCAGAAGAAACCAATTCCACAATTGTTGCTGCATCTGAGCCACAAACGGCAAGAATCTTCAACACATTTGCTTTTGAAGCAGAAGTAATTACATTTACAGAAATATTTACGTGTTAGAAAGTCGAGTGGTGTGTGGACTGCGAAACATTAGACGATTTACAAAGCTTTTACGTGTCAAAGACTGTGCGTACCGTAATAAGACTGACTACAACAGAAATATATTCGTTTCATGAATGAAATATGTGTTTAAATTCTCTTGTTTCTGGCGGAATACGCTACAATTATACACATATTCGAAAGTTTTTTTCATCGTTAAGTTGTAGCACCAGGCCATCGTAAAATCGATCGCCAAACATGACTCTGGACTGAGGAGGTGAAGAAGGCTGTGCACTTCAAAATGCTCCTCGCCTCTAAGACAGATGAAAACTATAAGGACTACCGTGAAGCTAGGAATGCAGCAAAGAAGGCAGTTGCAGCAGCCAAATCAGCACACTTCAGCTATGTCTGCGATAAACTGGGAACACCTACTGGAGAACGAGACATCAATCGACTGGCGAAGCAGCGCCATGAACAAACTGCAGACATTGAAAAATTCTTTGGAATCAATTATGAAAAAGGCAAACTTATCACCATCCGAAAAAAAGTAGCAGAGCGGCGAGGAAATACTTTGAGGAAGTTTGCAACAAGGAGTTTCCACATGCTCCAGTTCCAGTGTTAACTCCAGTAGAGAGACCCATTGCACCAGTCACCGAGGATGAGGGTGTCGAAGCATTACGGAAAATGAAAAACGGAAAAGCAACAGGGCCAGATGATCTTCCTGCACACTTTTGGAAATCAAAACATTGGGATTCAGCTGGATGGTTGACGGATTACATTAATAAGATCATTGAGGAGGGAAAGATTCAAGATGACTGGACATGTACACTACTGGCCATTAAAATTGCTACACCAAGAAGAAATGAAGATGATAAACGGGTATTCATAGGACAAATATCTTATACTAGAACTGACATGTGATTACATTCTCACGCAATTTGGGTGCATAGACCTTGAGAAATCAGTACCCTGAACAACCATCTCTGGCAGTAATAACGGCCTTGATACGCCTGGGCATTGAGTAAAAACGAGCTTGGATGGGGTGTACAGGTAAAGCTGCCCATATATCTTCAACACGATACCACAGCTCATCAAGAGACGTGATTGGCTTATTGTGACGAGCCAGTTTCTCGGCCACCATTGACCAGACGTTTTCAATTGGTGACAGATCTGGAGAATGTGATGGCAAGGGCAGCAGTCGAACATTTTCTGTATCCAGAAAGGCCCGTACAGGACCTACAACATGCGGTCGTGCATTATCCTGCTGAAATGTTGCGCTTCGCAGGGATCGAATGAAGGGTATAGCCACGGGTCGTAACACACCTGAAACGTAACGGCCACTGTTCAAAGTGCCGTCAATGCGAGCAAGAGGTGACCGAGACGTGTAACCAATGGCACACCATACCATCACGCCGGGTGATACACCAGTATGGCGATGACGAATACACGCTTACAATGTGCGTTCACCGCGATGTCGCCAAACACGGATGCGACCATCACGATGCTGAAAACAGAACCTGGTTTCATCCGAAAAAATGACATTTTGCCATTCGTGCACCCAGGTTCGTCGTTGAGTACACCATCGCAGGCGCTCCTGTCTGTGATGCAGCGTCAAGGGTAACCGCAGCCATGGTCTGCGAGCTGATAGTCCATGCTGCTGCAAACGTCGTCGAACTGTTCGTGCAGATGATTGTTGTCTTGCAAAGGTCCCCGTCTGTTGACTCAGGGATCGAGACGTGGCTGCACGATCCGCTACAGCCATGCGAATAAGATGCCTGTCATCTCGACTGCTAATGAAACGAGGCCGTTGGGATCCTGCACGGTGTTCCGTATTACCCTCCTGAACACACAGATTCCATATTCTGCTAACAGTCATTGGATCCCGACCAACGCGAGCAGCAATGTCGCGATTCGATAAACCGCAATCGCGATAGGCTACACTCTGACCTTTATCAAAGTCGGAAACGCATTTCTCCTCCTCACACGAGGCATCACCACACGTTTCACCAGGAAACACCGATCAACTGCTGTTTGTGTATCAAAAATCGGTTGAAAACTTTCGTCATGTAAGCACGTGGTAGGTGTCGCCAGCGGCACCGACCTTGTGTGAATGCTCTGAAAAGCTAATCATTTACATATCACAGCATCTTCTTCCTGTCGGTTAAATTTCGCGTCTGCAGCACGTCATCTTCGTGGTGTAGCAATTTTAATGGCCAGTAGTGTAGTAAAACCCGCCCAATTTGGAAGCAGAAGGTAAGTCCAGCTGAATTTAACAACTACCGCCCAATACGCCTTCTGTCACACACCATGAAAGTATTCGAGCGCATCATCGATAGAAGGATCTGACAAGTTTATCAGTCTCTCCACCAATCAATGTGGATTCGTGAAGGGCTGTGGGACGAGAGATGCTATCCTTGCAGCTCGCCTGCTTATCGTAAAGCACCCTGAGAAGTCAAAACATCTACACTTTGCCTTTCTCGACCTCGAAAAGGCCTTTGACCGAGAGTGCCACACGAGTTAATTTGACTTGCCCTGCGAGAGCACGGACTACCTGAAGAGCTCATTAGGTGGGTCTGACTGTTCTACCAGAACCCGAAGAGCCGGTTACAGTCAGCTGCCGGACTAGCTGACCACTTCACTATTTCCGTGGGAGCTCATCAGGGACCTGCTCTCTCACCGCTGCTATTTATCACTCATGGATACCGTCACAAGAAGCCTCACCCTGGACGTTACTGTAAGCTGATGATGTGCTACTGGCTAGTGAATATAAGAATGATCTATAACTTCAAGTCCAAGCCTGAAATGACCGTCTTGCAGATGTAGGACTACGGCTCAGTGTGTTGAAAAAATATTACCTTTCCACAGATTTAAATGACTCCGTAACCATCAGAATTAATGGCGTTGACCTCCCAACAGCAAGACTTTCAAGTACCTGGGCTCGACAGTTGCTGCCGATAGAAATCTCAGTGTAGAAATTTCCAACCGCCTTAGCAGCGCGTGGCTCAAATGGTGTTCCGTTACTGGAGTACTATGCGATAAGAAAATTCCAAACAGGCTCAAATCAAAAGTATACGGATTAGTAATCCCTCCAGTTGCACTGCACGGGGCCGAATGCCGGCCTTCAACAAAGGCAGTAGAGCAAAGTCTTGCTGTTTTGGAGACGAAAATGCTTAGGTGGACAACGAGATTAACATTGCATGACCACGTTACAAATTATGAAGGTCGCAGGCTATACGGTGTTGCACCAATGGTTGTTGTTGTTGTGGTCTTCAGTCCTGAGACTGGTTTGATGCAGCTCTCCATGCTACTCTATCCTGTGGAAGCTTCTTCATCTCCCAGTACCTACTGCAACCTACATCCTTCTGAATCTGTTTAGTGTATTCATTTCTTGGTCTTCCTCTACGATTTTTACCCTCCACGCTGCCCTCCAATACTAAATTGGTGATCCCTTGATGCCTCAGAACATGTCCTACTAACCGGTCCCTTATTTTTGGCAAGTTGTGCCACAAACTCCTCTTCTCCCCAATTCTATTCAATATCTCCTCATTAGTTATGTGATCTATCCATCTAATCTTCAGCATTCTTCTGTAGCACCACATTTCGAAAGCTTCTATTCTCTGCTTGATGAAACTATTTATCGTCCATGTTTCACTTCCATACATGGTTACACTCCATACAAATACATTCAGAAACGACTTCCTCACACTGAAATCAATACTCGATATTAACAAATTTCTCTTCTTCAGAAACGCTTTCCTTGCCATTGCCAGTCTACATTTTATATCCTCTCTACTTTGACCATCATCAGTTATTTTGCTCCCCAAATAGCAAAACTCCTTTACTACTTTAAGTGTCTCATTTCCTAATCTTTCCCTCAGCATCACCCGACTTAATTCGACTACAGTCCATTATCCTCGTTTTGCTTTTGTTGATGTTCATCTTATACCCTTCTTTCAAGACATTGTCCATTCCGTTCAACTGCTCTTCCAAGTCCTTTGCTGTCTCTGACAGAACTACAATATCATCAGCGAACCTCAAAGTTTTTATTTCTTCTCCATGGATTTTAATACCTACTCCGAACTTTTCTTTTGTTTCCTTTACTGCTTACTTAATATACAGATTGAATAGCATCAGGGAGAGGCTATAGCCCTGTCCCACTCCCTTCCCAACCACTGCTTCCCTTTCATGCCCCTCGACTCTTATAACTGCCATCTGATTTCTGTACAAATTGTAAATAGCCTTTCTTTTCCTGTATTTTACCCCTGCCTCCATCAGAATTTGAAAGAGAGTATTCCAGTCAACATTGTCAAAAGCTTTCTCTAAGTCTACAAATGCTAGAAACGTAGGTGTGCCTTTTCTTAATCTTTCTTCTAAGATAAGTCGTAGGGTCAGTATTGCCTCACGTGTTCTAACATTTATACGGAATCCAAACTGATCTTCCCGAGGTCGGCTTCTACCAGTTTTTTCATTCGTCTGTAAAGAATTCGAGTTAGCATTTTGCAGCTGTGGCTTATTAAACTGATAGTTCGGTAATTTTCACATCTGTCAATACCTGCTTTTCTTGGGATTGGAATTATTATATTCTTCTTGAAGTCTGAGGGAATTTCGCCTGTCTCATACATCTTGCTCGCCAGATGGCAGAGTTTTGTCAGGACTGGCTCTCCCAAGGCTGTTAGTAGTTCTAATGGAATGTTGTCTACTCCCGGGGCCTTGTTTCGACAGGTCTTTCAGTGCTCTGTCAAACTCTTCACGCAGTATCATATCTCCCATTTCATCTTCATCTACCTCCTCTTCCATTTCCATAATATTGTCCTCAAGAACATCACCCCCGTATAGACAGACCCTCTATATACTCCTTCCACCTTTCTGCTTTCCCTTCTTTGCTTAGAACTGGGTTTCCATCTGAAAACGAAAGCCGCCTACGTTGGTACGGGCATGTCCTTAAAGCAGACGAGACAACAGTGCCAAAGACTAGTTTCAGCCTAAATGTAAACGGGAAATGGCCAGCAGGACAGCCAAGGCAGCGATGGCTTGACACGCTGCATGAAGACCTCAAGATCTCAGGCCTTCGCCCTGATCAGGCACGAGATCCCAAGAAGTGGCAACAACGAGCCAAAACAGGGGACGCCCCCAGTACGCGGGACAAACGCTAAGGAAGAAGAAGATTACGTTGTAGCTTATGTCACTGGATCAGGGAGATTCGGTTGTTTTTGCATGTATTTCATGATCAATCATTTCTCTTGATAATGTCCGCAGCTCGTGGTCTTGCGGTAGTGTTCTCGCTTCACGCGCACGGGGTCTCGGGTTCGATTCCCGGCGGGGTCAGGGATTTACTTTGCCTCGTGATGACTGGGTGTTGCGTGTTCTTCATAATTATTTCATCATCATTGACTCGCGAGTCGCCGAAGTGGCGTCAACTAAAAAGGACTTGCAATACGGAGGGCGAACTTCCCCGCATGGGGTCTCCCGGCCAACAATGCCATACGATCATTTCATTTTTTTCTCTTGACAATATACTAATGCTTGGAACGCAAAAATTTAGTAAGTATTTCGCTAATTAACCAGAAAAATGATCAAAAATGAACTTTAATTTTACAGCTGCTTTCTCGCCGCTTGGAGCGCTAGTGTCGCACCAAAGACGGTAAAAATTTTCACAGCAGTGTGTGTCGCGACTGTTTATTTTAGACTGTCGTTCTGAGTACAAGCAATGTGATCTTTGGTTGCCAGTCGTTTGTCGTTGATAGCGTAACATTCGTGGATTATTAAGTGACAGACACTGGTATTGGTTACGCTGCTATTTGGTTTGAGAACATAACTAGCAGAACACAGAGATGCAAACGCAGAGAATGTTAGTTTTTGGTAATATGGTTTTGTAAAGATGTGAGGAGCGTGAAGATATTCAGGTAATGTTGCCGCTGCATTGGCTCTGAGCACTATGGGACTCAACTGCTGTGGTCACAAGTCCCCTAGAACTTAGAACTACTTAAACCTAACTAACCTAAGGACATCACACAACACCCAGCCATCACGAGGCAGAGAAAATCCCTGACCCCGCCGGGAATCGAACCCGGAAACCCGGGCGTGGGAAGCGAGAACGCTACCGCACGACCACGAGATGCGGGCCGCCGCTGCATTGCTTGCCCGCACGTAATTTATAATAAGTTTGTGAAGGGTAAATATGCAGTATGATTTTACTATTGTCGAAACGATATTAAACAAAATTATGATTAGACTGGAACTCACATGATATCATAGTGCGCAGCGATCGTTGAATACGGATAGTGGAGAAAATAACAGCAGACGATCGCGAAATCCGCCGCTTTATTACAGCAGATCGAGATATCAACAATTACACAGTCATCTTCAGTGCCACGTAACACTTCGGACTATCATCTGTTGTTATGTTCCCTGATTATGTAATAGTTGAAATATAGATTTGTTGTAATAATTCTTCCGTTGTCTTTAAACAAAATTGTCTGCTCACATGTCTTGGGCTCAGAGCCGTAGATTCACTACTCCTTTACCGTTTCATAACGAGTTATATTTCCTTTTAAGAAGTGAATTTCGTGAAATTTGTTGTAATAGTTAAAAATCAGTTTCAAGATACAGTTTTTCTTTTAATTCTAGTGTCTTCGACATCACTGAAGAGGTTCAGTTTCTTTGATCGTCCCCTAACGATTTATTTTCTAATCGAGTGTCACCACGTGGCACTTGGGGGAATACAGTTACTGAAAGCCTAAAGTATGATGTGCTTAACGTATCTGCTTTTCCTTGCGCTGCATTTGGGCTAAGTTTTCAGTACGCTGCACATTGTTTCCTACTGCGCTGTATTTTAACATTCACCACTTTCGAACAGTACTAAGTTTTTGTTGCCACAAGGTAAGTTGGGCCAATTTTACATCACTGTTAGGACACAGGATGATTATTCACAGTCAGACACAGCATTAAAAATCATCATCAGGATCAGTTCAGTTAAAATTTAATTCACATATCATTTCTTTTGTCAGATATACTTACTCGTACGGTGGTGTATTACATGTTTGCATGTGTTTCATTCGATGTTCGGGATTTTTTCATAGTCATCTTGGGTACGTGAACGAGAAGGCCATTTTAACAGCAGCATTTTGGCATTTGTTCTTTCAGTGTTCAGTTTGTAATTTAATGCAGGATTTTTTCTCTACTCATTTTGTGTGTTGGAACTGCAAGGTAACTACTTTTGGCATCACACATTGTAGCACTGCTCCCGCACTATATGATACAGCATTTTACGTTATTGCTTTTTTGGTATACAGTTTTAAGTTTTTTTTATTTTCAGTAAAAGTTAATTGGACTACAGCTAGACATGTCAGATGGATTTGGCTCTTCCTTTCATCAGACAGCTTTTACATAAGCATACCATTTGCATTATTCAGTTGAAAGAACGTTCACATTAAGTTTCATCGCCCAGATCGCAGTCGATACATATCCTGATCACTAATTTCAGCAAAGTCATATCGCCATTTTCAGATCATCGAATACGTGGCTTTATAATTCACGCATCAAATGATCTGAAGATGGAAATATAACTTTGCTGGAACTAGTAACCAGAATATTTATTTAGTGCAAAATTATAGACCTGTTACGAGATGTTTTACAACAGATCGTACATTTTACAGCTTGAGTTTGTCATCTTTTTGTAGTTGTTTTGTTTTTATCTACAACATTTTACAAGAAATAGTACACTTTTAAAATAAAAGTAATGTAATGTTGAAATATAAATAAAATTTTGTTATTTTTAGTAAAATATAAAAAGATGATAGGATAGAGAATAGATTTGTTAGTGCCGTCACCGTTTGTGACTGGCGGTCGGAACGGTTCCCTCGAACCAATCACAAATTAAAAAAAAAGTTTTGTTACTAGTAGATAAATGAGAAATAGTATTGCTAATCATATGCGTTAACATTAGGTGCTCATGCTTACACAACATTTGCTGCCTTCTTGCCTAGATCGCCAGCATCTTACGCTTATTAACTATTACATATCGTCTTCCCTCTCCTGTTCCTCCTCGGTGTCACTGTTTTCGTTGTCACTGCGGATGACGACAGTTCAAATGGTTCAAATGGCTCTAAGCACTGTGGGACTTAACATCTGAGATTATCAGTCCCCTAGACTTAGAACTACTTAAATGTAACTAACCTAAAGCCGTCGGCACACGGACCGTGCATCCGACCGTTGACCGTTGAGCGTGCCGAGTTTCTGACGTCATAGCGTCGAATAGCACGTTCGGGAGTCTTTCCGAACGTCCAGAGCAATATCTGGCATGTCAGATATTCTGAGCGTGCGTCTGAGCGTTGACCAATGAGATGGCACAACGCTACCTACGTCACACACACGCCGTCTCCCTTCACTACAGAGTTGTGAGGCGCCATATTGGCAGTCATTTCAAGCCTATATGTATATATGCCGTTTCTGAGCACCAGCAAATTGAGAATCACTGGAAAACCCATTGTTAACTGTGTGATTCGTTCCAAGAAAATAATTAGAAACATCATATTCGTGGCAAAATAATTATTGTAACTTGCGTATTATGAGAGTAGGCTATTTGAAACCAGCAACACACTGAAGATCCACCCAAAACGCATTGTTCTTGGTACAATTTGTTATAATTAAATTTCAACTAGTAACACATCTACGATTAAGGTTTACTGAAGGAGCTAAAACAATACAAATAGTCGTTGGGAGTCAGTTAGTGGTGTAGTGTAATGACTAGCGTCACTGCCTGTTGTGGCGATATTTGATGGGGCGATGGTTCGCGTTTTACATATTCCAATTTTTTTCCCTAACATTCGCGTTTTTATTGGGTTCTGATACTTTATTATTAGTTTAATGTAAGTATGTACTATAATATTTGATGTTATGTAAATATAAGTTCACCTTTTCTTGGGGGGTGACTGTTCGATAGGCTTAATCTACAGGACAGCTTGCGCTACTTCTATAAAGATATTTTGTTCCTTTTTCCTTTTACGCTTTGTAATTCACATATTGCAAAGATTCTGTTACTGGGTAGGAACACTGATCAAGTAAGACTGACCTTGGGGTTTTACTAAAATGTGGGAATGATGAAATAATGTTTATTTCATGCGGAGAAGTATTCCAAATTTGTAACGCACTGTTTGTAATGGAACTTTTATAAGCCTGTGTCCTTTTTGTTGGACATGGTTCTTTCCTTTTCGTAGGCGATGGAGGAAATGTGCGTTTTAATAGAGCTAATGTGGGAATTTTACGCGCTCCCGTTGAGTAAACAATGTGATTTATGAACTAGAAATATCCCCCAACTGCCGCGGGAGTGCGTTGCGATCGCGTATACCACGTTGTGGCCCACGTACCGTATGCACAAGTCGCATCGTTTATGAGCGTGCAGCAGCACGTTGAACTTGGCACGCTCAACGTTAACGTTCGACAGCACGGTCCGTGTGCCGACGGCTTAAGGACATCACACACATCCATGCCCGAGGCAGGAATCGAACCTCAGACCGTAGCAGCAGCGCGGTTCCGGACTGAAACGCCTACAACCCCTCGGCCACAGCGGCCGGCGACGACAGTTGTCAGATTATGTATAGGCATGTCTGTTATGTCGTGTCCGCAGGTACTCTTCATGTGGCGTTTTTGAATTACTGTTTGTCAATGCATTTAGCTGTGCCTATTGTTCTTCGTCTATTATTGCTCTGTATATAGGTATGTCAGTTTCTGTGTAGTCTAAGTGTAATGTTGAGAGACACCCACATGCCTTGCTCATACTGTGGCATCAAGGAGTCAGGCCTGCAAGATGAGTGGTCTGCCAAGCGAGTGGATTCATTCTTATTTATCGAGTAACATGAGCTCTAGCACTCACAATTAAGTTACAAATTATTTTCCTGTATGAATATTACGCAACGGAAACGGATAACGCAAGTCTGACTATTAGTAATTTACACAACTCTGACTGTTCACTGCGCACTGGCAATACCACATTTTCTTTCTTACCCAACGGCTTTGATCAACACGTGGCCATCGCACTGAATATGAATGGCGCACACATTATAAATTCTGGCTATCATGACAACATACAATTCGAAGGAAAAGGCCATCAATTTTTTTCTTTTCACGATCTTTTTTATTCCGATAAATTCTATAACCTAAACACACCATTACGTTTTCCACAACAATTGCACATGAGAAACTCCGCCCAGTGGGCATGGCCTTACATTGGTGATTCTCTATCTTATGGTCTCGTAATTAATAACAATACACTGCACTTTCTGGATAGGATGGTGGATCTTTTGCTATACCTCACACTTCGACTCTCACACCCATCATCACGAAAATTTCCTCCAGACCGAGCGGCACAAAAGGAACATGCATAACCCACTACCTCTGAAGCTATCTTGATACTCTCCCATGCAAACCAAACATACTTAAATTACCTGAAATACACCACACTGGCAACATGGAATACAACACAAGGAATAGTCACAACGTTATAATCACATCACCTTCAGCTTTCCCACTTCAATTAGAATTCATCCCAGTTTCACACGACACTGCCCCACTTCGTAGCTTTTCTTTCCTACTATGAACTCTGGAGGATATATGCACGTCTTTCTGTGCAACGCAAGCCAAGTGGCGTTGCTGGATAGACGGCTGACTCACCTTGCTTCACTCTCAGAGTATTATAGTTTGAATCAAGCGTCACACGGAAACATAACACGCAAAGTAATATTAAGAACATATTCGTCACACACGCGAGTCCTCAACTGATACCACGGGCGAGTACTTCTCTTTATCCTTTGTCTCACACAGAGATTGAGTACTCGCCACGTGGAAGTACTCGTCTCTAATTTCAAGTCCTGCACACACCATTTCTTAAATATTTCCTACTTATAGTACACACGCCAGTAATTCAGCTTAACTTTAGCACTCGGAAGTATTTCAACTTATTGCTACACGTGGTTTCATTGTGACCGTTGATCACTTCCGAAGATTACTACGATCCCCTTAATATTACCTGCCTGACATTTAATTCTCCCCACAAAAGTTCCTGAAATAGAGAAATAATTATTCCAAACTACTCTTAAGTATTCCACATGCATACCATTCACTCCACTCTTTTGTCTTTACGGAGCACACCTAAGACAGGTCTTACCAACACAAGATCCAGCACCAGAATGCTGAAACATGGCCGTTCTTCAGGTCAGCTCGCACCTCCGTCGAGGTGGGAGCGCACTATGTTACCGTATTGGTCAGTCACATTCCAGGCGCTCAAAGCTCAGGTAAATTTCGTCTCTTTGGTTCCACCAAAGGTGACCAAAGGACCGTCTCAGAGATGATCTTATATTGAACATTCACTATCTGCGGTTAGCAGACGACCATACATTCATTCATTTCGCAGATGTCGCCAAATTGGATGTAGGGATTTATTTTGTGGGAGTGCACATGTATTCAATTAAATAAATAAATTGTCATTCTTTCCTACACTGGTATCCAGCTTCGGTGTATTAAGTGAAATTGAGTTATTACTACAAAAGTATGTTGTTCTGACAAGAATACCGAAGAATGTTGTATCTATTTTCAATGTCGGGCGGTACTGTACCGTTTCAATGTATGTCTACAGTCTGCGTATTGCCCGCAGAAGAATGTGTGTTCGTAGATGTAGCATAATGTCCGTGTCAGGCTAAGAAACGTACCATACCGCTCCCTTATGTCGGGGAGGATGTCGTGGAGTCTACGTCCATTATCATTCGCCTTGCCATGTATCCAAACGCCAACTTTAAGGTGACGTGTCCTCTTTATTGGTATACCAGTTATTGTGTGTGTACCTTATCTAGTCTGTATAAGCTGTGGTCTAGGCAATAAAACTATTTTGAAAGCTCTTTTAGGTAGTTACGTGTACTTTCAACTCTTTCCGTGCACGCCAATAATTAACGAATTTTTGCACGCTTTATAGAAAACGCTATCGACACTCCAATTACTGCGCGTTGGGGCAGAGAGTAAATTCCTCTGTCTAAAATGAGAAGCCAGTGGTTTAAATCTTCCGAACAAGGAGTAAAGCCCGAGGCGGATCCAGACAGTGGAAAGGGAGGGTGGACTGCCCGGCCCGGGAGAAATGCACGGAGATCCGCCGGTCTGGTTTGGTCTGTCCCCTGCAACTGTCGTATGTTAACGAGGTTCCGCCGTCCCTGCCCAATCAGCTCCGGCGGGGGCGAGGCGCCTCCCTGCCTCCACCCCCTGATGGGGGCGGACAGCCTGAGCCGCCGCCGCCGCAGCCAGTTAGTCCTGCCCCCGTCCCGCCCCCGCGTGGGTCAGCTAAATTAGGCATTATACCGGGGATCAGCGCGCCGGCCGGACCTTCTTCTGCGGCCTCGGGGAGACGCCGGCCCGCATTACGTAAATTGGCAAGGGGTTCCTGCTAGCCGCGGGGGTGTAGTGGAGGGCGCAGGGTGTGGTCTGAGCACGGTTAGTCTATCTCCAGGGCAGGGCAGCGCAGGTCGTAACTCGGCCGGCGCCTGGACGCACGAGATATCGCCTCGTCCGGCCCCCAAAATATCACCAGCATTGGCGGGTGCCGCGCGCTCCTCCGCCAGCACGCCCTTCTAACCTCTTCGGATAAGATATTAACTCACCCCCTTAGAAAAGCACACTGGTCGGTTTGGAAAGCGTAGTTGGTAGAGGCCGCACGAAATAACTTGGTCTGTACGTGGGTAGTCGCACCGGTAGTGGAGAGGACAACGGTCACGTGGCTCCAGACCAGTGGCCGTCAAACTTTTTCACTCAAGAGCCAATACGGACATTGTGGGACGGCAACTCGGGCCACATGATCTTATTCTTAATTGGTAGCCTACTAAAATTGGTACGTTACTAGCTAAAGTAAGGGTGCATTAAGGTGATCTACTTCTCCCCCCCCCTTACCCCCCTCCCCCCAAGTATTGTTTATTAAAATTCAGTATCATTCGGAACAGTTCGTGTCGATTCTTCTTCTCTTTTTCATATTCCTACCACTCTCACTGCCTCCAAAGTTGTGAAACTATAATTGCGTCATGACCTGTTGTTTTGTTGTCTTTGCGAGTGGTTGAATGATTAATAACATAATAATAATAATGAGGGTATGGTATTTGTGGCCGGGACACCCCTTGCGGGGCAGTTCGGCCGCCGCTCCACAAGTTCTTTAACACCACTACGGCGACTTGCGAGTGAATGAGGATGAAATGATGATGAAAGACATACAACACCCACTCATCTCGAGGCAGAGAAAATCCCTGACCCTGCCGGGAATCGAACCCGGGACCCCGTGCGCAGGAAGCGAGAACGCTACGGCAAGACCACGAGCCGCGGACAATAACATAATTACACTTGTATTTAAATGTCTTATGATCACCGAGGTAACTTTGTATCACTTTCTTCCACTTTTTGAATGTACTGAACACAAAGTAGGAATTACACATCACAACAGACATTGTCACATTTTATATCTACTGTAACCGAGTACTAGGGAAAGTGACAATGTACATTAATTGTTCCCTATTAGAGCAAAATTTCATTTTTATACCAGTCCAATGTTTTTTTATACATAATGCTCTGAACAACTTTAGACATGTCAAAAGCAAATCAGCTGTTAATAAGAAGCAAAAACAAGATGTTGTTTCAGTATTGCAGGTTTACTTGAAACAAGGTTTTCGTATTGATCAAGCATTGTTCAATTTCAATCACTATCTCCAGAAGTTCTCTTCACACCCAACGCAATTCCAATCACAAGTGTAAGAGTTTGTAGGGAGGTTGAAAGACAGGTGGATCTTAAGATTATATCTTACACGTGACTAAAGGTGATACACTGGTTAATGCTTTTAAGTTATGCAGATAGATGTACAATTTGCTCCATTAGTTGGCGTACATATAGTTTCAAGGTGACAGTGGGTACAAGCTATTGTTGGTGTGATGGTACATTTGTAATTGAGCTCAATACCTAGACTGAGGTGTATGCCAGAAGTTGTCGTGCTGATGTTTGATTTAAACTTCCTATTGCCCCAATGATAATTCTTAAAATGATAATGGTTCAAATAAACGCTCCTAATTCAACACAGTACATTTTGGGGATGTCATGGTAATACAACTAAATATTTATGATAAGTATTAAGGTGTGAGTGCGTGTGTGTGAAACCCTGAAACAGCATTTCGAGGAGTTACACAACTGTGAACCACCAGCAGACAAAATTGACTTCCATGTTGCGACCCCAGACCAGGTTTCAACTCCAGCTACGCATGACGAGACACGAAACATTGTATCACGTCTGAAAAACAACAAAGCACCAGGGGAAGACGGTGCAATTGCCGAAATGCTCAAGACTGGAGAAGAACTCTTGACTGGTAGACTGAAAACTATCATTGCAAATATATGGGAAAGTGGAGTCATACCAGCTGGAAAACTGCTTTGATTCACCCTCTACACAAAAAGGTCGACAAGACCGATCGCAACAACTATCGAGGCATTTCACTCCTACCAGTCGCTTACAAAGTGCTCTCACGTGCTCTTCTCCCCAGGTTGTAACAATAGACAGCACATATGATCGGTGAATATCATGCAGGCTTCCGCCCACATCGATCCTGCACAGAACAGATCTGGAACCTGAAGATGATACTGCAACACCGTCAGTAGAACCGCTCAATAGTCAGCTTCGTAGATTTCAAGGAAGTATATGACTCGATTCATCGCACCAGTCTGTTCGATACACTTCGTGAATATGGTGTAGATAAAAAAAAAAAAACTACTTCATTAATTGCGCAGATATTAACAGACACAACCTCTAAATTAAACGTCATGGAAGAAGTTTTTGAACCTTTTCAAATTAGGACAGGAGTAAGACTGGTTGTTGGGTTGTCCCCATTCCTCTTTAACCTGGTACTGGACAAGATTATCAAAACGTGGAAGAAAAAAAAAACCTGTAATAAATATGGGAACAAAGGTCAAACGAATCAACATAAAATGCCTTGCTTTTGCTGATGACCTAGCAATAATTACGCGGACTCCCGAGAAAGCCAAACATGCCATCCAGAAACTTCATGAGGTAGCTCACAAAACACGAGCAGGAAAATTACGTAAAGCTTACGCAATGACCTGAAGCTCATACAGTAATAAATTGCTATCCACACAATCAAACTTCACCGCTGTCGTACAGTCACTCTTCCAGAAGCGCTCCACGCAACTGAAACATCAGCATTAACCATCAACATCAAGGACATTGAGAAAATGGAAAGGCAAATACTCAGGAAAATATTTGGGCCCAAGATTCAAGATGGTACCTGAATGCGTAAAAGCTCTGAAGAACTGTACTCAATGACTGAACGTTTTACGTCAGTTGCACGGAAAAGACGATTGAAATTCTACGGACATTTAGCAAGAATGGACGCCTATAGAATGACCAAGAAAATCTTCCATAGCATCAAAGGAACTCACCAAACGAGGGCACGTTGACCAACAGAACCCCAAAATGACCTCACGGAACTCAGTATTGACCCAGTAGAAACCACACGGACTGCATACAGGCAGAAAATGAACTTTCGTAAGTTCACAACCAAAAACTCGACGGAAAAGAATCGGAAATGGAAAAACGCATGGACACAAGAAAGAAGACAGGCCCCTAGTGAAAGGATGAGGAAGTTTTGGGAAGAAAAGGAGAACAAGAAAGCTAAGAAAACCAGTGCTAATTAATGGTTCCGCGTGGTCCATAGAGGGTGAAACGAATAAAAATAAATAATTAAGGTGTGTGTGCGTGCGTTCGTGTGTGTGTGTGTGTGTGTGTGTGTGTGTGTGCATTACAAATTTGATAATGTTGGCAGTTGCTGGAAACAGATATGATAATATTGTTAATATTGTCATTTAAGATGGATTCAGCTTGTTTTGTTTATGTGTTTGTATATTTTGAGTGTTTCAAGGATGTCCAGCTTTTTGCCTCCAGGTTGGAAGTATAGGATGCTGATATTTGTGTTGTTAACACGGTGTTTTGTGTTTTTCAGGTGGGTAGCTATTGCTGATGTGTAGCATTTTTTGTTTTTTATTGTTGCCGTGTGTTCTTTCAATCTAATCCCTGTCTGGCGCATGCAGAAGCAGTCACAGTCCGAACATTCAATTTTGAGCACACTTGTGTGATGAAGTGTAAAATTTATACTGCCACCTGATTGGTTTTCAACTGTGAATTTCATGTTTTCATAGGAGTTGTTGAATAATTGGTTCAACTATTGATGTCATCTTTTGTGCCATTGATTAAAATAATGGTATTATGTACATATCAGTAGCAGTAGACGATATTTTTGGTGATTGGAATTCAGGATTTTGTCTTCTAAGTTACTTGTAAATATTTCAGCTAACAATCCGGGAAGGTTTGTGCCCGCATCCAGGACATCTGTTTCTTTCTAGACTTTATTGTTAAATTTCTAATAGTTGGGTCAAAACTGTAAATTCGAGCAGATCCATTGGTTCAGTAATGTGGTTTGAAGAGATTTTTTGTGCTTTTATGGGTTGGCATTAATTATCTGTAGTGTGGGATCTATTGGCAGAGAGGAGTAGAGGTTTTGTACATAAAGTGAGACAAGTGTGGTTCCACTAGGAACTTTTATGTTTTTGACATTTGCATTTTCTAGTGTGTTTTAAGCGTTCCTTTATTACTGAATGTGTACGCTTCTTTGAGAATTTTTAAGAGCATTTTGTTGAGTTTGAATGTTGGACTCTTGTTAAGATTTACTTTAGGCCTGATTGGGGTCCCATTTTTGTGTACCTTTGGTTGTGATCTAAGGCAAGGTGCTTGTGGGCTTACTGTTACAATGTTTCTTGCTTTTTGGATGGTGAATAGGAAGTTTATGTTATTTGAAATGTGTTTAATCCTTTTTTGTTCTGGTTGTTGGATCTTTAGGTATTTCCGTTATGTTGTTGGCTTGGAAGAAGTCTAAAGTTTTGCTATGTATGTTGCTCTGTTCATTGTGATAGTTGCAGTACCCTTTCAACTCTTACAGTAATTGCATTATTCATGCTTAAGTCTTAATGGTACGTGTAAAGGCTTCTTCTCCTCTCTTGTATGCTGGGAATGGTTTTTCAGTTTCCTTCTCAATAATTTAGTTAATTTTGTGGCAGGCTTCTATCGTCATTTTGCTTCTTAGAGGCGATAGTTGAAATCTGCGTGGCTCGCTTCTCGTGGTTGTTTTGGTCTAGTGGAGCTTGAACGTTGTGCTTTAATCCTCTGCAGAGTAGTGGCCCTTCTTCTGCAGTGGATGTTATGTTGGTGTTGTTGGGGAAAGGAATGTAGAATATGTGTTTCCTTCGGTTGTTTTGGTCCAGTTTAGGAGCTAACTGTTGTTTTATAAAACTAGCTAGTTTTTTTTTTTCTTTTCTGTGGCTTTTGTTTCCTGTACAATGACTTCTGTGTACTTTCTGACCTTTTCGGTTATGAAATCATATTCTGATCTATGAAGCAACTTTCCCATCTGTAATTCTGCGTTATAAAGCACTGTTTTGAACATTTTGTGTTTAGTACAAAGTTCTTTAGCTTAGTTCTTCCCTCAGAGTTTTCGTGCGTTTTCCAATGTTTTCTTTGTAGTTGTTGTGTTTGTTTGACGTCAGTCTTAACATAATTTGGAATGACGTTATTTTTGAGAGAACTTCTATTGAAGTGAATATGCTGTGTCGTCACTGTCAGTTTTTCAGAGGTGTTTTTGCACTCGGAAATAGCCTTGATTGCTGACTGTGAGATTAACTTTAAATGCCAAAATTTTAGGTTAGGCTTTACCGTGACTGTTACAGACATTAAATGGAACAACAAGTTTACTGTTACCAGTCACTGTTTATTTATCTCCACGGCACTTTCAAAGGTTTAAACCTCCATCATCCGTTGGATTTACATTTGTTAGTATGACATATGTGTTGGTTGTGTTACGATTTTTGGAGGCTCTTACGGCACTTTTACATTCATTCAGCAATAAGAGAGTACGTAAAAAGACAGAAGAATTTACACAATATGTCAAAAACACAGACATTCTGATGGAGCCACATTTGACCTCACTTGACGTACCCAAATCTTTATTCCTCAATGCCAATAGATCCTACGCTACAGATAATTAATGCCAACCTTTAAATGCACAAAATGTCCTTTCAACCCACATTACTGAACCAATGGACCTTCTCGAATTTACACTTTCACACAACTATTAGAAATTTAACAGTAAAGTCTACAAACAAACAGATGTCCTGGAAGGGGCACAGACCTTCCCGGATTGTTAGCTGAAATATTTATGAGTAACTTAGAAGACGAAATCCTGATTTACAATCACCACCTCTTCAAAAATGTCGTCTGCTACTACTGATATGTAAATGATACCATCATTTTAATCAGTGGCACAAAAGATGACATCAGTGAGTGGAACCAATTATTCAACAACTTCTTTGAAAACATGAACACCAAGCAAGTGGCAGTATAAACTTTTTAGATCCTACCGGTAGAATAAAAAATAACAGATAAAAGTCTGAAATTTATTGGAAGCCTACGACAACACATACTACAATCCATAGCTCCTCCCGCAACCGCACAGCTCACAAAATGGCAGCATTCCGGTACATGATCAATCGAGCTATCCAATATGAAATTCGAATAATAAAACAAACAGCTATTGCGAATGATAATAAGAGCCCCTAGACCCCCTAAACACTCAATAGCGGCAAAGTAATCACATCACAAAAAAGAAAAAACTTTTTCCATGCAATCCCTTCCCAGGTAAATTTCATATCAGACTGCCAGTGTCTTCGAACGAATAGGCATAAACAAATCATTTACCACAGACAACAATATTGGACAGTAGTTACCTCACAATAGCAACACACAAAACCCACTTCTTCACGCAGCTGTGTACAAACTTGAATGTTTGGAGTGTGACTGCTTCTACATAGGCAAGGCAGCTAGATTAATTGAAATTAGATTCAAAAAACACATGGCAGCACTAAAAAACAAAAAAGTAACGCACATCAGCAATAGCCACCCACCTGCATGAAACAAAACATCGTGTTAACAACACAAGTATCGGCTTCCTACAATTCCAATCTGAAAACAAAAGAGTCAACATCCTTGAAGCACTCCAAATATACAAACACAAAAAAAACCTGAATTTATCTTAAATGACAAAAATGACAATATTTACAATAGTATTATCTCTGTTTTCAGCAGCTGCCAACATTATTAAATTTGCAATGCACAGGACACACACACACACACACACACACACACACATACACCTCAATATTTACCATAAATATTTAGTTGTATTATCAAGACATCTCCAAATCAAATGTACACGGAATTGACCTCATTTACAAATATCCCATAACACATACAGCAGCTTGTACCCCCAGTCCCAGTTTGGAAAGTTTGCTCTCATCCAATCACTCCTTCCGCATTCTCTTTCTCTCTTTCTCTCTCTCCTTCTCTTTCTCTTTCTCTTCCTCTCCCTCTGCCTCCAGCCTTTCATTCGTATCTGTGAATCCGAACCAATATTGGTATTTACGTACTGTACCCAACATAATTATTGTACTAAAAGTTTGCAGCATGTCACATGATTATATAAAAGAGTATCAAGTTTATATTATATGAACCTGGCTAAATCGGGTTTACATATCGCGCGAAATATTTATTGCAACGCATTTATTCAACACCCCATATCAAAGATATCCTAAATTCTATAAAACTTGTTCCGTAATAATGTTGATATGATGTATATTCTTTGTACATGTTAGTAATGTTTCTCTTTTGCTATATGATTTCTGCACCTAATAGTTTCCACAGGCTATATTTGTTTACAAAATATGACAATATGCAAGTGATGTGGTACGACAGTAAAAGGAACCTGTGACCGCTGGAGGTACTCTGTTGTCCTTATTTTATTTTCACCGTTAGTTATACGTTTCGGTTTTTGTCAAACAAAGAAACCAAAAGCATGTTCTGAAATAGTCTTTTGTTTCTCCACTAGACAATGCCATAAGGTCCTCCGAAAATCGTAACACAACAAATACATATGTCATACTAACAAATGTAACTCCACCTGATGATGGAGGTTTAAACCTTTAAAACGCGTCGTAGAGATAAGTAAACAGAGATTGGTAACAATAAAGCTGCTACTCTTAGTACAAAATAATGCTAATAGGTGAAACAGCAGCCATTTGAAGCAGGAATAGTAAGCAGTGCAAAGATACTCTGGTGGGTAAAAAGTAACACTCGTTGAATGTATGTTAATGAGACGCAATCGAAAATGCTTACTAAATATTTTGAATATCATTTTTCTTTTACTCGCTTTATTGTATTACAGCATCCTTAATTTATTTACTGTTTCTTCCTACAAATAAACAATAAGCTTGAAATGAGATTTTAAGCTGACCATCTCTATTGCGCATTCAAATTCCATGTTACTTACGTGTCAAATCGGTACGAGTGGCGCACGCCTGTGGTTACTGCTGTCACATTATTTAACCTTGCAGTGCCGTCGTCACTTAGCCCTCTGCCCGTGGCGTAAGAGGCCAGCTTTACTCAGCTCACGGCCGAATTCATCGCGGTCAATTAACATAAAGCACATCACAAAATATTTTTGTTTGTTATTGAGCAGGAATACTACACTTTTTCTGAAGCTCTTAACGTCAGTTGACGTTTCTAGGTTCAGCTGTTCGTTGTTAGATGCATATAATTATAAAACACAGCTGAGAACCGCAAGTCCCTCGAATACCACTGCCCTAGACTACCTGTGACCATTATGGCATCGAAAAGGAGGATCACACAGAAGGCTGAAATACTAAACGAACTTTTCCAAAACTATTCCACTGAAGAAGATCGCATTGTAGTCTCTCCTTTAAATCTTTGCACGAACATCAAAATGACATATATCAAAATGATTAATCATGTGACACAAAGCAACACCAATCGCTCAACGGGAGTAAGTCCACTGGAGCTGTCGCTTGCCAACACGATCCTATAAGGTCCAGTCACATTAATGTGATCACCGCCCATTTTAGAAGTTAACAAGCAATAACCACTAACAGACAGCAGGTGGCAGCAATAGCAGTGGAGGATATATTAAGAGTTTCGATGGGGCGCGGACAACGATATAGTCGTTGAAACTTCCTGGCAGATTAAAACTGTGTGCCGGATCGAGACTCGAACTCGGGACCTTTGCCTTTCACGGGCAAGTGCTCTACCAACTGAGCTACCCAAGCACGAGTCACGACCCGTCCTCACAGCTTTACTTCTGCCAGTACCTCGTCTCCTACCTTCCGAACTTTACAGAAGCTCTGTAAAGTTTGGAAGGTAGGAGACGAGGTACTGGCAGAAGTAAAGCTGTGAGGACGGGGCGTGAGTCGTGCTTGGGTAGCTCAGTTGGTAGAGCACTTGCCCTCGAAAGGTCCCGAGTTCGAGTCTCGGTCCGGCACACAGTTTTAATCTGCCAGGAAGTTTCATATCAGCGCACACTCCGCTGCAGAGTGAAAATCTCATTCTGGAATATAGTCGTTGTCGTAATTCGGAAAGGGAGCGTTTATCTTACTTCCAAAAGGGTAAGGATGGAAGTATTTCGGAAACGACTAAGAGTGTACACTGTTTGTGTGTTGCCGTCGTTAAAGCATACTGTGCAAGGTAACATGGCGCTAGCCAAAACCTATGCACCATGGAGCATATAGGAGAAGGTGAACGGCGGCCGCGGAGATGTGTACGGGCGAACAGACGTGCAGCTGTTGCCCAGATGATGATCCAGAGATACCAAGACGCTATCAACAGCGTTCAATGGACGTTGCGGAGGGTGAGCCACCGCAGCAGGTTCCTGGTTCGTGCACCCGTGCTGACTCATTTTCATTGGCGATGAAGGCTGCAATTTGCACGCCATCACAACATCTGGACGTCCTCTAAGTGGTGACAGGTCGCCTTACCAAACGAATCACTTTTTTACTCTCCCTCATACAGATGACCAATGGCATGTATAGCGTTCAATGTCTGAATGCAAAGAAACTGCGCGCGTTATAGTCTATGGAATGTTTTCGTGGTATTCCGTGTGTAATCTCATCATCTGAAAGGCACACTGGATTAACACGTCTACGTCTGGCGACCGCGTCCACTCTTAAAGGCAATTTGTTCTTCCTCGGTTCAAATGGTTCAAATGGCTCTGAGCACTATGGGACTTAACATCTGAGGTCATCAGTCCCCTAGAACTTAGAGTTTGGGTTGCTCTTTCATTTGATGTATTGTTTATAATTGTAGGTTGAATGTAATAAATGCTACAGAGCCTTAAAACATGTATATTCATTTTGAAAGACCCTGTACACTAAAATTAAACTCCTTCCAAACAGACCATGGAGGCCCAACGGTACCGACCGGCCGCCATGCCATCCTCAGAACCTAACTAACCTAAGGACATCACACACATCCATGTCCGAGGCAGGATTCGAACCTGCCACCGTAGCGGTAGCGCGGTTCCAGACCGAAGCGCCTAGAAACGCTCTACCACAGCGGCCGGGTTTTTCCTCGGCACGATGGCATCTACCAGCAAGACAATGCAGTGTGTCACACATTTTGCAGTGTACGTGTGTGATTCGAAGAGCACCGCAGTCAGTTTACTGCACTCCCTAACCACCAAACTCCCCGGATTTAAACCCAGTCGACGATCTGTGGGACAGTATCGCTCGGGCTGTTAGCGCCATGGGTGGTCAACCGAGTAACCTACGCTGCTGTTCACGGCACTGGAGTCGTCATGGATCCACATCGTTGTCTGCACCTTCCACTACCTCACTGACTCTCTTCGTGCACGTCTCGCAACGACCGAGCTGCAAAAGGGGTTTCTGCAGGCTTTTGACAGGAGGTCACATTAATGTGACTCGACAGTGAAATAGAGTCGGTCACGAAAATTGGCATATGGCCGGGAGAGCGGTGTGCTGACCACATGTCCCTCTGTATCCTCATGCACTGCCGCCTATGGTCTGAGGATGACATGGCGGTCGGTCGGCACCGTTGGGCCTCCATGGTCTGTTTAGAAGGAGTTTAATTTTAGTGTACAGGGTCTTTCAAAATGAATATGCATGTTTTAAGGCTCTGTAGCATTTATTACATTCAACCCACAATTATAAACAATACATCAAATAAAAGAGCAACCCAAACAGTTTTGTTTCTATACCTGTGCGCAAAGGGAAGAGTATGTAACGACCAGTAGTGACTGAAGAACATGTTGAACGAGTGAGTCTTTCACGCGTAGCCCCACTTAAAGTAGTAGATGAGTTTTACTATTTGGGGAGCAAAATAAGTGATGATGGTCGAAGTAGAGAGGATATAAAATGTAGACTGGCAATGGCAAGGAAAGCGTTTCTGAAGAAGAGAAATTTGTTAACATCGAGTATAGATTTAAAGTGTCAGGAAGTCATTTCTGAAAGTATTTGTATGGCGTGTAGCCATGTATGGAAGTGAAACATAGACGATAAATAGTTTAGACAAGGAGAGAACAGAAGCTTTTAAAATGTGGTGTTTTAGAAGAATGGTGAAGATTAGATGGGTAGATCACGTAACTAATGAGGAGGTACTGAATAGAACTGGAGAGAAGAGGAATCTGTGCCACAACTTGGCAAGAAGAAGGGACCGGCTGGTCTTAAGTCTTAAAGTCTTAAGTCTTAAAACTCGTATATTCGTTTTGAAACACCCTTCACATTGAGTATGCAAGAGAGCTCACATGTCTTCTAGGAGCAGTGTACCCTAAGTCGGCCGGACCGAACCGTTTCCCAATGATTGGTTCAAATGGCTCTGAGCACTATATATATATATATATATATATATATATATATATATATATATATATATATATATTTTTTTTTTTTTTGTCATCAGTCTACTGACTGGTTTGATGCGGCCCGCCACGAATTCCTTTCCTGTGCTAACCTCTTCATCTCAGAGTAGCACTTGCAACCTACGTCCTCAATTATTTGCTTGACGTATTCCAATCTCTGTCTTCCTCTACAGTTTTTGCCCTCTACAGCTCCCTCTAGTACCATGGAAGTCATTCCCTCATGTCTTAGCAGATGTCCTATCATCCTGTCCCTTCTCCTTATCAGTGTTTTCCACATATTCCTTTCCTCTCCAATTCTGCGTAGAACCTCCTCATTCCTTACCTTATCAGTCCACCTAATTTTCAACATTCGTCTATAGCACCACATCTAAAATGCTTCGATTCTCTTCTGTTCCGGTTTTCCCACAGTCCATGTTTCACTACCATACAATGCTGTACTCCAGACGTACATCCTCAGAAATTTCTTCCTCAAATTAAGGCCGGTATTTGATATTAGTAGACTTGTCTTGGCCAGAAATGCCTTTTTTGCCATAGCGAGTCTGCTTTTGATGTCCTCCTTGCTCCGTCCATCATTGGTTATTTTATGCCTAGGTAGCAGAATTCCTTAACTTCATTGACTTCGTGACCATCAATCCTCATGTTAAGTTTCTCGCTGTTCTCATTTCTACTACTTCTCATTACCTTCGTCTTTCTCCGATTTACTCTCAAACCATACTGTGTACTCATTAAACTGTTCATTCCGTTCAGCTGATCATTTAATTCTTCTTCACTTTCACTCAGGATAGTAATGTCATCAGCGAATCGTATCATTGATATCGTTTCACCTTGTATTTTAATTCCACTCCTGAACCTTTCTTTTATTTCCGTCATTGCTTCCTCGATGTACAGATTGAAGAGTAGGGGCGAAAGGCTACAGCCTTGTCTTACACCCTTCTTAATACGAGCACTTCGTTCTTGATCGTCCACTCTTATTATTCCCTCTTGGTTGTTGTACATATTGTATATGACCCGTCTCTCCCTTACCCCTACTTTTTTCAGAATCTCAAACAGCTTGCACCATTTTATATTGTCGAACGCTTTTTCCAGGTCGACAAATCCTATGAAAGTGTCTTGATTTTTCTTTAGCGTTGCTTCCATTATTAGCCGTAAAGTCAGAATTGCCTCTCTCGTCCCTTTACTTTTCCTAAAGCAAAACTGATCGTCACCTAGCGCATTCTCAATTTTCTTTTCCATTCTTCTGTATATTATTCTTGTAAGCAGAACGTAGAACTACTTAAACCTACCTAGCCTAAGGACATCACACACATCCATGCCCGAGGCAGGATTCAAACCTGCGACCGTAGTGGTCGCGCGGTTCCAGACTGTAGCGCCTAGAACCGCTTGGCCACTTCTGCCGGCTCCCAGTGATTGGAAAAGAGCGCAGGCCATTCTCGTTTTCAAGATGGATCGTCGAACAGACGCCTTAAGCTATAAGCCCGAATCTCTGACCTTCTATTGTAGAATTTTGGAACATACTTCATGCTTGCGTATTACATTTCCACGCTCCGAGAATCGCCTCTCCAGAATCCAACATGGATTCCAAAAACTACGATCGTGTGAAATCCAGCTCACCCTTCCATCCGTGAGGTCCAGAAAGCAGTAGATACCGGTAGCTACGTTGACGCCGTGTTTCTTGATGTCCGGAAGGCGTCCGATACAGTTACACATTGTCGCTTAGCGCACAAAATAGCAGCATACGAAGCTGTGCGACTGGATTTAAGAGTCTCTAGGAAACAGAACGGAGCATGTCAATCTCAACGGAGGAAAACCTTCAGGCGTCAAATTAACTTCGGGCTTACTCCAAGGAAAAATTACACTTCAACCCTGCCATCAGCTCTTACCAACTGAAATCACGACTCGTATGACCGGGCCACGGTTTCCGAGTCGACTAGAGTCCAACCGATATGGCCACGACCCGAGCCGTGGCTCTGCAGGCTGTGTCGCTCTGTCAGCAAAGGCACTCGCATGAGCGCCAAATTTGTCCGAACTTTTCTAACGGATACGTCCGACGTACGTCCCACAGTGATTTCTGCGGTTATTTCATGCAGTATTGCTTGTCTATCAGCAACGGAAACCCTACGCTCTCGGTCTTAAGTGAAGGCCTTCGATCACTACGTTTGTAACGTATTACTATGTTTACGACGTTTCTCACCGAGCCATATACATTATCTCGCATTCCTAGCTGTTTCTCTAACACAATTAATGACAAAAATTCAGAAATTCAGGGTCGCCACCAGCCCAAGCCCTTCCTAACCATTTAGAAAAAACGGAGCTGGAAAATTATTAGTTTAATTACTTTAATAATTTAATTACAAGTACGCAAATTTCTTTAAGCAGCCAGATAAATAGCACTCCATGTCGTGCATGAAGCAACTAGATTAATTCAGGAATGGAAATCAGAGTAAGGGGGTAAGATCGACACCAAAGAATTTATCTTTCACGTAAATTATTTATTGTAACTAAATATTTGGTTGCACATCCTAACTACACATAACTGGTGCCTGGCTCTAAATATTTAAGTAAGAATTACGTGAGAATGAAACAGAGCACAATTTAATTACAGCAAGAAGAAACACAGAAGACGGGGGTGGGAGACAATTATACTATCATCTCCTTTGCATTAATACCATAAAAATATCTAAGTGAGATTTGCATTACGATTCTACTCATGCACTATCCTGGACATAGGTTTAACCAATTCACAAGGCTGTGCGATAATTATTCAACATACTAACTCCGTCTGCTGCTTGCAAACGGCCGAACTAGAGCACGTGGTGCATTCTGTTGTGCTGCTTTGTAGAAAGCGCACGAAAGAACAGATATTCTTGCCGAAACTGTAGCTCATTAAACAAGCAAACTGTTAAAATAAGCTCGCATCTCGTGGTCGTGCGGTAGCGTTCTCGCTTCCCACGCCCGGGTTCCCGGGTTCGATTCCCGGCGGGGTCAGGGATTTTCTCTGCCTCGTGATGGCTGGGTGTTGTGTGCCGTCCTTAGGTTAGTTAGGTTTAAGTAGTTCTAAGTTCTAGGGGACTGATGACCATAGATGTTAAGTCCCATAGTGCTCAGAGCCATTTGAACCATTTTGTTAAAATAAAGCCTATTGCGGTGCCATGGTGGACCAGAAGGGTCACTGATTACCAAACTCGTGGCACAAAATCGACACACAAAGACAACAGCAATTTCCACAAAATATAAGATTAAAAATCATTAAAAAAAATAACTCGCTTCACACGCTTCAGTTAAGTTGAAGTTCTTAAGTATTTCACCAGTGAAACGTAACGAAGTCCTAATTCAACCTGATTCCTATCACATGAAACCCCCCTTAAGAGCTACGATCCGTACTCACCAGGCGTTCACCGAAGAGTGCCGCTTTCTCTTTAGAGATTACCTAGCTCCCCGTGCAGCGGAAGCTACCAGAGGGGTAGCCCTCCGTCACCAACTTCACACACAAAAACAGCCTTCGACTAAGATGGGTAAACCTCTCTGTTTAGGTATTGGAAACCTAAGTTGGTCATCTTGTGCTCTCCTTTGAACAAGGAGCAACATCGTCTGCTCCCAGTAGACGATGACCAATTCAGCGATTCCCACAAAACAAAACCGAAGCCCACATTAAAACACACATATAATAATCAAGAGGCCTCATTTGAGTGCTCAGTCTTTCTGGAAGAGTTCATGAATTGAGCTAAAATCAGGTAGTAAAATGAATAGGTTGTACCGAATTCGACAAGCGTCTTATGAAACGACTTCACAGAGACGTTTCACGTTGTTCGTCGTGAGAGTTAAAGCCTGAAATTTTGGAATTCTCGACACGTTCTTGACACTTTCGACCTCGCAATAATGAATTCCTTAACGATTTCGGAAATGGAATGTCCTATGCGTATAGCTCCATCTACCATTCCGCGTTCAAAGTCTGTTAATTCTCGTCGTGCGTCCATAATCATGTCGGAGATCTTTTCGCATGAATCAACTGAGCACAAATGGCAGTTCCGCCAATATACTGCGCTCGCTATCCGACGACTTCTGTCGCCTCAAAGTGTTTTTTTGCTCTTCGATTTTGCGGAGAACCTCATTTCTTATCTCAGCACTTCATTTAATTTTCAACATTTTTCTGTAGGACCAGATCTCAAACATTTGATTATCTTCTTTTACTGTTTCCCTCACAGTCCATCTTCCGCAATTAGTCTACACATCGTTGTGCTCCAGATGAAGTCTCAGAAATTTCTCCCTCAAATTAAGACCAATGTTTGATATCAGTACACTTGTTTTGCCCAGAAATGCCCTTTTTGCCAGTAATAGCCTGCTTTCTGTGTCATCCTTCCATCACGTTCTGTGCAACGTCTAATGGGAAATCAAAATCGGTACAAACTCTGGAGCTTTCAACGAACCAGCTCCTCGAAAATGGGCTATAAAACAGACTTGAAAGTGTGAAGTACAAGCGGACGTGCAGCTTCCTAACAGATGGCTTGCCGCTGTAGGGCTACGAACAAATTGGTAATAAATATCAGGAATATCGGTTTGATGTTCCGGAAGTGTAGGGTGTAGCGGGACTTTGAATTTCGCCGCGCTACACTCGTTCCCTCAGACGTAAACTATACCGTCGCAGCGGTATGAGCGCTCGACGGCAGGGAAAATACAAAAATTGTAACTCTTTTTTGTTTTCTATCCGTCCATTGTTTCTCGAGAGCGGAAGCGTCATGCAGACGTGATCTGATGAAGACGAAAAAAATTATTAATGTGTAGACATATTGTGGAAGTTATTATGACATTTGGAGGAGGGAAGCAACGTAAAATAAATTGAATTTAGTATCAAGACGGTTTTGGATATATTAGAAATTCCTGGACAATGAAACTTATTGCAAGATTTCGGAGCAGACTTTTCACGCAGAAATGAACTAGGAGATTTTTGAAGACCTGGACGCCGGACGAAAGAAGACATGTTAACCTGGTAAAGGATGAACTCCTATCCACGCCATTTCCCCCTGTTAGTCACATTTGTTATTCTGTCTTTTTTTAAATAATTTTTGTAGTGGAAATTGGTTTGACTTTTGCTCAGAAACGCCACAAGGACCACCCCAACAATAGCTTTTCCGAATCACGAAATCCGATAACGTTTCTGTAATAGGAAGTCCGATTTGCATTTGTTTCTTTCCCTTTTTTCACGGTCATTAACGATTTAGAAAAAAAACTTTTTACTCACGATTTCTTCCCACATTTTCAATCTTTTCTTTTTTTTCTTCTCCTTTTTCTTTTTTATTAACCACTACAACTGGCGACCGTGACACCTGTTTCCCTCACACTCCACCTTCCGCAATTAGTCTACACATCATTGTGCTCCAGATGAAGTCTCAGAAATTTCTTCCTAAAATTAAGACCAATGTTTGATATCAGTACACTTCTTTTGCCCAGAATGCCCTTTTTGCCAGTAATAGTCTGCTTTCTGTGTCATCCTTCCATCACGTTCTGTGCAACGTCTAATGGGAAATCAAAATCGGTACAAACTCTGGAGCTTTCAACGAACCAGCTCCTCGAAAATGGGCTATAAAACAGACTTTGAAAGTGTGACGCACAAACGGACGTGCATCTTCCTAACAGATGGCTTGCCGTTGTAGGGCTACGAACAAATTGGTAATAAATATCAGGAATATCGGTTTGATGTTCCGGAAGTGTAGGGGGAGGGAGGGCGGTAAAAAGAGGAGGCTTCAACAACGGCAGAAATTGGCAGTGCTGCAGCCCCGCCGTGTGGAAGAAAGGGTGCACTAAAAAGGCGGCCGAGATGAATGTGTGTGCGTCGGCCGCTCAGGTACGGAGCGGACATCCCTTTGTGCTGCCGCTACTACCACGTCCTGGGTGATACATATTTCTCACCCTTCCACCGCTTTGTCGCTTCCCACAACACGACACCCGGGCAGATACCGGACCAGTTCGCTTTCCCAACCCGCTGCAACCCTTTTGTGCGCAGACACCGGATTTTAACCTTCCGCACTTTGAGCGTGCTCGCAAAAAGGTAATAAAAAGTCCGCAGCGAGCGGTTCGCAGTCTCCGTTCGTTCGAAATAAAAGAAAGTTGAAGGGTATCGGTGGGAAAAAGAGTTTAATGTTTTTAATTTTTTGGCGGCGTTTCGAGGGGAGGGTAGGGTTGATCCTGCCGATCGGCGTCACTGAAAGGGTGCATTGGACGGGAAGGGTCGCAGGTAGGCGAAGGGTTCGGCAAACCGTTAGGAAGTGCAGGAGTGCCCTTCATCTTTCTGAGCGGCTCCTGTCGAGGGCGAGAAGTGCTGTAAAGCGCCTGCCAAATATATTACACGGTGTGTACCGTAATTAACAGCGAAAATAGATCAACATCCTAGTAAAAATGGCTCCTTAAACGGGCAGTTTGCAAGATAATTGCGTCTGTGCGATTAAATTTATGAGAAAAATGTGAAACGTCCCCTTAGAAAACTTAATGAACTACTGTGCTGATAAACCTCTTACATTATTTGATTTTCAAAGAGCTGAGCAGAACTGAACGTACTCAGACATTTCGCTCTTTACCTATTCTGATCAACACTAAACTGACACACAATATTTTTAGCGCAACACAATCTGACTTTCAATAGTCGCTACAAAAGAGTGGCCCTGACTAACAATAACCTATATCTTTCACAAATCACTTGCCTCACAAAAATCTTCGTTACTCGAACTACTGCAATACAACGAGCGCCACTACTGCCAGCTAAATAAAAGATTCTAACTACTGAAGGCACTAACTATTGATAGGCATAGTTAGCAAATGAATGATTTTGATAGAGAACAAACAATGTATTTACCTTAATAGTTTTCGAAAGTCATAAAATATATATCAGTTCATGACATCCAGTCTTACAAATTTACTGTCTCTGATGGACACACGTCCAGATCATCCGCTTTCAAAACTCCACCATCTCTCTCCCCACATCCACCACTGCTGGCGGCTCACCCCCAACTGCGCAACGCTATGCGCTATTAACAGCCAACTGCCCAACACTACAATAGCAAATATTACAACAATACTAACCAGCCACAGACTGCACACAGCACAGCCAGTGATTTTCATACAGAGCGCTATGTGGCGTTACGAATATAAAAACCTAAACAGCCTGCTTACAAATGTCTCAGTGCTCCGAAGTAAACACAGTTGTAGGACAAGGTCATAGCCAACGCCCAGTTCTATTTAATTGTATTCTAGAAAAGAAAGAGTGAGAATGCGGTATGAAAAACTGAATGAATGTAAGATTTCATCTGTAAGGTTTGGAAAACGAACCAAAAATATTGGAATAAACTGTCCCGCAATTGCAGATGAATTTGCATTGCTGTAACACAAATTAACGTTTTAGAAGGTACCAGTAAAGCCCCTAGTTTTCTCTTATCCTTTTCTATTTTTATTGTGGCCTTCGGACATTATCCACTCAGCCAGCATCCAATATATGATATGTTGCAGTTTAAAAGGTACATACAATCATATTCATCACACATGTACGCCAGAACAGTCAAACCATGATGCTTTCAGCTTTCAGAAAGTAATATACGCTGAAGAGCCAGAGAAACTGGTACACATGCCTAATATCGTGTAGGGCCCCCACGAGCACGCAGTAGTGTCACAACACGACGTGGCATGGACTCGACTTGTCTGAAGTAGTGCTGGAGGGAACTGACACCATGAATCCTGCAGGGCTGTCCATAAATCCGCAAGAATACGAGGGTGTGTAGATCTCTTCTGAACATCAAGGCATCCCAGATACGCTCAAAAATGTTCATGTTGGTTTGGTGGCCAATGGAAGTATTTAAACTCAGAAGAGTGTTCCTGGAGACATATTGCAGCAATTCTGGACGTGTGGGGTGTCGCTTTGTCCTCTTGGAGTCGGCATGCACAATGGACATGAATGGATACAGATGATCAGACAGGATGCTTATGTATCTGTCACCTGCCATAGTCGTATTTAGACGTATCAGAGGTCCCATATCACTCCAACTGCACACTTCCCACACCATTACAGAGCCTTCACCAGCTTGAAAAGCCTCTGCTGACATGCAGGGTCCACGGATTCATGCGGTTGTCTCCATATCCGTACACGTCCATCAGCTCGATACAATTTGAAACGAGACTCGTCCGACCAGGCAACATGTTTCCAGTAATCAACAGTCCAGGTTCGGTGCCTAATGGACCCAGGCAAGTCGTAAAGCTTTGTGTCATGCGGTCATCGTCGGCCTCCGGTAGCTGAGTGGTCGGCATGACAGAATGTCAATCCTAAGGGCCTACGTTCGATTCCCGGCTGGGTCGGAGATTTTCTCCGCTGAGGGACTGGGTATTGTGTTGTCCTAATCATCCTTTCATCCCCATCGACGCGCAAGTCCCCGAAGTGGCGTCAAATCGAAAGACTTGCACCCGGCGAACAGTCTACCCGACGGGAGGTCCTAGTCACACTATATATTTTTTTTTTTTTTTTTTTTCTGTCATCATTGGCACACGAGTGGGCCTTTAGCTTCGAAAGCCCATATCGATGTTGTATCGTTGAATCTGCACAAATTTGCGAAAGGGTTGCACTTCTGTCAAGTTGGACGATTTTCTTCAGTCGTCGTTTGTCCCGTTCTTGCAGCATCTTTTTCTGGCCGCAGCGGTGTCGGAGATTTGATGTTGCGCCGGATTCTTGATATTCACGGTACACTCGTGAAATGGTCGTACGGGAAAATCCCCACTTCAACACTACCTAGGAGATGCTGTGTCCAATAGCTCGTGCGCCGATTATAGCAACACCACGTTCAAACTCACTTAAATCTTGATAACCTGCCATTGTAACAGCAGTAACCGATCTAACAACTGCACCAGTCACTTGTTCTGTTATATAGGCGTTACCGACCGCAGTGCCGTATTCTGCTTGTTTACATACTGTATCTCTGTATTTGAATATGCATGGCTATAGCAGTTTCTTTGGCGCTTCAGTGTATATGTCAGTACAATAATACATCATCATACATCATGAGTTGCGAGTAGTGACTTCACAATGGTGGGAAGCTGTAGTCCACTATGCACCAAGTGTGGTGTCACCGCCAGGCACCACACTTGCTAGGTGGTAGCCTTTAAATCGGCCGCGGTCCGTTAGTATACGTCGGACCCGCGTGTCGCCACTATCAGTGATTGCAGACCGAGCGCCGCCACACGGCAGGTCTAGAGAGACTTCCTAGCACTCGCCCCAGTTGTACAGCCGACTTTGCTGAGACGATAGTTAGCATAGCCTTCAGGTATGTCATTTGCTACGACCTAGCAAGGCGCCATTATCAGTTGCTATTGATCTTGTGATGCATGTACCGTCAGACCGACGTTCACCATTAATGGATTAAAGTTAAGTATTCCACCAGCTACGTCCGTTTTTCTAAAGTCTAATTTCCCTGTCCTGTTCCAGACCTCACGCCAGCCTGCGTGAGCTAAAACGCGTGCCTTTCCGCTTCCTCTCATAGTGGGTTGGCTGTCTTGCCAATCCACAACACCAAGCACTGCAACAATTCGGTTGTCGCGTGGTATCGCAGGGGCAGCCGACACTGATGCGGTCGATGTCCTCCTCCGCGCAGCAATCACATAGGGGCGAATGAGTCACTTGTAGCCGATAGAATTGCAGCCGTAGTCGTCCGTGGTTAAAGCGGAGGCAGGACATGGTAGGTGGAAACTTTCTGCAGTATAGACCACGGGAGTACCACGGTCGTGCCGGGATATACGCTAATATACCTGCATAACGCCTTCCTGCAGAGTTTGACAGAGCACTGAAAGGCCTAAGTCGAAACAAGGCCCCAGGAGTAGACAACATTCCATTAGAACTACTGACGGCCTTGGGAGAGCCAGCACTGACAAAACTCTACCATCTGGTGAGCAAGATGTATGAGACAAGCGAAATACCCTCAGACTTCAAGAAGAATATAATAATTCCAATCACAAAGAAAGCAGGTGTTGACATATGTCAAAATTATCGAACTGTCAGTTTAATAAGCCACGGCTGCAAAATACTAACACGAATTCTTTACAGACGAATGGAAAAACTGGTAGAAGCCGACCTCGGGGAAGATCAGTTTGGATTCCGTAGAAATGTTGGAACACGTGAGGCAATACTGACCCTACGACTTATATTAGAAAATAGATTAAGAAAAGGCAAACGTACGTTACTAGCATTTGTAGACCTAGAGAAAGCTTTTGACAATGTTGGCTGGAATACTCTCTCTCAAATTCTGAAGGTGGAAGGGGTAAAATACAGGCAGCGAAAGGCTATTTACAATTTGTACAGAAACCCGATGGCAGTTATAAGAGTCGAGGGGCATGAAAGGGAAGTAGTGGTTGGGAAGGGAGTGAGACGGGGGTGGAGCCTATCCCCGTGTTATTCAATCTGTATATTAAGCAAGCAGTAAAGGAAACAAAAGAAACATTCGGAGTAGGAATTAAAATCCATGGAGAAGAAATACAAAATTCGCCGATGACATTGTAATTCTGCCAGAGACAGCAAAGGACTTGGAAGAGCAGCTGAACGGAATGGACAGTGTCTTGAAAGGAGGATATAAGATGAACATCAACAAAAGCAAAACTAGGATAATGGAATGTAGTCGAATTAAATCGGGTGACACTGAGGGTATTAGATTAGGAAATGAGACGCTTAAAGTAGCAAATGAGTTTTGCTATTTGGGGAGCAAAATAACTGATGATCGTCGAAGTAGAGAGGATATAAAATGTAGACTGGCTATGGCAAGGAAAGTGTTTCTGAAGAAGAGAAATTTGTTAACATCGAGTATAGATTTAAGTGTCAGTTATACTTTTCTGAAACTGTTTGTATGGAGTGTAGCCATGTATGGAAGTGAAACGTGGACGATAAATAGTTTAGACAAGAAGAGAATAGAAGCTTTCGAAATGTGATGCTACAGAAGAATGCTGAAGATTGGATGGATAGATCACATAACTAATGAGGAGGTATTGAATAGAATTGGGGAGAAGAGAAATTTGTGGCACAACTTGACTAGAAGGAGGGATCGGTTGGTAGGACATATTCTGAGGCGTCAAGGGATCACCAATTTAGCGTCGGAGGGCAGTGCGGAGGGTAAAAATCGAAGAGGGAGACCAAGAGATGAATACACTAAGCAGATTCAGAAGGATTTAGTCTGCAGTAGGTGCTGAGAGATCAAGAAACTTGCACAGGATAGAGTAGCTTGGAGAGCTGCATCAAACCAGTCTCAGGACTGAAGACCACAACAACAACAACAACAACAACAACGCCTTGCTCTTCGTTGGTACGATGGGTGCCCCTTATTCTTCCGTTAAGTTTCTGATTTGCTGCCGCACATCTCGGAGTAGGACTGTGTAAGGAACATGTTTGTGTAGGGAACAAGTTCGTACGCCTTCATACCCTGATGAGTGGCGCTCTTAGCGAGAGCTTCATTGCCCCTGATACTATGGTGTTCCTTTACCCGCAACGTGTTAATTTTCTTGTTACGACGCTGTAGTACATCAATACAGTCCATAAACTAGTACACCACGTTATTATTTGTATTACTGACGAAATGATTCCATTATGAGTAGAAATGTTGACGCGAGTCCGGCAGATTAGTGATAGTATGTTCATGTCACACTCTACTTCTCCCACTCCTCTCAGATCCTAACACCCTGCCGCGCTTCTACCAAAACACTCGCCCAGCACTACACCTACACAATTTCGAGATCATCTCCTGACGCGCCTTCAATAACTATCCCTCACTCCAGCGTGAAACCGGACCAGATATATCCCCGCCCTGCCGTTTAGTAGAACCGACAGCTCTCCCCTTATCGGGGCTCCTATCCTCGCCACTCTCTCCAACCACATCCTCAAGTGTGGTTCAGAACCTCTCCTTTATCACCCTCCGAATCCTCTCAGCCAAACATCCAACCACACAAAACCAGTACTACACACCACCTGAAGGCCTAAAATCCAAAACTAATCTTACCGCTAGCAGTCGTCTTAAACCCACTTCGTGGGTCCGTGGTCTTGTGATTAGCGTGGCTGGCTTTCGATCACGAGGCCCCAGGTTTGGTTCCCGGCCAGTGCGTGGATATTCCCCTCTCGGAACTGCGTTTGTGTGTGAGTTTGTGTGTGTGAGTGCGCAAGCGCCAGTTTTGACTTTGTCGTTTCATTAACATCGAAGCACGTGTTCAAAGTGGCGTCAGGTAAGAGGACATGTCCAAGGCGACTGAACTTATCAGAAGGGGACTGTCGCTCACAAACGCCGAACACTCATTCCACTTTTACATAAACTTATCACTTCATTCTTCACTATGTAATTATACAGCTGTACGTCACATCACAAGAAATGGAAATGGAGCCTTTTACCTTTGGACCAATGCAACTTCATTTTGTGAAACTATTAATTAAAATTTTTACTGTATTTTCAATTTCTTAAATGGTTTTTCTGAAGAGCGACGAAAAGTGACCAACGACAGCCCATCCGCCATCCGTGTGGACTGTTAGGACGGGGTGTGAGTGGTGCTTGGGTAGCTCAGATGGCAGAGCACTTCCCCGCGAAAGGCAAAGGTCCCGAGTTCGAGTCTCAGTCCGTCACATAGTTTTAATCTGGCAAGAAGTTTTATATCAGCGCACACTCCGCTGCGGAGTGAAAATCTCATTCTGGAAACATCCCCCCGGCTGTGGCTAAGCCATGTCTCCGCAGTATCCTTTCTTTCAGTAATTCTGTAAGGTTCGCAGGAGAGCTTCTGTAGAGTTTAGAAGGTAGGAGCCGAGGTACTGGCGGAAGTAAAGCTGTGAGGACGGGCTGTGAGTCGTTCTTGGGTAGCGCAGATGGTAGAGCACTTGCCCGCGAAAGTCAAAGGTCCTGAGTTCGAATCTCAGTCCAGCACACAGTTTTAATCTGCCAGGAAGTTTTATATCATCCCACACTCCGCTGCAGAGTGAAAATCTCATTCTGAAAACATTGAAATTATTAAATACGTAGTTGGAGACACCGTACCGTGAAACTAGACGAAAAATCTCCCGCCCAGCGCAAAGCACCAAGCGACTGGAAAAAATCGCAGGTGACTTCTGTATATAAGAAGGGTAAAACAACAGACCCGCAAGATTATAGACCAATATCCATAATTTCGGTTTACTGCAGAATCCTTGAATATATTCTCAGTTCGAATATAACAAACTTGTTTTTGACCGAGAAGCTTATGTCCACGAACCAGCAATGTTTCAGGAAGCATCACTCGTACCTAACTCAGCTTGCCCAAAGCATCTGACACGGTACGAAAGTGCAGGCTGTTAACGAAGGTGCGAGCATATGGAATAGTTTCAACATACTGTGAGAGGCTGGAAGACTGTTAAGTTAGACGCTCGAGTATGTTATTGTCGACGGCGAGTGTTCATCAAAGACAAGAGTATCGTCAGGCGTGCCCCAGCGAAGTATGATAGGACCGTTCTTGTTCACCGGCCGGTCTGGCCGAGTGGTTCTAGGCGCTTCAGTCTGGAACCGCACGACCGCTACGGTCGTAGGTTCGAATCCGGCCTCTGGCATGGATGTGTGTGATGTCCTTAGGTGAGTTAGGTTTAAGTAGTTCTAATTTCTAGGGGACTGATGACCTCAGATGTTAAGTCCCATAGCGCTCAGAGCCATTTGAACCGCCGTTGTTCTCTATATGCATAAATGATTTGGCGGACAGGGTGGGCAGCAATCTGCGGTTGTTTGCTGATTACTCTATAATGTTCGGATACAACGTGTAAAGTAGTGTCCTTCTTTACACAGTCACGTTGTTTAAGTATCTGGGCTTAACGTTGGAAAGCGATGTGAAATGGAACGTGCGTGTAAGGATTGCGGTAGGCAAGGGGAGTGGTCGACTTCGGTTTGCTGGGAGAATTTTAGGAAAGAGCAGTTCACCTGTGAAGGAGACCTCATATAGGACGCTGGTGCGACCATTTCTTGAATACTGCTCGAGTGTTTGGGATCCATACCAAGTCGGACTGAAAGACGACATCGAAGCAATTCAGAGGCGGGCTGCTAGATTTGTTACTGGTAGATTCTAACGAAACGTGAGTGTTACGGAGATGCTTTGTGAATTCACATGGGAATCCCTGGAGGGGAAGCGACGTTTCGAGGAATAGTATTGAGACAATTCGTCATTTGAAACTGACTGCACGTCGATTCTTCTACCACCAACATATATTGCGCGTAAGGACCACGAAGGTAATGTACGAGAAATTAGGCCTCATACGGAGATATAAAGGAGTCGTTTCTCCCTCACTCTGTTTGCGAGTGGAGCAGGAAAGGTTGTAGAAGACATGACGAACTCGTCGCCATATTTTCAATTGTTTATTATTATTATTTTCTTTAGTGTACTTTTATTATATGTATTTATTATATCACAATTCCTTTTTTTTTTTCAGGTGCTCTTCGCATCTTGCTTTTTGTGGAAACAGTTCGAGCAGCATTTGTGATGTGACATTTTCATCCGAGGTGAGTGCATGCTGTGACTAATTTGCGTATTTAATTTACTCTTGTTCGGTAGATATGCATACATATACCTAATATTTTTGAAACCTTAGTGATCAACTGCCTTAGTACTATTGTTGAAGATAACATTTTGCACTTTTTATTCGAGAGTATAAAATTTTAAAAAAGAGGAAACAAACAACGGCGAAAACACTACACGAAAAACACATTATTGTTGATTACGTATCACTCCGATTAATTCACTGATTATCAGACATGTAAATGTATTTATTAGTTTATTAGACTTAGTAAAATAAGCCTTTAATGATGACTGTAGCCTGATTAGTTGTCTAATTTGATTCATTTATGGAAATTATTAACTTTCAATAATAAAATATTCAACGTCATATATACATTATAATAAAGTATACTTACAGGGTGAAGATAAATTCGCGCACTCGGACTACGCAGCGCGATTCAGAAATGTCTGTTACAGAATTTTGTCCTGCGCAGATTTCGGCCGGTAAATGGACGTTAAAGATTGGCAATCTGGCAACACCGTAATCACATGTACGGTAACTACCTCTGTCACCACATACATCAATGCTGTCCATTTGGTGCAATGGATAGTCTTTTTGGGCTAGCATTTTTGGGCTAGCACACATGAGATCGAGGGTTCCATTCTGCATCGAGGCTTATTCGTTTTTACTTGCTAAAAGTAGTCTTAGCGGTACGGTATCTGGCGTCTTAATCGTCATACAGTGAATGCAGTGGGTCTTCTATAAAACATTTGCAATTACGTACTACGAAAACAAATGGAAGTACAGTCGTTTTCATTGGTCAGTTTTTTTGCACATCGTGGACACGAATTGTTTCACGCTACTGCATTTTCTAGACTCCAAACTAGTTTTCAGTGTACCATCTCCCAATGATCCCATCGAGATTATTTTGCAAAGCGCGTTGCCGCTGGTGTATTAAGGGCCTAACGAAATGTAATGGACCTGAACGAGCCAAGAATAATTTTTGTTATTAATCCATGGGACCATTGGGGGAGGGTACATACAAAAAAAGTATGGAATCTAGTAGATGCAGTGGTGCGAAACAATTCGCGTCCACGACTTGCACAAGGTTTCTTTAAAAGCTGACCGATGAAAACGATTGTACTTCCATTTCTGTGTTCCTAGTACGTAACTGCAGATGTGTTGTACAAGACCTATTGTAATGGCTATATCATGATTAAGACTTCCTTTAGCAAATAAAAACAAGTAAGACTCGAGCTCCCTGCATGCTAACCCAAAACTCTATCCATTGCACCAGCTGCACAGCACTACCGCTACATTCTGATCGAGGTAGTTACCGTATACGTGATTACAGTCTTGCCAGATTGCCGATCTTCAATGTCCATTTATTTCCCGAAATATGCGAAGGAAGAAATTTTGTGACGGACATTTTTCAATTCCTAATACGAGGGTGATTTGAAAAGTTCAAGAAATCACGACGAGAGGTTAGTGCTGGCGCAACGAGCTGTTCACTGATATTCATTGGACTGTTGCCTGTAAACACGTGCCACGTCAGTGCTCTTGGAAGGGAGCTGTGGAGGTGACGTGGCTCTGTTGATGTTCCCGCGTAGTGCTTTGCGAAGATGGAAAAAGTCGAGATTCGAGCAGTGATTTAATACTTCATAAAGAAAGGTATGAAAGTAAAGTACATTCATGCCGATTTCCAGAATAAACTGGGGGACTCTGCTCCTCCATATTCAACTGTTGCCAAGTGGACAGACCGCATCTCGTGGTCGTGCGGTAGCGTTCTGGCTTCCCACGCCCGGGTTCCCGGGTTCGATTCCCGGCGGGGTCAGGGATTTTCTCTGCCTCGTGATGGCTGGGTGTTGTGTGATGTCCTTAGGTTAGTTAGGTTTAAGTAGTTCTAAGTTCTAGGGGACTGATGACCATAGATGTTAAGTCCCATAGTGCTCAGAGCCATTTGAACCATTTTGAACAAATGAATTTAAATTTGGCCGGGAGAGCTTAGATGATGTTCCCCCCAGTGGTCGGCCAAGATGTGTCACTACTCCAGAAATCATTGCAAAAGTGTACAAAATGATCATGGAGGATCGCCGATTGAAATAGCGTGAAACCGCTCACGCTTGCAAGATGTCATCCGAAAGGGTATATCACATTTTAACTGAAGAATTCGAAATGAAAAAATTATCTGCAAGATGGGTGCCGCGACTCTGCACGCTGGATGAAAAACGTGTGCAGTCGCCATGGCAAAATTACACGAACTAAGGTATGAATTGTTGCCACACCCGCCTTATTCACCTAATATGGCTCCTTCAGACATACATCTCTTTCCAAAACTGAAAATTTTTCTTGGTGGACGAAGATTCATTTCAAACGAAGATTGATAGCTGGAGTTTGCAACTATCTTACAGGCCTGGAATAAACTCATTTTCCAGATGGGATCAAGGCACTGGAACATCGTTGGACCAAGTGCATTAATCTACAAGGACACTACATTGAAAATTTAAAAATGTTTCCATGATGTAAGAATTTTTTTTTCTGTTCCGTTCCGAGAACTTTTCAAACCAGCCTCGTATGTGAAGAATCGCACTGCGAAGTCCGAGTACGCTGTATATTGCCAATGGCCTTGGCACATTGGTAGCATCGGTTCTCGTCAGGTCACCGAAGTTAAGCACTGTCACGCTTGACTAGCACTTTGGTTGGTTGACCGCTGTTAGCACGCGAGGTGCACTCAGCCCTTGTAAGGCCAGTTGAAGAGCTACCTGACTGATAAGTGGCGGCTGCGACAGCAAAATTGACCACGGCTGGGAAAGCAGTGGGCTGACCACATGCCTCTTCACACATGCATCCGATGACTTCTATGGACTGAGGATGACACGGCGGTCGTTCGGTCCCGTTGGGCCTTCGAAGTTGTTGAGGCAGAGCTAAGCTATTTCAATAAATTTAATTACGAGCATTTGTCATGTAATCCAACAAAACACAAGCAGTGAGAAGACTAGACGGTCAAAGCTAATGTGTGCGTTACGCTTGCGACATCAGTCTAATTGACCACCGCACGCCCAGTGGGAGTGGATGCGACCGGAAAAGTTACTTGATTGCCACACGCTGCGTCTCTTTCATTGGGTCCTCAGCGCGCATGCGTCCCAGTATCTCGCATAAGAGATTAAGTACGTGCCATCTCGTCCTAATCGAAAGACGAGGTCCCACTCATCCAGTACGCTGGCTTGTAGCCGCTTCAATGTAAACGGCAGAGTACGCTAAATGTGCCCTTCCATAAAACCAACAAAAACCCTCAGACTGGTTCTCTGTTGGTGCTGTCCACCTCTGGAGCAAGCTAATCTGCAATCTACGCACAATTAAATACCCTTCTGCGTTTGTCATCCTCGAAATACTCCTATGAAAAATAAACATGTATGGCCAGTTTTCCATTGTCGACAATAAAGCAATGTTGCTCCCATTTCCTTCAAGTCCCACTTCTTTTTGTTTTCGTCGCTCAGTCATTCGCACCACATGCTTTCCCCTCGTGTTTTAACCATCTCTTTCTCCCTCTCAATCTCGCCTCCTCTCACATCCTCTGCGGCCAGGATCTTCAGTTTAAATCTACCTGATTGTAACTTTTCTTCTACCTGTCACGGACAGAAATACTTTCTTTGTCCTATTGCTACTAATGTGTCTACTATTTAAATCGTAGTTATTTATTAATTTCGAATTCCAGACGAGTGGTAAAAGTCTTGTAGACAGTGTGTCGTAAAGAATGCAGTGTATATTATTCTGATTGTTCAAAATGGTTCAAATGGCTCTGAGCACTATGGGACTTAACATCTGTGGTCATCAGTCCCATAGAACTTAGAACTACTTAAACCTAACTAACCTAAGGACATCACACACATCCATGCCTGACGCAGGATTCGAACCTGCGACCGTAGCAGTCGCGCGGTTCCGGACTGCGCGCCTAGAACCGCTAGACCACCGCGGCCGGCAATTGTGATTGTCTCATTAGCTGTAAGAGATGACTTAATAGCTACAATACTTCCCAAATAAACAAATATGAAATAATTAATTTTTGTGTTGTTGCTGCTGTTGTGGTCTTGATTTCGAAGACTGTTTTAATGCAGCTCTGTACTCTAGTCTTTTTGTGTAAGTTTCTTCATCTTTGCATAACTACTGCAACCTTCCAAGTCTCATCATCTCTCCATAATTATTGTACCTATATTCATTTTAACGCGCCCGTAAATCTGCAATAATCCATCGCAGTGACTCTGTCCCAGAAATATTCACTAAGAAAGTGAAACACTTGTTCGATGCGATGTTGTCTGGCTCCATCTTGCACGAACCTCCAACGTTAGCTTTGTGGAGACAAATTGTTCTCAAATTGCAACGTAAAGTTCACTGTCGATCTTTTCTCGCACAAAAAAGGGCCAATAATGTCTCTCCTGCATACCGCAACCCAAACAGCAACTTTGGGAGAATACAGTGGCTCCGATTCACAGAAATGTGGATTTTCGGAAACCCAAAATCTAAAATTTGCTTACGCACGACTATACTCACGTGGAAGTGTGCTTCATCTGTGAAACAGTTGCAGCCAACATCAAATCCTTCACTATCATTCATTGTGAGAACTTTGGATTTTGAATGTAAACGTGTGTAGGCTCTCAGTATTTTGTACGTGCTGGAATGCTTCAAACCAGTCTCTCTTTGCTGCAAATCTTCGGACGAATTTCCTTTATGTTTGTGGACAAATCCAGAAAGCGTGGCGATATTTTCAGGAGTAACTGCACGGCCTGTGGCCAACATTCCCCGCCAGATCGCCAGCCTTGCTGTCTGACTGTTGGAATTTGAAGAAGAGTTTGCGCATGATTTCCACATCGTGTCCTTTTGAAACATTAAAATGTGTTACAAAACTGCGCCTCGTCGTCGCAGGACTGTGTTCTGACGTGTGATACACCAGTACGAGAAAAATGGAATACATGATATCAGCCTCTTCTAACCTCCTTTCACGTTTCAGTGGTGGAACTCAACGATCTGAGCCGCAAGCTATGTATTACGACCACAGCGGCATCTGTTAGTAGTTTTTCTAAATACTTCGAAATTTCTGCATAAAATTCTTACGGTTTTCACAATAAACGTATCGTTTGTTGCACTCGTCTATCGATCTTAGTTTTCGAAATATTTAATTTTGAAATTAGGAACTCCTTCATTAGACATCCTTTACTAGTCCCCTGTTCGATGTAATGGATTGTTTCATAAAATCGTAGCTTTTTCCGAAAGTTAACTGAACACAACAGATACAAATAACAGAGAATTTAGTCATCATTAATATATTCTCCCTAATTGTTTATAGCAAGTTGCCAACGCTGTGGTAACTATCCGATTCCACGACTGTATATATAAATTGGTTTTGATGGTTCAAATGGCTCTGAGCACTGTGGGACTTCGAAGGTCATCAGTCCCCTAGAACTTAGAACTACTTAAACCTAACTAACCTAAGGACATCACACACATCCATGACCGAGGCAGGATTCGAACCTGCGACCGCAGTGGTCGCGCGGCTCCACACTGTAGCGCCTAGAACGGCTCGGCCACACCGGCCGGCCCAATTGGCTTTGAGGCGAAGAACTCGTCGAGCAGTGTTCGGGACGAATTTTCATCCTAAAAGGAAGTTCCTCGAAGGTTTTTCGACAGAGAGCGGAAAAGGTGAAAATCTGGGGGCGCGGGATCAGGTGAATAACGTGAGAGCAGAATGACTTCCCAACTTCCCTATAGTGTTTTTTTGTCAGTCTAGCAGAATGCGGACGGGCGTTATCATGTGGAGCAGCACCACTTCACGCTCTCCTCCTGGTCGTTATTCTTGGATTGCGTCTACATGACGTCATAGTTGTTGACAGTAAATGTCAACAGCGATGGTTAAACCTCGGGGAAGCAATTTGTAGCACACCACACCGGCGCTGTCCCAGCAGACGCATAACATTATCTTTTGTTAAAAGAGGTGGAGCCCCTCCAGGCCCACACCTGCATGATGGCCAACACAATACATCTACTGCCATCTCTGCATAAGGGTTAGTTTTCACTAAAGTGAGGTGTAGCAGGATGTGGGTACTGCGATGTCTGCGTACGTCTGGTTAAGGTTAACCATTATTACGCGCTCATCTGGAGATAGATTGGGTCGAAATCGAACGAAGCGTAGCGGTTTGAAGGGCAGAGGAATAAAAGTGCCAAGGCAAGAGCCAAGGGAAAAAAATCCTCTGCGATAGTTACGTCGGATGGTAAGAGCAGTAGCGGTTGTCTTGCTGCTTGCGATAGGTCGTGCAAGGATAGGCTTTGTTAGTAGTGGGTATCATTCAGGTCGATACCTTGACGTTGTGCGGTTGTGTTGCTCGGAGGCTGGCGCTGGGTGCTGGTGTGGAGTCCTCGTTCAGCGTCAGCAACCTGCAACAGTTAGGTTTATTATCGTTTTTGTGTCCGATAGGTCATATATCGGACACACAGTGTAACGCAATGTTGGCGGTTTGTTTGTGCGTCAGTGGGCGAGCTCGTCGGTGTCCCTGCTGTGGCCTGTTGGTCGGCCCTAATAGCAGCTGGTAGTTACCAGTCAGTGTTGCTGATATGCAGGGGCATGCCGACGTTTGTCGCTTGTTTGTGTATGTTAGTTTACCATAGGTGGCTTTGTCTTTTGTGGATGCACGCAGGTCTTTATACGGGGAGCTCCCGCATTGTTTGAGTTTAACCTCTCCTTTCTACTTTCATGTTAGCATAAAGACACCATTTCTCGTCACCTGTAACGATACCAGATAGGAATGGTCGGTGTTGCTCACGAGCCAAGTGACGACGAGCAAGGAGAGAGCCGGCCAGAGTGGCCGAGCGGTTCTAGGCGCTACAGTCTGGAACCGCGCGACCGCTACGGTCGCAGGTTCGAAACCTGCCTCAAGCATGGATGTGTGTGGTGTTCTTAGGTTAGTTAGGTTTAAGTAGTTCTAAGTTCTAGGGGACTGATGACCTCAGAAGTTAAGTCCCATAGTGCTCAGAGCCATTTGAACGATTTGAGCACAGATGCGCATATGGCCACTACCTGATTTTTGTATTTTGGCATAGAGCACGCGAAACACATACATCCGATATCTGAACCTTCCTCATTGCTTGCAAATGTTGAACGATGGCGGAATGATCACAGTCCATATCATCTGCAAGTCCTCGAGTACACTGACGAGGATCATTGGGGGTTAATGCGTTTAAACGATCTTCATCAAACCCCTAAGGCCTTCCTGAACGTGGAGTCACTAGTGTCAAAATGATCCTCCCCAAACGAGAAAACCATTTCCCTGCCGTGCTCTGTCCAATGACATTATCCCCAATGACACGGTGCAAATGTTTCTGACTGCCTCCGCTGCTGTCACCCCCCCCCCCCCCCCACCCCTACTGAACTAAAGCAGGAGAAAACGTCTGAAATGTTGTACGCCATTTTCTAGCGTCCACAGCTCCACTCACTAATTGATAAAATGACAACATGTAAAGTCAGATAGCAAGAGTGCACTGCAAATAAAAAATGACAATCGATAAATAAACCTTTAGCGACCGGAATACCAATACCTAAAACAAAAACACTATGACCTTATGAACGAAGCTAATACAAGAGGCCAGACTGGCAGGGGATCTTGTCAAAGCATCTTTCACGGAACCTAAGAGTGCTGCCGTATTCGGTGGAGTGCGAAAAATCACTTTGTGCTCCGTGAGGATCCGACCTATTTTTGATGACTGGCTTCCCACACGTTGCAGGAAAGCCATTTACGAAGACGATCAGCACGAATGGTGACAGTCTTGTCTGCCACGTGACAGACTGATCATGATGTTGAAGGATATCGAGTGGCTAGTAACACGTGAACAAAGTCGACTGACACTTCGCGAAATCGCAAACATGGCGACAGGCGTGGCGCTTGAAAGTCGCTGACGTGACTCCTATCCGGTCGGCGTCACCCCGTCCCCTGGCGGATGGCGGGTCGTATCGATTAACGGGAACCCACCCCTCAGGGGCCGCCAGGGGGTGTGTTGTTGACGGCCCACCTCCGTGGCGCGCTGACCAATGGCGTGGTGTCGGAGCGACCGCGCACATGACGTGTGTATGTGTGTGTGTGTGTGTGTGCGTGTTTTATAGAAACAGAGAGGCCGCGCATAGGGGTGACTGAACACTGCTCATAGCGTCCATCCTGTATAACATGGCGTCTCGATGTCAGCGGCTGGTAAATCACCTTTTCTTTAAGGGCAGTTTACAGGGGCTATAAGAAGTACACACTGCCGAAAATATATCCCGTCAGTGTTCTCCGGTAACATTGCGGACATACGAATTCCAGCTTCGTATACCGTGTCGCTGCAGTTAAAGTATAACAAAGGAGTGAGAGAGGATTGTAGCCTCTCCCCGATGTTATTCAATCTGTATATTGAGCAAGCAGTACGGGAAACAAAAGAAAAATTCGGAGTAGGAATTAAAATCCATGGAGAAGAAATAAAAACTTTGAGGTTCGCCGATGACATAGTAATTCTGTTAGAGACAGGAAAGCACTTGGAAGACCAATTGAACGGAATTGCCAGTCTCTTGAAAGGAGGATATAAGATGAACATCAACAAAAGCAAAACGAGGATAATGGAATGTAATCGAATTAAGTCGAGTGATGCTGAGGGAATTAGATTAGGAAATGAGACACTTAAAGCCGTAGATGAGTTTTACTATTTGGGGAGCAAAATAACTGATGATGGTCGAAGTAGAGAGGATATAAAATGTAGACTGGCAATGGCAAGGAAAGCGTTTCTGAAGAAGAGAATTTTTGTTAACATCGAGTATAGATGTGTCAGGAAGCCGTTTCTGAAAGTATTTGTATGGAGTGTAGCCATGTATGGAAGTGAAACATGGACGATAAATAGTTTCATCAAGAAGAGAATAGAAGGTTTCGAAATGTGGTGGTACAGAAGAATGCTGAAGATTAGATGGGTAGATCACATAACTAATGAGGAGGTATTGAATAGAATTGGGGAGAAGAGGAGTTTGTGGCACAACTTGACAAGAAGAAGAGACCGGTTGGTAGGACATGTTCTGAGGCATCAAGGGATCACCAATTTAGTACTGGAGGGCAGCGTGGAGGGTAAAAGTCATAGAGGGAGACCAAGAGATGAATACACTTAGCAGAGTCAGAAGGATGTAGGTTGCAGTAAGTACTGGGACATGAAGAAGCTTTCACAGGATAGAGTAGCATGGAGAGCTGCATGAAACCAGTCTCAGGACTGAAGACCACAACAACAACAACTCTCCGAAGTTCGGTGTGTGCTATAATTATCGTATGGCAGCGAACTTGGTACATACGCTTATGCGTTAATAAGGAACCGAATTACACCGCAAGTAATTATTTCCAATTTTGGCCACCAGGTGCAAATATGGCACTGTACATTTTTTGAGAAGCGAAACGAGAGTGGAGTATAAGGCTAGCGAGAGACAGTGCGCTGTTAGAGAAATTGTTTTATGTGAATGGTAGGAATTACACTGATAGTGCCACCGAGTGAAAGCGCTGAGGAGATCCCTGATGTCGTTAGATGGTTTCAAGAAAATGATAATGAAATTCGAAGACACGAGCGAGAGTCCAGGCTGAAACGTCTCTGAAGACGCCCCGGTGAGCGGTCGGACACCACCCCCACCTGTCGCCCGCCATACAGATAGACAACCACAAGTGATTGGCTGGGATGCCACTTCTTTTCATAGCAGGATCCCTTGGGCTGTCATCCCCGGCATCCTTACACCACAGCGGTGCGAAGACAATATCATACGCCCCATTTGTTGCCCTTCGTGGCAAGCAATCCTGGGCTTTCATTTCACCTAGATAATGCCCGCCCGCAAAAGGCGAGAGTTTCTACTGCTTGTCTTCATGCTTCTAAAATCCTGCGTTGCCCAGCAAGATCATCGAATAAGAACACCTTTCTCTTATATGACAAAAATGTCACACGTTTTCCGTTTCCCCACGAGTAGTCCATGAAGCTTTTGATGCTATTGATTTCAGACACGGGGTTCAAACTGCAATGTGATGAATACTGCGTAGAATATGTTGCTCAAAATGTCGTCTGTTTACATCAGCGAACAGCCTCGAGAGTTTGATACGTTCATCCATGTGTTTCGGGAAGAAAGCCAGTTGCTCCAGCCAAAGGCAACCAGCACTTACGGAGTGATTTTCGGTGTTCTGTAATGAAAACTTACCCTTCCTGGTAGTAAGCATAATTGTGGTGCGTATCAGATTCCGACTTCAATATGTTGCATACGAAGCAGTCAAACAACTGTGAACGTTGGCCTAAGGGAAGACCAGCGCCAAATCATTCATGGACTGCTTAGCTGGAAAATGCTGCAACTGTGACACTGTGTCACATAAAGAAGCACATATTTGAATGACGTCTGTCCTGTAGAACATGTCCGACAGAACAGACGCCACAGAAATGTATACATTCCTCTACAAGCACGACGACTGCTTGACATTTGTTTCAGTGCAGATACACAAGCAGCGTCCGAACTCCTACTTGAATAAATAATTTGCGAGGAGGATGTTAATGGGCATTGCAGCGCGCGGTAAGCTGAGAATTTTGATCGGACGGAAAGCGTGTCAGGATGACCAAGGCGGTTAAGGCAACCGTTCTAGAGAAGCGGAGCGTCTGGGTTCGAGTCCCGGTGCAGCACAACTGTTCAAACTTTCACCGTTGCCTTACCACAGTACCCTGTGTAGCTGGAAGTCACAAATTCCACAACTATCCTTCTCCTCTCCTTCCCTATTCTCTATCAAACATAAAAAGTGTTGCTTTTTATCCCTTCTAACAACTCCAAAATTTGCATACGTAGTTATTTTACACTGAGTGTATCATTTTCTGTTTTAGACGGGCAGCATATGTTTTATTTGTCAATTCGTTTCTCCTTTCTTTCGTACTGGCAGTCTCTGGACCGCGCTGTTTCTGCTGCACTCTCTATTTTCCTCGGACGTCAGTCTTAACTTTAGCCCATTATTCTCGCATTCGTTTCCTATGCTGTTTCTTCCTTCCTCGTATTAGTCTACATTTTACCACGTTTTCAGTTTTACTTGTTCTTTTACGCATATTGTGAATATCCTACTGTGATAAACTCACTTCTTGCAAATCTTTTTCTACCTCTGAAAACGATGCCGCCTTGGTGAGAATGAACTAAACACTCCATCAATCAATGTAGTAGGACTCACATGGGCAGTATAGTCATAGAAAATAATCCTCCTGCTGCGAATGGTATCTGAGATGTTTTCTACATGTGTGTAGAGTTCGTGGTTGTGCCGCCTTCTCAATTCACCATTTTCTTTGACTCGTCCTCGGATATTCGTCTGATTACTACATCGGATCTTTTCTATTCATATCGGGACATACTGGCGTATATATCGCCTCCGACAGTCACGCGGTAATGCCGCATTTTGGAATTAAGTATGCTGATGGCTTCTTGTAGACGCTTTCTTTAAGCTGATACGCTCCTTCAATTCTTGTGATGCATGATATAAATGCTTATCTCTCAGATATGTTTCGCCCTGTCCGCTCTCCTAGATATTTAAACTCTTCGCTCGTTTGCTCTCTCCTTCCCCTGTCTCTCTCGTTTGTAAGGCATTCAGTTTTCTCGAAGGGAGCTCGAGTCCTGTCGTTGCTGGCTGCGGCTTTAGTTCATTGATTTGTCCTGCAATTTGTAATGGTTCTTTATTTACGTGACCATTACGGCACTCCAACCCCAGTTCTCGATACCAGTAATATCGTACTACTTTTCTGCGAAGTAACAGACATATTTTTGTGACAATATTCACATTTGGTTTTATTAACGTATAGATACTCCGATGTATCGATATATCTCAGTGATATGGTTCTTGTGTGTATTCACTTCTGTGAGACTGTCATAATCTTTGACTTACTTGTAACCGTTTTGGCGCGAATGCGCACAGAGTAGTCTTTGTTTCACTTTGCAGAAGTTTAGTTGTTATTTCGTTTTGTAAAAGAACAGTCAAGTCTTGTGTTTGGTTACGTAGGAAATTAAATATATGAAGATTGATACAAAACTGTTTTCTTCATGATTTGACAATTAAGAAGAAGTATATGTGAATTTACAAGAAGTTTAATAAGAATGTGGATCGTGAACACCAAGTCAAAAATTATTTCTACCATGCCATTGTTCTGATCTGGGATTGTTTGATCATTAAGAATTTCCTGAAAAACGCATTTGTTAGGTCTTCAAATATTGCTAAAATACAGATCTGGACCTTCTAGCAGTCAAAGTGGAATCACCCTAGAATCAACAAGATGAGCCATAACAACTTCCACGAAATCTACGTGGGAATCCATTCAAGATAAGTGCCAAAATTAATGACTTTTTTACAGTGAATTCATTATTTCCATACTGACGATACCATCCACAGTCAATAGCTTTGTTGTTGTCCGATAAAGCGAACATATGCTGCGTTAGCAACATTATTAATCTGATCTCTAACCTACTTTGCAAGTGGTGGTATTATTAGAAGTTGTATCTAGAGAATCAGGAAAAATTGCGAGATCAGGCTGTCAACTGTAACATTTATCTTTCTACAGTCAAGCCTGATTCCGCTTTCAACAGCTTTGTCACTCATTCCTTTTCGCTACTCACGGATTGGGTCTCGCCATAGAGATAGCATCAAACTCAGACCTTCAAATATCATATGAGAAGACTCATTCGATGGAAAATTTCAGAGATCCCACAACATACGAAATACGGGACAATTTCAGAGACTTATGTTGTGTTCTAACTTCTCGTCGAATATGGGGTGCCTAGGAAACCTACTTACTCGGATCGCAAGACGACAATTCAAGCAAATCGTATTAATGAATTTTTATCACAGTAAGATAAGTTCAAAAATGACTCTGAGCACTATGGGACTTAACTGCTGTCGTCGTCAGTCCCCTTGAACTTAGGACTACTTCAACCTAACTAACCTAAGGACATGGACACCACACACATCCATGCCCGAGGCAGGATTCGAAACTACGACTGTAGTGGTCGCGCGGTTCCAGGCTGCAGCGCCTAGAACCGCTTGGCCACCCCGGCCGGCGTAAGATAAGTTGCAATACTTAACTTTGAGAATTTACAATGATGTGTCACAAGTAATGTGCGACAGACAAAATAAGAAATCTTATCAGTTTCGACAATGCATAATACATGTGAAATTATATAGTTCCCACATCGCTGCTGTAGGGCACATAGAACGGCTAGTTGTCAACTGGGCTGCGGCTTGGTACTTCTTTTGCTTTTCTTTATTTAGGTTGAACTTATTGCTAACTTACAAACTAATTACAATTTTTCTTAATTAGCTTTTGTATTGTTTTTAATGATACATGATTGTTTTGCTAACTTAGAAACTAATTACATTTTTTTCTTGGGTAGCTTTTTTTGTTGCTTTGATGATACATGATTGCTTTGCTAACTTAAAAAAATAATTACTGTTTTTACTAAGTAGTTAAGTTTTTGTTTGTCTTCACACTAACTTATAAACTAGTAACATTTTACTTAATATGGAAATTTGGAGTTTTGATAGTACCTTATTGAGTTACTTTGAACCAGTGGCATGAGTGGGGATGGGAATGGGTTAACAATTGTGTGACCGTGTGGAATGCTTAGATATGGCTTTACAATGACCTAATTTACACTACTGGCCATTAAAATTGCTGCACCACGAAGATGACGTGCTACAGACGCGAAATTTAACCGACAGGAAGAAGATGCTGTGATATGCAAATGATTAGCTTATCAGAGCATTCACACAACGTTGGCGCCGGTGGTGACTCCTACAACGTGCTGACATGAGGAAAGTTTACAACAGATTTCTCATACACAAACAGCAGTTGACCGTCTTTGCCTGGTGAAACGTTGTTGTGATGCCTCTTGTAAGGAGGAGAAATGCGTACCATCACGTTTCCGACTTTGATAAAGGTCAAAAAAATGGTTCAAATGGCTGTGAGCACTATGGGACTTAACTGCTGTCGTCGTCAGTCCCCTTGAACTTAGGACTACTTCAACCTAACTAACCTAAGGACATGGACACCACACACATCCATGCCCGAGGCAGGATTCGAAACTACGACTGTAGTGGTCGCGCGGTTCCAGGCTGCAGCGCCTAGAACCGCTTGGCCACCCCGGCCGGCGTAAGATAAGTTGCAATACTTAACTTTGAGAATTTACAATGATGTGTCACAAGTAATGTGCGACAGACAAAATAAGAAATCTTATCAGTTTCGACAATGCATAATACATGTGAAATTATATAGTTCCCACATCGCTGCTGTAGGGCACATAGAACGGCTAGTTGTCAACTGGGCTGCGGCTTGGTACTTCTTTTGCTTTTCTTTATTTAGGTTGAACTTATTACTAACTTACAAACTAATTACAATTTTTCTTAATTAGCTTTTGTATTGTTTTTAATGATACATGATTGTTTTGCTAACTTAGAAACTAATTACATTTTTTTCTTGGGTAGCTTTTTTTGTTGCTTTGATGATACATGATTGCTTTGCTAACTTAAAAAAATAATTACTGTTTTTACTAAGTAGTTAAGTTTTTGTTTGTCTTCACACTAACTTATAAACTAGTAACATTTTACTTAATATGGAAATTTGGAGTTTTGATAGTACCTTATTGAGTTACTTTGAACCAGTGGCATGAGTGGGGATGGGAATGGGTTAACAATTGTGTGACCGTGTGGAATGCTTAGATATGGCTTTACAATGACCTAATTTACACTACTGGCCATTAAAATTGCTGCACCACGAAGATGACGTGCTACAGACGCGAAATTTAACCGACAGGAAGAAGATGCTGTGATATGCAAATGATTAGCTTATCAGAGCATTCACACAACGTTGGCGCCGGTGGCGACTCCTACAACGTGCTGACATGAGGAAAGTTTACAACAGATTTCTCATACACAAACAGCAGTTGACCGTCTTTGCCTGGTGAAACGTTGTTGTGATGCCTCTTGTAAGGAGGAGAAATGCGTACCACCACGTTTCCGACTTTGATGAAGGTCGGATTGTAGCCTATCGCGATTGCGGTTTATGGTCTCGCGACATTGCTGCTCGCGTTGGTTGAGATCCAATGACTGTTAGCAGAGTATGGAATCGGTGGGTTCAGGAGGGTAATACGGAACGCCGTGCTGGATCCCAACGGCCGCGTATCACTAGCAGTCGAGATGACAGCCATCTTATCCGCGTGGCTGTAACGGATCGTGCAGCCACGTCTCGATCCCTGAGTCAACAGATGGGGACGTTTGCAAGACAACAACCATCTGCACGAACAGATCGACGACGTTTGCAGCAGCATGGACTATCTGCTCGGAGACCATGGCTGCAGTTACCCTTGACGCTGCATCACAGACAGAAGCATCTGCGATTGTGTACTCGACGACGAACCTGGGTGCACGAACGGCAAAACTTCATTTTTTGGGATGAATGCAGGTTCTGTTTACAGCATCATGATGGTCGCTTCCGTCTTTGGCGACATCGCGGTGAACGCACATTGGAAGCAGGTATCCGTGATCGCCACACTGGCGTATCACCCGGCGTGATGGTATGGGGTGCCATTGGTTACACGGCGCGGTCACCTCTTGCTCGCATTTACGGCACTTTGAACAGTGGACGTTACATTTCACATGTGTTACGACCCCTGGCTCTACCCATCATTCGATCCCTGCGAAACCCTACATTTCAGCAGGATAATGCACGACTGCATGTTGCAGGTCCTGTACAGGCCGTTTTGGATACAGAAAATGTTCGATTGTTGCCCTGGCCAGCACATTCTCCAGATCTCTCAGCAACTGAATACGCCAGTCACTACTCTTGATGAACTGTGGTATCGTGTTGAAGCTGAATGGCTAGCTGTAGCTGTACACGCCATCCAAGCTCTGTTTGACTCAATGCCCAGGCGTATCAAGGCCGTTAGTACGGCAAGAGGTGGTTGTTCTGGGTACTGATTTCTCTGGATCTATGCATCCAAATTGCGTGAAAATGTAATTACATGTCAGTTCTAGTATAATGTATTTGTCCAATGAATACCCGTTTATCATCTGCATTTCTTCTTGGTGTAGTAATTTTAATGGACAGTAGTGTACTTTTGGGCTCAGGCCACTGTACGTGATGCGTAATGAGTTTTGTTTCGTTGTTGCTAGTGTGACAGTGGTAGCGGAGTTGTTTTGTTGTTTTGGTTACATTCAATTTGTGCGGGTTTATGGTGGTGGGCGGTCGGGGTTCAGCGCCTGGAGGTGGGGAGAGGTGGGAGTGTCGTTGTTTTGTATGTGCAGTTGTCTTGCGTGCTCGTGTTGGTGTATTGTGTCAGGGAAGGTGTGGAGGATGTTGTTTAAGATCGTTCTGGGTGGGTAGGTGTATTTGTGTTTGGATTTGTTTCTGTGTCGGGTTCTGTGGGTGTATATTATGTGTAGGTCCCGTCGGGAGGTGAGGGTGGTTTTCCCATAGCGGGCTCTCAGGTCGGCTAGTCTTGATTGTATAGGTGTTAGTTTTGCTTCCTCAAACACCTCTTGTCTGGGGGTGGAGGGGGCGAGTCGAAGGATGCTGCGTAAGATTCGTCTCTCGGTGCGGTAGAGTCTTACGGCTTGGGTTTTGGAGATGCAGGCAAGGGGTGCTGCAGCATATTCGAATAGTGGGCGGACGAACGTTTTATAAGCGTTCATAGCAGTCTTTTCGTTACAGCCAATAAATTTGCTTTGTACTCGCCGTATCAGGGATTGGCGTTGTCGGACTGTGTTCAAGGTCTCCTTTACGTGGTTGCTCAGGTTCAGGTATTTGTCTAGATGGACGCCTAGGTATTTGGCATGGGTGGAGGCGACGCGGCCTTTATGTTCTGTTCGTCTACAGGCCGCAGCTGTCTCGTTGGCGTCCCAGAGAGAGGTCGATCAGCGTACTATTGGCTGACGTCTTCCTCACATCCCTCTATGCTCTGACGTTCCTGAGAGGCGTGGCAGCGCTTGGCTTTACGCCGGAACATCTTCTTTTAAGTATAACGGAGAAATTAGAGTATCATCTGGACTGTACTCAACAATAAAGCCAATTTAGAGAGAGCAAACTCCAGAAAACGTACAGAATAACATCGAATCACAACAGTGAACGAGTGATATCTTGTAATTCGAGACTTTGGCATTACAAGACAGTTTTCGTACCTGAAGCACTATATACAACATAAACTACATGTCTAGAAGGTCATTCAAAAATGACGATACTGTAAAAAAATGGCGAAAAATTCTAAGAAGGTATATGGTCCCACTAACATAAATGGCATATGAGTTAAAAGAAAACTGCAGACCTATATACGGCAATAAACAAGTTTACTGACGCAGTACGCAGAATACGCTTCAAGTTCTATGGTAACATCTACCGAATGGAAAACACTAGCGTAACAAAAAATACTACTTAATGTAATAAATTAAAAGAAGGTAAAACTTATTTGATTGGAAGGAGGTAAACAAAACTTATGAGACCAGAATGAGATTTTCACTCTGCAGCGGAGTGTTCGCTGATATGAAACTTTCTGGCAGGAGGGGCGTGAGTCGTGCTTGGGTAGCTCAGTCGGTAGAGCACTTGCCCGCGAAAGGCAAAGGTCCCAAGTTCGAGTCTCGGTCCGGCACACAGTTTTAATCTGCCAGAAAGTTTCAAAACTTATGAGGAATGAATCCCACATAAGATACTGTCAGGGGAGGAAGAGTCTTTGGAATCCTAGTCGCAAGTGTACATTTTCACAGAGAAAGCGATAAGAAAATTAAAACACTGGGAAACAGTGGACAGAACGAAGTAACAAGCAATGCAGCGAGCTCATGAAGAGATTTGGGGAAGAGAAGAAGAAAATGAAGCTGTCATACCTAGCTAACAAGTTCAAACGCTCCCTGTAATTGGTCGTAACTAAGAATTAATAATAATGAATAGCATGACGAATGTCGGTTTCAGACGCACTGCGTACTTCTCCGTTTGTAGCGACGCAGGGGGGCTGGAGTGGTGGCGCATCGGCAGGCTGCGCGTCCCGCAGAAGAATTTCCCACGTCCGACGTCCGGGGCTGGTAATGCCCCAGGTGTGCGAGCAGCCAGAGGAGAGGGAAGTTTGCGGCCTGAGTAATGGCACGCCTGCTCTGGCGAGACGTAATGAAGAGCCTGTCCTCACGTGCTCCCCACGTGAGCGCCGCACGCAGACACACATCTCCCCCGGCCTCCCGCACGCTTTCTCTGCTATTATTTACGCAACCTCTCGAGAGGCAATCATTTCATACCGTGCAGCCGCTACATCTGCAGCCGCATCTGCACTACGAGGCCGAGGTGAAATCCCTCAACCACACAGATAAAGACTTGAGGCCCCTGCAAATGATGAAACTTGTACGTCAAATTTATTTTTTGCTTTCTACAGGCTCGTCAAACAAGCGCGAGGACATAAGGACTAAATTAATCAAACTGAATTTCACTGTTGGAGCAGTTTCTTACGTTTATCGCGTTGGGAACCGTCTGTTAGAAACGTCTTTCATCACTGCCTAAGAAGTTAGCTACAAAAGTTGATTAATGTATCACGAAACCTAGGGGTGTAATTTAGCTAGAAAGAGAAGAAAAGGAGTTATTAGCATCCCACATAGAAAATGAATTGACATCATTTAGCTCCATTATGATGGACGTAGAGGAATTGTGGGCAAAGTTTAAACGCATTGTAAATCGCGCTGTGGAGAAGTACGTGGCGCGTAATGGATTAAGGAGGGGAAAGATCCATCTTGGTTGAATAATTAAATTCGGAGAACAATGAGGATCCAGTCATGCACACTATGTTCAAAAAAGAAAGCGCAAATGAAGTGAGACAAAAGTTGGAGGAAATTCGTGCGTCTATAGAAAGATCGATGTGCGGAGCTTACAACTACCACCGCTATGCCCTAGCGAAAGGTATTCCCGAGAAAATTCTGCTCCGACGAAAAATTACTATGCGAGCCTAAAGCTTCAATCCGCTCACTGTTCAAATGTGTGTGAAATGTTATGGGACTTAACTGCTAAGGTCATCAGTCCCTCAGCTTACGCACTACTTAACCTAAATTATCCTAAGGACAAACACAAACACACCCATGCCCGAGGGAGGACTCGAACCTCCGCCGGGACCAGCCGCACAGTCCATGACTGCAGCGCCTTAGATCTCTCGGATAATCCTGCGCGGCAATCCAGTCACTCGTTGAACAGAAAACAACTAAATGAAAGCCATAGTTTTAAATTTCGCCTTTAAGAAATCGTTCAAGCAAGATAATCGTACAAACATACCGACATTTGGCCGCCGTAGTGACTCCCATCTGGAGGACACAGTAATAGGCATCCGTGACGCAGAGAAGCAACTGAAAGAGTTGAAAACAAATAACTTGCCATGTCCATATGGAACCCCAATTAGGTTTTACAAAGTGTACTCTACAGCGCTGGCTCCTTACTTAGCTCGTATTTATCGCGAATCTATAACCCCCCTCCCTCCCCCTTTCTCTGTCCATCTGCTCCTCCCCCGCATCTGTACCCATCTCCTCCTTCTCCCTGTCTGTCCATCTACCCCTCTCCCTTCCCTCTTCTACGTATCATCCCAACAGACGGTTCCTGGTTCTTAGCCCTACAATATTTCTTTCCATACAGTAAATAATATGTGTACGAAGGCTGACTGAAATCGGTACAGGGGTTTAGGAGGAACTTTTTAGCTGTGGCTTTGCCCCTGTACGCATGTGTCGTTTATATTCAATATACACTTAAAACATTTTACATATATTTATAAGCACATTTAAAATGCATCTCCAGCGAATTTCGCCCGGTAGTTTCGTTTTCATGCATGTCAGTTATTATGACGCCAGATCTACTAAACTATGTGTCGCACCATGATATATTTTTGCAAGTGCATTGAGTGGTATTTGTAAACAGTCTCTGCAAAATGTGCTGCAAAAAGAGTTACTGGTAAAGAAGTAATAAAGTAAAAGGTCATGCGTGATGCGGCAGTTATACTGCGCGAACATCAAAACTGTAATAAGCGATAAACCTTTTCCCTTTCCATCATTTTTGTGGGGTGTAGCGAGAAAAGTTTCGTAAAGGTTTGAAAATACAAGTAATGTGTGTTGCAATACACTGAGATCTTTAATTCTCAAATACTGGATGAATATAACTTGGATTATTTGTGCGCCGTGAACTACGCTCCTTTATCACCCCCCACCCATTTTTGAGGCATTTACTCCCACAGTGGTTGTTTACAGACAGTATGTGATATGTGTACCAAGATCAGCTGAAATCGATCCAGTGGTTTAGGAGGAAATGTGGAACATGCATAGATACATACATGCACACGTACGGTTTTATAATGTTTGTGGATTACATTAATAACAGTCACATGACGTTGAAGTTCATTTATGGATCAAATATTTCTACAACAGGGGAAATATTTTCATAGCACTAGTAGGTGATGGAATGCTCTCTTTCAAATTCTGAAGGTGGCAGGGGTAAAATACAGGGAGCGAAAGACTATTTACAATTTGTGCAGAAACCAGATGGCAGTTACCAGAGTCGAGGGGCACGAAAGGGAAGCAGTGGTTGGGAACGGAGTGAGACAGGGTTGTAGCCTCTCCCCGATGTTATTCAATCTGTATATTGAGCAAGCAGTAAAGGAAACAAAAGAAAAATTCGGAGTAGGTATTAAAATCCATGGAGAAGAAATAAAAACTTAGAGGTTCGCCGATGACATTGTAATTCTGTCAGAGACAGCAAAGGACTTGGAAGAGCAGTTAAACGGAATGGACAGTGTCTTGAAAGGAGGGTATAAGATGAACATCAACAAAAGCAAAACGAGGATAATGGAATGTAGTCGAATTAAGTCGGGTGATGCTGAGGGAATTAGATTAGGAAATGAGGCATTTAAAGAAGTAAAGGAGTTTTGCTATTTGGGGAGCAAAATAACTGATGATGGTCGAAGTAGAGAAGATATAAAATGTAGACTGGCAATGGCAAGGAAAGCGTTTCTGAAGAAGAGAAATTTGTTAACATCGAGTATAGATTTAAGTGTCAGGAAGTCGTTTCTAAAAGTATTTCTATGGAGTGTAGCCATGTATGGAAGTGAAACATGGACGATAAATAGTTTGGACAAGAAGAGAATAGAAGCTTTCGAAATGTGGTGCTACAGAAGAATGCTGAAGATTAGGTGGGTAGATCACATAACTAATTATGAAGCATTGAATAGAATTGGGGAGAAGTGGAGTATGTGGCACAATTTGACAAAAAGAAGGGACCGGTTGGTAGGACATGTTCTGAGGCATCAAGGGATCATCAATTTAGCATTGGAGGGCAGCGTGGGAGGTAAAAATTCGTAGAGGGAGACCAAGAGATGAATACACTAAGCAGATTCAGAAGGATGTAGGCTGCAGTAGGTACTGGGAGATGAAGAAGCTTGCACAGGATAGAGTAGCATGGAGAGCTGCATCAAACCAGTCTCAGGACTGAAGACCACAACAACAACAACAGTAGGTGATATCAGCAGTGTATTCCGGTTAAAGTGAGACACGTAGTAAGCGGCCTCGGCACTAAATGGAAATGGCTGCCAGCTCAGGCGACGCATCACTTGCATTTTCAGCGGTTTATGACAGTGTAGTCCCCCCACCTGCGGCTCATCTCTTACCTTCCAACGCCACGTGGCGACATTCTGTTTCGCGCTGGGCACTGCTTATAGCGATCCGGTTCACCAGTGTGTTGTGTGGCCACGTGCTGCCCGTGGACCCCGATCTGAACAAATGGTCCATACCACCACGTGCCACTGCTGTCCTGGCTCTACATGCATACGTAACAGACAGTATGTTAGGGTTCCACCTGAGTGCAACCCCAATAACTGGTCCACTTAGCAAGGTGTGAGCTCATCTGCCTGCGACGCCAGTCGGGTTGTGTAGCCCGCTGACTTTGCTCCGACCTCTGACTCCAAACTGAATAACTGGTCCATCGAAACAGGTGCCACTCTTGACAGCCTGTCCCTGCTCGCGCACTTAACAGAATTGGGGATCCGCAAGAGAGCATAACGCCAGTAACTGGTCCAGCGAGCCAGGTGCCGACCCATCTCACTGCTTCGGCGCGCCAGTTGTGTGCCCGGACTTGAGCGCACCGACCTATGACCCCGATCTGAATAACAGGTCCTCTCTCTCTCTCTCTCTCTCTCTCTCTCTTTCTCTCTGTCTCTCTCTGACCGCTCTGTGCTGCTCGCCTGGGTTTGGGTTCCTCCGACGTAAGCATTTTATTTTGCTGATGGCAGAAAACACTGCGGGGCTGCGGAAAGACGCTCCAGTTTGAGCACAAGAAACGAATATATTTCCCCCTTTTTGAGCTGCGGAATGTGCATTTCTTAGCTGGTTGCTTCCTTGCCTCTGGTGCAGGGTGGCATGTACCACACATGAAATGAAATGTAGAGAGCTGCTTATATAAAACGAATTTTATAGGTTAATAAAGTTTTGAAAATTTATTTTCATACTCCGACAAATTTAGAAACATCTTAAGATGTGATTAAAGTTTCAGAAAAATTAAATGATCTATTCAAGAGGAATAGCTTCACAAATTGAGCGAATCTATGGCGCGCTGGTCCACTTCTGGCCGTTAAAGAAGCACCGTAAGAGGTATGCAGTAGCACTTTACAGGATCGTTTGGATACGTTTTCGTTCTAACCTGCCGACGTATCTTAAACAATCACGTTCCTTTTTAAGAGCAAGAAATCCACAGTAAACACTTGAAGACATGATGAATTGCAGGAAGACATAATAACGAGAAGTTTTGTTCACTACACTTCGAAACAAACTAGTTTTTGAGCGCGAAAAACGGTAAACCAGTGTGGAATACAATACATACATTATTTAACGTATCAAATAAGAAACATAGTTGATCTTAAGAGAAAACTACGACACAGGAGTGCTAAAGGAAACGATAAAGCCGGCCGGGGTGGCCGAGTGGTTCTAGGCGCTACAGTCAGGAACCGCGCAACCGCTCCCGTCGCAGGTTCGAATCCTGCCTCGGGCATGGATGTGTCTCCTTAGGTTTAAGTAGTGTTTTTTTTTTTTTTTTTTGAAACGATGAAAACAATAAAAACAATATAGCTGTTTCCCGACCAAGAAAAACAAATTCCGCAGTTATTACAGAGGGACAGGTGTCAAAAGTTTTCAAAACAGTTGTCTTGCGAAGGAAAAGTAACCATATTACACAAATATTCGTGAATTGGAAAGACTAGTGAAGTGCAAGAATGGGCTTCGTCAAAAATTTTTACTTATGAAAGGAAGTCCCAGTCATAAAAACAGTCAGCAAAAGAAATGTATACTTCTTCTGATGAAACGCTGTGTTTACATTTATTTCTCTCAGTGAGATTATTTGCAGTAACATGCAATTTACGCAACAGAAGACATTCTAGCTTATTTCACATCATTGAGTTCTTTTTACATTTGTTTTACGATTACCCGTGTCTCTTGCCATCGTACTAACGCTTGGGAGGCAAAAATGTAGCAACTGTTTCGTAAATTGAGTAGAAAAGGAATTAAAATTGCGCATTAAACTTACTGCACGCACAGCATCTGATCAAAAGTATCCGGACACTCTAATGTAACGCGTAATTGACCACAAGACGTCAGAGAACTGGACCAGCCAGCATAAAAAGAGATCCGGAGTTTTGTTCGGTTTAAAAGAGGGGGGAAGGGACCAAACTGCTAGGTCATCGGTCCCTAGGCCGGGAGTTTTACGTTGTCAGTAGAAGGGCAGTGACAGCAGAATGGTTCGGTGAGGACAGCCAATTGACTCGTCATTGAATGTCACCTGAGTAGGAACATCACCTGCGAGATTTCAACCATTCTAAAGTTGCCCAAGTCGACTGTTGGTGATGAAATTGTGAAGTGGACACGGAAAGCTAAGCCGAGAACAGGCACACCTAACGTACGGTCGGTTGGAGACCGTCGAGGATGATTGTAAAAAATCTCATAAAATGAGCGGAAGGAATAACTCGTGATTTGCAAATTGCTACCAATAGTACAGGGTGATTCAAAAAGAATACCACAACTTTAAAAGTGTGTATTTAATGAAAGAAACATAATATAACCTTCTGTTGTACATCATTACAAAGAGTATTTAAAAAGGTTTTTTTCACTCAAAAACAAGTTCAGAGATGTTCAATATGGCCCCCTCCAGACACACGAGCAATATCAACCCGATACTCCAACTCGTTCCACACTCTCTGTAGCATATCAGGCGTAACAGTTTGGATAGCTGCTGTTATTTCTCGTTTCAAATCATCAATGGTGGCTGGGAGAGGTGGTCGAAACACCATATCCTTAACATACCCCCATAAGAAAAAGTCGCAGGGGGTAAGATCAGGGCTCCTTGGAGGCCAGTGATGAAGTGCTCTGTCACGGGCTGCCTCGGGTAGTTTGGTTTTCAGCCTAGTCAACAGCGCCTCAAGCGAACAAATGTACAACTAAATGAAACTTTATAGCTCCCTTAATTCGCCGACAGATAGTGCTTAGCTCTGCCTTTTGTCGTTGCAGAGTTTTAAATTCCTAAAGTTGTGGTATTCTTTTTGAACCACCCTGTACAGCTTGCACAGTAACTGTGCGTAGGGAGTTATGAAGATTTGGCTACAATGCTCGATCACCTCCTCGTAAACCATATACTTTCGTTGTCAGTGCTAATCAACGATTGTGATGAAGCTTTCTGGCAGATTAAAACTCTGTGCCGCGATTCGAACTCGGAACTTTTGCCTTTCGCGGGCTCTACCGACTGAGCTACGACTCAGAATCCGTCCTCACAGCTTTACTTCCGCCAGTACCTCGTCTCCTGCCTCCCAGGCTCCACAGAAACGCTCCTGCGAAACTTGCAGACCTAGCATTCCTGGAGCCCTCGCCTGCGAAAGGCAAGGTCCCGAGTTCGAGTCTCGGCCCGGTACAAAGTTTTAATCTGCCAGGAAGTTTCATATCAGTGCACACTCCGCTGCAGAGTGAACGCTTGAGATGTTATAAAGGGTTAAGCGACTAGACAGTGGTTTACTGGAAACAAGTGGTCTGGAGTAATGAATCGCGCTCTTTCCTGCGGCAATACGATGGAAGGGTTTGAGTTTGGCGAATGCTTGGAGAATATGGCCTGCCGTTATGAGTAGTACCAACAGTGAAGAACGGAAAGTGCGTTTTTCGTGGTTGCGATGTGGTTCCCTTATTACGCTTAATGGAACGCCAAACGCGAAATGCTGTATTATAAAGAACAAACCGCCTTCAGTCACAAGTTGCGTTTATTTACTGGACTATGCATTTCGAGCCCTGGAGGCTCATCTTCAGGTGCTTTTTAGTGATTTACATCAGGTTTTTTAGTTGTTTGCCTGTTGATATTTCATTTTTGTGTTACAACATGTTATATTGTAGGTATAAGTTTAACAGCGTTAATAATATGAAACTAACTTATAGTTTAACATTGTATGATGTCTCCTTCTGTTGTGCAGTTGGTATACACAATACATATCTTTAATTTTGCAGTACATACTGGGGTATATACATAGTCACACACTTTTTCGCACATTGTAGTAGCAGAACGTAAACATGCCAAAGATTCTCGTTCATACAGATGTTCTACTTCTAAATATAGTCGATTTTCTTGTTTCACAGAAGATAATATGCTGTAGTATTACTAGTACACAGGTATTATTAAAATAATTATTTGGCACTATGTTGTAGGTTGTCAGCTGTTTGTACTATTATAGATTTCATTCCTCAGGAAAAAATATACTTTTAAAGTTGTAGGAAAAATTATGGCTGTTAATCTCTGTTTGTTCAGTCAACAGGTTTTCGGAATATTTTTCTTTGTGTAGCATTATTTCTAACTATTCTAGTAGATTAAGTTTTTTACTGTTGGGTTCTGTGTGAAGTACAGTTAGGCTGTTGTGGATGTTGTCAAGTCTGTGTTTATTAATATGCATGTGGTTAGCTATTGTAGATTTTTCAAAATGGTTTAGTCGAAAGGCGTCGGTGTGTTTTTTATACCGTGTGTGGAAGGTTCTTCCAGTTTTTCCTATGTAAAATGCAGGGCAACTGTTACATTGCAATTTATATATTCCACTGTGTTGTGTTATTGGCTTGTTTGTGTTCACCGTGTGAGGTAAGTGGTATCCAAGTTTGCTGTTTGTGGAGAAAGATAATTTAATATTGGATTTTTTGAATAAGTTAGCTATTTTTTGTGATACTGTGCTTAAGTATGGAATGCTTGTGAAGATTTGTTTTGTGTCGCGAGTTTTCTTTTCAGTGTTTTTGTGAGTGATGTTGGTCTTAATTTTTCTAGATAGTTTATCAATTGATTTTACAGAGTAACCATTATTTACTGCAATTGTTTTGATAGTATCTATTTCTTGTGTCAGTTCTTTGGGTTTTAAAGGTAATGTATGTGCCCTGTTCAACATTATTCTAAATGCAGCATATTTATGTGTGTTCGGGTGGTATGAAAATTCATGTATTGTGATGTCAGTGTAGGTTGGTTTTCGGTAACCGTATAAGTTATGTTGTTGTTGTTCATTCACAATTGTGAGGTCTAAGAAATTTATGGATTGATTTGTTTCGTGTTCTATTGTGGACTTTATTTTATTGTGGTGTGAGCTGAATGATGTGAGGAGTTCTTCAAGTTCATCTTTAGTTCCATTGTTCTTCATTTTACGAAAGTAAAACAGTCGCGGACGAAACACTGAAAAACAATGGATAAAATTAAGCTGTTATTATATTTTACAACACTTCCTACAGCGTGTAATGGAGGAACAGTTTGGAGACAACTGTATCGACACGACGTCGCAACTGTCATAAAGTAGCATTTGTCGGGCAATTGTTTGTAGACACTAACGTTCGTGAAATGGACTGGCCTGCCCAGAGTTCCGAGCTGAACACAATGGAACACTTTTGGAATGAGGTAGAATGTCGAATTAGAACCAGATCACAGTGTCGAACATTCCTACCTTCTCGGTTGTTGAGAACGAACACGCTGCCTCTCCTCTGCAGTCATTGACATTACCGCAAGTGTCTCCAACAGAGTTCAAGCCATCACAAAGGTGTAACATTAAGAGTGCAGTGGGAAGCCTTAAAATCAAATAAGGCGGAAGGGACAGCATTTCATCGGAACTTCTGAAATCTTTGGGAGAAGTGGCAACAAAACGACTATTCACGGAGTTGTGTACAATTTATAAGCCTGGCGACATTCCATCCGACTTTTGGAAAAATATTATCCACATAATTCCCAAGACTGCAAGAACCGAAAAGTGCGTGAATTATCGAACAATCACCTTAACAGCTCATGCATCGAAGAGAGGGGGAATGTTTACCCAAAATATTACTGTCCGCCGAGGTGACTTGCAGCACGTTGTTTATGCCGGTCACACACCTACTCTCTTGCTCTGTCCGTTTCGAATCTAGCCACTGATGACGACCAACCAATTGCGGTAGCAGGCATTTCAACCAATAACCCTTCTCCAGCATAAGTGTGAAACAGTGCCTTTATATCCAATGACGATGACCGCCAATAATATCCACGGGAGATGAGCTACCAACGCCCCTTCTTCTGTATTAGCTCACCAATGGCTCACCAATGGTGGCCACATGTATTTTAACCAATACTATCTCTTCTCCAGCACGGACGCCAGAAAATTCCCCCTTTATAAGTGCACGCGACACTCGTCTCTGACAGTGTTCTAGCAGTAGTGGACACCAAAAGATCCTGAGGAAGATCCCAGCAGAGGGGTCGAAACGTCGAACATTTTAGAAGAAACTTGACGCGGCCTAATAACCCAGAAGACATTAACTTCAGTGACAACGACCACGAAAGCCTGCAGACTTAGATAAAACAGGGCATTCCTGGTCAAGAGAAGTCTGCTAGTATCAAACATAGGCTTTACGTTGAGGAGGACATTTCTGAGAATGTACGTTTCGAGTACAGCATTGTATGGTACTGAAACATGAGCTGTGGAAAAACCGGAACAGAATAGAATCGAAGCATTTGAGATGTGGTGCTACTGGCGATTGTTGAAAATTACGTGTACTGATAAGGTAAGGAATCAAGAGGTTCAGCGCAGAACAGGAGAAGAACGGAATATGTGGAAAACACTAAGAAGAAGAAGGATCAGGGTGGTATGACATCTGTTAAGACATCACGTGATAACTTCCATGGTGCCAGAGGGAGATGAAGAGGGTAAAAACTGTAGAGGAAAACAGAGACTGGAATACATTCAGCAAATAACTAAGGACATAGTTTGCAATTGCACAGGAGAGGAGTTCGTGGCGGCCGCACCAAACCAGTCAGAAGACTGTACTCGAAAAACAATACGTGCCCAGAAACTTTTGATCGACAGTGAGCCTGCAAGCAAACGAATCATGAATTTCATAACTTTAATTTTTCGAGGTGCAAAGTTACAAATACAACGCGTAACCGAACAGAAGCAGTGTGGAGCTGCATCGAAGGCTTTCCGAAAGGAGACCGCTTATAAAACATTAATACGACCTATTCTTGAGTACTGCTCGAGCGTTTGGGATCCCTATCAGGTCGGATTGAGGGAGGACATAGAAGAAATTCAGAGGCGGGCTGCTAGATTTGTTACTGGTAGGTTTGATCATCACTCGAGTGTTACGGAAATGTTTCAGGAACTTGGGTGGGAGTCTTTAGAGGAAGGGAGGCGTTCTTTCCGCGAATCGCTACTGAGGAAATTTGGAGAACGAGCATTTGAGGCTGACTGCAGTACAATTTTACTGCCGCCAACTTGCATTTCGCGGAAAGACCACAAAGATAAGATAAGAAAGATTAGTGCTTGTACAGAGGCATATGGGCAGTCATTTTTCCCTCGTTCTGTCTGGGAGTGGAACAGGCAGAGAAGATGCTAGTTGTGGTACGAGGTACCCTCCGCCACGCACCGTATGGTGGATTGCGGAGTATGTATGTAGATGTAGATGTAGAAAGGCAAAAGCCACGCTATCAACTCAGGCACTGCTGTCTACAGCCTTCTGCGTCTGCAGGGACGTCAGCGCCAATGGAGCAGCGCCACTTGCTAGAATTCTAATTTCTGTTGACGTTTCGAGGACGTGTACTCCCTGCCACAGTGAACCAGCGGCTGCAGTCGGGACAGCGACCGCGTCTGGCGAAAGCGAAGGCCTCCCGCGGCGCCGAAGCCTTTATCGACGGATTACCACCCATCGGGCGCTGCAGCCGGAGGCAGGGCGGAAAAAAAATGAGACAGTGTTCGCAGAAATAATGGCCGCGACCTGCGTGACAAAAAAGAACTGCTCTGTGCTGTGTGGTGTGCGCCGGGTGCCGCGTGAGCAATTGGAGCGCGGCAGGGGGCGGGCAGTTTATACAGAGCACTCTGCCGGAAGGGTGGGGCGCGCTTTTCAGGCCAAAACGTGTTACACCAACAGCGGCCGTAATCCCCGCCGATACACGGATTACGCGGCCGCGGCGGCCGGCAGCCAACCTCTCCACAGCGTCCACACTGTGCTCTCGTCCGTAGCCGAGATCTCCCGTTCCGTCCACTTGCGTCTAGGGACAGCAAATCTGTGACGATCGAGTGAGCCGACTGGTTTCGATCGACTGGCCTCGAGTTTGAAGATCGTACCGATTTTTGGTGCCAGACAGTGAAAGCTTTCTCTTTGCGGTGGTCTTCTGTGTACAAAAATTCATATGGCTCTGAGCACTATGGGACTTAACATCTATGATCATCACTCCCCTAGAACTTAGAACTACTTAAACCTAACTAACCTAAGGACATCACACACATCCATGCCCGAGACAGGATTCGAACCTGCGACCGTAGCGGTCACGCGGTTCCAGACTGAAGCGCCTAGAACTGCACGATCACATCGGACGGCTTCTGTGTACAGTTCGCGTGTTTTGTTTATTGTGCTTTTATTTAGACTGAGTGATTTTCCCACTCTATGGATTTTTCAATGATAGGAAGTTGTTTGTTGTTGTGGTCTTCAGTCCTGAGACTGGTTTGATGCAGCTCTCCATGCTACTCTATCCTGTGCAAGCTTCTTCATCTCCCAGTACCTACTGCAGCCTACATCCTTCTGAATCTGCTTAGTGTATTCATCTCTTGGTCTCCTTCTACGATTTTTACCCTCCACGCTGCCCTCCAGTACTAAACTGGTGATCCCTTGATATCCTTCTGAATCTGCTTAGTGTATTCATCTCTTGGTCTCCTTCTACGATTTTTACCCTCCACGCTGCCCTCCAGTACTAAATTGGTGATCCCTTGATGCCTCAGAATATGCCCTACCAACCGATCCCTTCTTCTAGTCAAGTTGTGCCACAATCTCCTCCCCAATTCTATTCAATATCTCCTCATTAGTTATGTGATCTACCCATCTAATCTTCAGCATTCTTCTGTAGCACCACATTTCGAAAGCTTCTATTCCCTTCTTGTCTAAACTATTTATCGTCCATGTTTCACTTCCATACATGGCTACACTCCATACAAACACTTTCAGAAACGATTTCCTGACACTTAAATCAAAACTCGATGTTAACAAATTTCTCTTCTTCAGAAACGCTTTCCTTGCCATTGCCAGTCTACATTTTATCTCTTCTCTACTTCGACCATCATCAGTTATTTTGCTCCCCAAATTGCAAAACTCCTTTACTACTTTAAGTCTCATTTCCTAATCTAATTCCCTCAGCATCACCCGACTTAATTCGACTACACTCCATTATCCTTGTTTCACTTTTGTTGATGTTCATCTTATACCCTCCTCTCAAGACACTGTCCATTCCGTTCAACTGCTCTTCCAAGTCCTTAGCTGTCTCTGACAGAATTACAATGTCATCGGCGAACCTCAAAGTTTTTATTTCTTCTCCATGGATTTTAATTCCTACTCCGAATTTTTCTTTTGTTTCCTTTACTGCTTTCTCAATATACAGATTGAATAGCATCGGGGATAGGCTGCAGCCCTGTCTCACTCCCTTCCCAACCACTGCTTCCCTTTCATGCCCCTCGACTCTTATAACTGCCATCTGGTTTCTGTACAAATTGTAAATAGCATTTCGCTCCCTGTATTTTACCCCTGCCACCTTCAGAATTTGAAAGAGAGTATTCCAGCCAACATTGTCAAAAGCTTTCTCTAGGTCTACAAATGGTAGAAACTTAGGTTTGCCTTTCCTTAACCTTTCGTCTAAGGTAAGTCGTAAGGTCAGTATTGCCTCACGTGTTCCTACATTTCTACGGAATCCAAACTGATCTTCCCCGAGGTCGGCTTCTACCAGTTTTTCCATTCGTCTGTAAAGAATTCGCGTTAGTATTTTGCAGCCGTGGCTTATTAAACTGACAGTTCGATAATTTTGACATATGTCAACACCTGCTTTCTTTGGGATTGGAATTATTATATTCTTCTCGAAGTCTGAGGGTATTTCGCCTGTCTCATACATCTTGCTCACCAGATGGTAGAGTTTTGTCAGGACTGGTTCTCCCAAGGCTGTCAGTAGTTCTAATGGAATGTTGTCTACTCCCGGGGCCTTGATAGGATACGGAACGAAAAATGTCTAATGAGCTTACGTCCGGAAATGCATGGTTTCCATGCCAGACAGCATTTATTCAATCATACATTGTTACAGAGACTGCGGTGTAATACGCTCTGTACCATGCAGCCACAGTTACAGAATGCATGGTTTCCTCCTAGATGGTGGTACTGTTCCTCAAAGATCAGGCCCTAGAGTTCTCTCCTGCCGCAGTAATTGGCAATATTGTGTCCGATTCACTTCTCTTGCTGAGTCACCTTGTAGTGGATATTATACAGCATTGTACACAATGGTTCAGTATTCGAATCGAGAGTTTGCCGACATGGTGTTTACCTACGGAAAGGCAAATGGCAACGAGCGGTTGACAGCAATGCATCAGGACAACAACCACGAAATTGAATGTTTGGAACAGTGTTTCGCCGTTTGTCTGAGGCAGGCTCCTTTCAGGAAGCAGGAAATCATGAAGGACGTACCCGAAATGTTTGGACACCAGAAGTGGAGGAAATTAACGCTGCAGAAGGCGACCGTCGTGTCAGTACCGGGCACTTGGCCCGCCAGTACAGGGTAAGCCAGACGACGACCGTCTGGAACATTCTCCATGACGTCACTACCCTTATCACTTACAGCGTGTGCAGGGCTTACTAGCGACAGACTTTCAAAACCGGGAGCAATTTTGTCACTGGTTTCTTCACCAGGCAACCACGATTCGGGGATTTGTGTAATCCATCCTATTCACAGATGAGGCCACCTTTTACGTGGCGTGGTACCTTCATCTTTCGTAACAGTTGTAAGATAGCAAGAACTATGCCCCTTACATCAAGTCATTAAAGATCACCTAACTCAAGTTGAGCGAACAGTAGGCCTTAACAAAATGACTGACAAGGCACAATGCATCTTGTAGAGGGTCTAGTATGGACGTAGTGGAATAATTAATGTCGGGTGATGGTTTTAAAGTAATTCACATGACATGAAAACTTTGTGGAAACGAGTCGATTTACTGGACGCTAGTTTACCCCAGGGAAGCATTTAGACTTGAGCGTGGCCAGCCAGGGGAGCGGCGAAGGGAAGTGACAATAGGCAGCTTATGGCAGCTCAAACTCTGAGAAAGCGGTAACGCGGCGCGGCCCCCAGCCGCCTTAAGATGAGTGACAGTGTGGTTGGCCCCGACTCCATGCTGGTGTACCGGGAAACAGACGGAGAACTTGTACGCCTGTTGATAAATGTCTGTCGTCCCATTTTCTGTGAAACATGCGAGAAAGCCATGCAAAGCTATGGTGGAGTGGTCAACAGAGGTCAAAATATGCGTGTTCGTGACTATAGCAACTTCACGCTGAATTCACGGTCCACAGAGCCTGAAGTAAATCAGGAAATGTTCAAAATGTCCTCCGTTAGCGAGGATACATGCATCCACCCTCCGTCGCATGGAATCCCTGATGCGCTGATGCAGCCCTGGAGAATCGCGTATTGTATCACAACCGTCCACAATACGAGCACGAAGAGTCTCTACATTTGGTACCGGGGTTGCGTAGACAAGAGCTTTCAAATGCCCCCGTAAATGAAAGTCAAGAGGGTTGAGGTCAGGAGAGCGTGGGGGCCATGGAATTGGTCCGCCTCTACCAATCCATCGGTCACCGAATCTGTTGTTGAGAAGCGTACGAACACTTCGACTGAAACGTGCAGGAGCTCCATCGTGCATGAACCACATGTTGTGTGGTACATGTAAAAGCACATGTTCCAGCAGCACAGGTAGAGTATCCCCTATGAAATCATGATAACTTGCTCCATCGAGCGTAGGTGGAAGAACATGGGGCCCGATCAAGACATCACCAACAATGCTTGATGCTAGTACTGTAGAGCAATGAGTCGCATGTCAACACAAGCACCGAAGTCAACATTACCTTCCTTCAATTGGGCCAACTGGCGGTGAATCGAGGAAGTACAGTACATACTGACGAAACTAAAATGAGTTCTAACATGGAAATTAAGCTTTTCTGGACACATGTCCATATAACATCTTTTCTTTATTTATGTGTGAGGAATGTTTCCTGAAAGTTTGGCCGTACCTTTTTGTAACACCCTGTATATATATGAAGATGGCATCTGTTCTATATAGTCTGAGACTTAATTATTACCTTAACAGGCCGGCCGGAGTGGCCGAACGGTTCTAGGCGCTACAGTCTGTAACCGCGCGACCGCTACGGTCGCAGGCTCGAATCCTGCCTCGGGCATGGATGTGTGTGATGTCCTTAGGTTAGTTAGGTTTAATTAGTTCTAAGTTCTAGGGGACTGATGACCTCAGCAGTGAAGTCCCATAGTGATCAGAGCCATTAACTTAATAGAGATGCGTTCTGTAGTATTTACTAACCTTATTGACCGTAAGTGATTTTTCTGAAAAGACGCTTTTTTTCCCACAGACACAGACTTATTGGGCCAGCTACTTTCAGCAGTAGGGTTGCGATATGCCTTTGCGGCAGTTGACTTGTACACCAGTTGGGGTAATGCTCCTTCAATTACAGACATTTCGAAGGGTTTTACTTCCGTGTGATCAAGGAAATGACCGTACGACTGAGCTCAGATCAGTAACACAGTAGATTTCTACAAGAGGTGCAAAACACACCGCAATTGACAGTGGAACATCTTTTGTGAGGAAATGTACATAGTTAAACAAAACATTAGATCACAGTGTTCCATTTACTAAAATTTTTTGGAACAGGAATAACAGCTATCTTTACAATACTATAACTTATTTAAACACACACAGTTGCGATCACTTTTAAGTTGTTTGTTTTCATTTTTAGAAGACCGGATTCGATCTCCTAAGAGATGACCTACAGATCTTACATTCCTTGATGACAGTAGGAATCGTTGGTGTGGATTGGGTGGTTGGTTGGCTTGGGGGAGGCTACCAAACAGCGAAGTCATCGGTCCCATCGGATTACGGAAGGGTGGGGTATAAATTTGGCCGTGCCCTTTGAAAGGAACCTTCCTGGCATTTGCATGAAGCGATCTAGGGAAATCACGGATGGCCGTACACGAGTTTGAACCGTCACCTCGCTCTTTGCTGCCGTAAAGCAAGTGCATCTTTGCAGGTGTAGATTAGATTATATTAGATTAGATTAGTACTTGTTCCATAGATCCTGAATACGACACTTCGTAATGATGTGGAGAACGTTACTCAAGCATCCGATCACGACTGTGTGTATTGAAAACGGTATCATTTACAATCACCTGCATTTGTTCTGTTCCCTACTGTTCTCCTTAGTGTCCCGGAAAACTCTTAAGAACGGGATATATGTTCATATGATTTTTTCTGTTCGCAACCACCAATACTATCACCAGTCAAAGCATGTGCCTTTCCTCCAGACTCACTCTGTATACACCCTTGCATGTACACGTGTACACACACACACACACATTCAGACAGTACAGAAAACTTGTACCGTTGGAGTAAATAAACTATTTTTAGCTTTATCTGAGACTGAACCTACGCTAGTTGCATGAGGAGCAAGTTACGTGTGATGCAGCAGCTCATCCATGAACAGCAGCCACGTAGTGAACCACGTCTAGTCCGCCTCGGTAGCTGCGCGGCCAGCACGGCAGATTGCGAAAGGAAAGGGCCCGGTTCGATTCTTGGCAGGATCAGACTCTTTCTCTGCTCGGGGACTGAGTGTTGTGTTGTCCTCGCGTTCGAATCGTCGTAATTAATATTCCACACCTGAAATGGCAGTATGGACACTTTCCGAGAGCCAGCAAATTATAAAGGAAAGAGAAAGACACACATCTGGCGTGCTTAGCGATGGGAAAACATCTGCCGTACGAAGACGGCTCAACTGTCCAGTTAATTTGCTTCTAAGTACTTTTTTCTACATGAGAGAAGGAGCTTTTCATACTGTATTTTAGTTCTTTCTGTGTACAGGCAATATTGTTTGTTTCGTTTATATTTACTGTCTTTGTTTTCCGATGCCGGAAAATATATGCAAAGAAGCGTCTCCTATCACGTGACATCTGAAGACGGCGGCACGTGATGCAATCTCTGTCTTCGCGGATTTCACAAAAATGGCGTGGCACCTTTCATGTTTATATGCGAATATGCACAGCAAAAATTATTGACGTTCTTGCATGACAACAGCTTTTCTGAAAAGTACAGATAAATTCGGAGCAGTATACGAAGGAATATCAGTAGGACAAATTTTTAGTTGACTCACAGTCATCGATTTTCAATCAGATTTGGCTGCAACGCACAAATATAGCTGTAGGGGCCCAATATTTTATTAAACACGAAAGACACGTTGAGAAATTGATGATCCATGCAACTACACGAGTATGTTTTTGTGGTAAAACAATAATTGCTCACCGTAATTCAGTAAAACTCAGAATCTTCCGCCATGAATGGCTCACAAGAAGCATTCACCATTTCGAAAAACTTTTGTGTGTTGGAGTCACAAGCACCTTACTTCACCTTTTTCACTAACGGTTAATCCTTGAATCGCTCATATTCTCGTTTCCATACGTTCGACGTCCAAAAAACTCCCGCCATTACTCTCTCTACTGTTTTCCTCCTTTCACCATCCTTCAACCGTCCATTCCTCTGATTAATTTCTCTGGGTGTAGTACTCACATAACAGGATATACACGTATGCAACACTTATCAAATTCAGGTATTGGGGCTTGAGGGTAACCTTAATTGAAGGAAAGTAACTATAGAGACACTGACTGACAATGGAAGGTTCAAAAATGGTTCAAATGGCTCTGAGCGCTATGGGACTTAACTTCTGAGGTCCTCAGTCCCCTAGAACTTAGAACTACTTAAACCTAACTAACCTAAGGACATCACACACGTCCAAGCCCGAGGCAGGAATCGAACCTGCGACCGTAGCGGTCGCGCGGTTCCAGACAGTAACGCTTAGAACCGCTCGGCCACCCCGGCCGGCGACAATGGAAGGGAAACACTCAGGAAAAGAGGGAGAAAGGAAATTAAATTTTTGGCATGATATTTCAGTGATTGCAGTGTTTTACAAAGCACTTAGCAGTATGAGCCCAGTTACCAGTATGATGTTGCATCCCCTCTAACCTCGCCGGCACGGTAGCTCAGCGTGTTCGGTCAGAGGGCGGCGTGCTCTCTGTAAAAAAAAAAAAAAAAAAAAAAAAAAGAAAAAAACACGCAGTCAAAAAATCAACGATCAGCTTGAACGGATGTCTTGTGACGGACGTCCGCCCAGACCAAATGCAACGAACTATATCGAGCAAAAAAAAAAAAAAAAACCTGGATGCATGCGCTGATTCGGTTGGCATGCTATCACAAACCGTTGTATCCTCTCCGAAGACAATCTGGCTCACAACTTTTATTAGTGATCATTGATATCTTGGATACCGTCACAGGGACGTTGATCTCCAAGCAGGTCCCACACATATCCCATCTGGGACAGATATAATGATCTTGTTGGCGATGGGAGTACCTCAGCCGGCCGAAGTGGCCGTGCGGTTAAAGGCGCTGCAGTCTGGAACCGCAAGACCGCTACGGTCGCAGGTTCGAATCCTGCCTCGGGCATGGATGTTTGTGATGTCCTTAGGTTAGTTAGGTTTAACTAGTTCTAAGTTCTAGGGGACTAATGACCTCAGCAGTTGAGTCCCATAGTGCTCAGAGCCATTTGAACCATTTTTTTGGAGTACCTCAGCATGACACACAATTCCTAGATAAATGTGACATTTGTAGTGAGCACTGTCATGTTGGAAAAAGGCGCCACGACACGATACTGTCGCACGAGAGGCGACACGTGACGTACTGTTGTGCCGTCACAGTTCCTTCGGTCACTACGAACCGTGACCTCAAGTCACACCCGGTGCTCCCCACACAGTGACTCCAGGAATAACACCACCGTGACTCTCCAAAACATTGAAGGGTGGGACCTTCCCCAGGTAGCCGCCATACTCGTCGACGACGTTCATCGAGGGTAGTGAAGAGTTCATCACTGATCGTAATACGTCGCCATTCACCAGCAATCCAAGCTTCCCGGTATACTATACAGACGGCTGTGGTATCGTGTACACAGTGTATAAAAGGCCTGCGGAACTATTATTTGTACTCAGATGATTCACGTGAAAAGATTTCCGACGTGATTATGATCACACGACGGGAATTAACGCACTTTCAACGCGGAATGGTCGTTGGACTGGAAAACCGTGGCCGGGAGACATGAGTCCCGATTTTAGTTGGTAAGAGCTGATGGTAGGGTTTCAGTGTGGCACAGACACCACGATGCTATGGATCCAAGTTGTCAACAAGGATATGTTCAAGCTGGTGGTGTCACAATGGTGTAAGCCGTGTTTACGTGGAATGTCCTCTGGTCCAACAGAAGCTATCGTTGACTAGAAATGATAATATTCGGCTACTCGGAGACCAATTGATTCATGGACTTTGTGTTCCCAAACAACGATGCCACCATGCCACAAATGTTCACGACTGGTTCAAAGAAGTTTCTAGACAATTCGAGCGAATGATTCAGTCACCCAGATCACCCGACATGAATCACTGCACTGGTAACACTTTCGCAACTGTGAACAGCTATAGAGACAGCACGGCTCTATATTTCTGCAGGGTACTTCCAACGACTTCTTGAGTCCATGTCACGTTGAGTTGTTGCAGTACATCGGGCAAAAGGAGACCCGAACGATATTAGGAGGTGTCCTAGGACTTTTGTCACCTCAGTATATGGGGAGGTGGTTGCTTGCTTGCGCTGGCTTTGAGTGTATACGGTTGTGTTGAGATGTTAATGACAGCTTATGCATGGGACGGTAGTTCCCTAGACCGACTGAGGCTAATCTCCAGCGAGTGGTGCAGGATGACAAACAGTGTGTTGCAGCCAATCCACTAATGGTTCTGGGATTGCAGGCGCAGATATCAAGGGCATACGATGTGCTTGGTGCACGGTATGGTGATCTCTCTTGTGGTGATCATGCGTGGTCGACCGCAGCCTACCGTTCCCATGCTGCCTGGCATTAGCCCATTCTCAACACGACTGCCTGACAAATCTGGATATTGCACGATCGACCAGCCAGCCAAACAGAGCCCCTTGATGCGGCTCCAGTCAACCTGCATCAGGTGCTGATAACATGTCTCCCACGAGTGTGAAACATCTGCGAGTCCTTCGCAGTGATCACTCAACATCTGACTCCGTTCAAGCTCCTCATATACTCTACCAGGAGTGGTAACATTACTGAACCTGACCTGACCTGTACCTGATGGGATACCAGTTCGATTTTACACAGAGTACGCGAAGGAACTTGCCCCCCTTCTTGCAGAGGTGTACCGTAGGTCTCTAGAAGAGCGTAGCGTTCCAAAGGATTGGAAAGGGGAACAGGTCATCCCCGTTTTCAAGAAGGGGCGTCGAACAGATGTGCACAACTATAGACCTATTTCTCTAACGTCGATCAGTTGTAGAATTTTGGAACACGTATTATGTTCGAGTATAACGACTTTTTTGGAGACTAGAAATCTACTCTGTAGGAATCAGAATAGGTTTCGAAAAAGACGATCGCGTGAAACCCAGCTCGCGCTATTCGTCCACGAGACTCAGAGGGCCATAGACACGGCTTCCCAGGTAGATGCCGTGTTTCTTGACTTCCGCAAGGCGTTCGATACAGTTCCCCACAGTCGTTTAATGAACAAAGTAAGAGCATATGGACTATCAGACCAATTGTGTGATTGAATTGAAGAGTTCCTAGATAACAGAACGCAGCATGTCGTTCTCAATGGAGAGAAGTCTTCCGAAGTAAGAGTGATTTCATGTGTGCCGCAAGGGAGTGTCGTAGGACCGTTGCTATTCACAATATACGTCAATGACGTTGTGGATAACATCGGAAGTTCACTGAGACTTTTTGCGGATGATGCTGTGGTGTATCGAGAGGTTGTAACAATGGAAAATTGTACTGAAATGCAGGAGGATCTGCAGCGAATTGACGCATGGTGCAGGGAATGGCAATTGTATCTCAATGTAGACAAGTGTAATGTGCTGCTACAATATAGCAGGTCAGCAACTGGAAGCAGTTAATTCCATAAATTATCTGGGAGTACGCATTAGGAGTGATTTAAAATGGAATGATCATATAAAGTTGATCGTCGGTAAAGCAGATGCCAGACTGAGATTCATTGGAAGAATCCTAAGGAAATGCAATCCGAAAACAAAGGAAGTAGATTACAGCACGCTTGTTCGCCCACTGCTTCACCGAGGAGTCAAGCAGTATATTGCTCCCTCCTGTGTATATCTCGCGAAGAGACTATGAGGATAAAATCAGAGTGATTAAGGCCCACACAGAGGCATACCGACAATCCTTCTTTCCACGAACAATACGAGACTGGAATAGAAGGGAGAACCGATAGAGGTATTCAAGGTACCCTCTGCCACACACCGTCAGGTTGCTTGCGGAGTATGGATGTAGATGTAGACGTAGAACAGGTACAACACTAATCCACTCTAGTGTCATTCCACCTGTTACTGGAAACTGTAGCTCTAATCATTTTCACGCCCACTGAGGACGTGTGAGTACAAAATGACATTGAAATCTGACCATAGTTTCTGGGTATTCACTTTTTTGTCAGGCATTGATAGAGAGATACTTTAGTATAGTAACCCCGCGTGAGCTTATGTCCTTTTTGTAATTTTGTGATTCTTTCTGCATCTGCATCTACATCCTCACTCCGCAAGTCACCTTACGGTGGAGGAGGGTACTTTGTGTGACAGTGTCAGATCGACTGCTGGTAAGCCTCCACGTGAGCTCGAATCTCTATAACTTAATCTGCCAAAGAAACTGGTATAAGCAAGCGCATTCAAGTGTACAGATATGTAAACAGGCATAATACACTACTGCTGTCGGCAACGCCCATATAAGACAACAAGAGTTTTGGCGCAGTTGGTAGAACGGTTACTACTGCTACACTGGAAGATTATCAAGTTTTAAGTGGGTTTGAATGTGATGTTGTAGTCGGCGCACGAGCCATGCGACACAGCATCTCAGAGGTAGCAAGAAAGTGGGGATTTTCCCTTACGACCATTTTACGGAAGTACCGTGAGCATCAGGAATCGGGTAAAACATCAAATCTCTGACATCGCTGCGGTCGGAAAAAGACCCTGCAAGAACGGGACCAAGACGACTGAAGAGAAGCGTTCAGTGTGACAGAAGTGCAACCTTTCTGCAAATTGCTGCAGATTTCAGCGATGGGCCATCAACAAGTGTCTGCGTGCGAACCATTCAACGAAACATCATCGATGTAGGCTTTCGTAGCCGAAAGGCTACTCGTATCCCTTTGATGTCTGCGCGACACAAAGCTCTACGCCTCGGCTGGGGCCGTCAACACCGACATTGGACTGTTGTAGAGTGGAAGCATGTTGCCTGGTCGGACGAGTCTCGTTTCAAATTGTATCGAGGAGATGAACGCGTACGGCTATGAAGACAACCTCACGAATCCATGCGTCCCGCATGTCAGCAGGATGCGGTTCAAATTGCTGGAGACTCTGTAATCATCCTGTCTGATCCCCTGCATCTATTCATGTCCATTGTGCAATAGAATGGTTGCAGAAACACTCTTCTTAGTTAAAGACCGCCGCTGGCCACGAAACTCCCCAGACATGAACATTATTGAGCATCTCTGGGATGCCTTGCAAAGTACTCTTCAGAAGAGATCTCCACCCCCTCGTACTCTTATGGATTTACGGACAGTCCTGTAGGATTCGTGGTGTCAATTCCCTCAAGCTCTGTTTCAGACATTAGTCGAGTCCATGTCACGTCGTATTGCGGCAGTTCATCGTGCTCGCTGGGGCCGTACACGATATTAGGGAGGTGTACCAGTTCCTTTGGCTCTTCAGTGTATATTGGTTGACTCTCGTAGCTTTAACAGTAGATTATAACGTGACGTAGAACGCCTCTTATACAACAGCTGTCAATGGAGTTGGCTGAGCATGCCTGTGACTCTTTGGTGCTTACTAATTGAACCTGTAACGAAATGTGCTGCTCTTCTTTGGATCTTCTCTATTCCCTCTATCAGTCCTGTCTGGTACGGATCCCATACTGACGAACACTGGTCGAACGACTGTTTTATAAGCTACTTCCTTGGTGTATAGACTACACTTTCTGAGCATTCTTCCAATGAATCTCAATTCGCCATCTGCCTTACTGGCGATTAATTTTATGTGGCCATTACACTGCAAGTTGTTCTCTACGCAGAATCCTAGATATTTTGTGGAAGTAAGTGCTTGCAGTGATTGTTCTGCAATTTTTAATCATACAAGAAATTCTTTCTATGTATTCGCAATACGTTACAATTATCTACAATGAGGGTCATTTGCTGCTGCCTACCACAGGCGACGATCCTGTGCAGGTCTTCCTGTATTTCTATAGTTTCCTAGCGTCGCAACTCCTCTGTATTCAATAGCACCATCACGTTATCTGGTATGTCATTTATGTACGTGAAAAGTAATGGACCTGTACCACTCCCCTGGGCCAAGCCTCGTGTTACTTTTACGGCTGATACCTTTCTCCGTCCAGAACGCTACGCTGTGTTCTGTTTGCCAGTCACACAGTTGGTACGATACTCCATACGCTTGTTTTTGGTTCATTAGGTGGCCTTGCGAAACTGTATCGAATGCTTTTAGCAAGTCAAGGAACACAGCATCTACCTGGGCGCCTGTGTCTACCGCTATGTGTGTGTCATGGACGAGCAGTGTTAACTGGGTTTTACACGAACGTTGTTTCTGAATCCACGTTGCCTCCTACAGAGCAGATATACGGCATCCACAAATGTCAGAATATGCCAGCATAAAGCATGTTCCAAAATTCTACAACAGAGCGACATCAGAGATATGGACATATAGTTTGTCTCCTGTTGGGCGACCGTTCTTGAAAACGGGAATGACCTGTGCTTTTTCCAATCATTGGGAACGCTTCGCTCCCCAAGAGACCTGCGCTGCACTGCTGCTAGAATATCGCCAAGTTCTTTCGTAAACTCTTTGTAGCATCGAACTAGTATGCCATCAGGTCCAACGGTCTTCCCCCTGTTGAGCAGTTCGGTTGCATGACCTCTCATAGATGTTTAAAATGCGTAACTTGTGACACTTTCCTGTACCGGGTTATAACTGGGTGCCTCGCAGGCATCCTTTCCAGGTATTGCGTTTGCTCATAGGAGACCTAGGTGGCAGTTTTCTGTGATATTTATGGATATATAAAATCGTGTCCGGAAAATTCCGTCACAGTATGTCTGCAGGCACGTTAAAGGTCGGTGTTGTTGTTGTTGCGGTCTTCAGTCCTGAGACTGGTTTGATGCAGCTCTCCATGCTACTCTAGCCTGTGCAATCTTCTTCATCTCCCAGTACTTACTGCAGCCTACATCCTTCTGAATCTGCTTAGTGTATTCATCTCTTGGTCTCCCTTTACGATTTTTACCCTCCACGCCGCCCTCCAATACTAAATTTGTGATACCTTTATGCCTCAGAACATGTCCTACCAACCAGTCCCTCCTTCTAGTCGTGCCACAAACTCCTCTTCTCCCCAATCCTATTCAGTACCTTCTCATTAGTTATGTGATCTACCCATCTAATCTTCAGCATTCTTCTGTAGCACCACATTTCGAAAGCTTCTATTCTCTTCTTGTCCAAACTATTTATCGTCCATGTTTCACTTCCATACATGGCTACACTCCATACGAATACTTTCAGAAATGACTTCCTGACACTTAAATCAATACTCGATGTTAACAAATTTCTCTTCTTCAGAAACGCTTTCCTTGCCATTGCCAGCCTACATTTTATATCCTCTCTACTTCGACCATCATCAGTTATTTTGCTCCCCAAATAGCAAAACTCCTTTACTACTTTAAGTGCCTCATTTCCTAATCTAATTCCCTCAGCATCACCCGACTTAATTAGACTACATTCCATTATCCTTGTTTTGCCTTTGTTGATGTTCATCTTATATCCTCCTTTCAAGACACTGTCCATTCCATTCAACTGCTCTTCCAAGTCCTTTGCTGTCTCTGACAGAATTACAATGTCATCGGCGAACCTCAAAGTTTTTATTTCTTCTCCATGAATTTTAATACCTACTCCGAATTTTTCTTTTGTTTCCTTTACTGCTTGCTCAATATACAGATTGAACAACATCGGGGAGAGGCTACAACCCTGTCTTACTCCCTTCCCAACCACTGCTTCCCTTTCATGTCCCTCGACTCTTATAACTGCCATCTGGTTTCTGTACAAATTGTAAATAGCCTTTCGCTCCCTGTATTTTACCCCTGCCACCTTTAGAATTTGAAAGAGAGTATTCCAGTCAACACTGTCAAAAGCTTTCTCTAAGTCTACAAATGCTAGAAACGTAGGTTTGCCTTTCCTTAATCTTTCTTCTAAGATAAGTCGTAAGGTCAGTATTGCCTCACGTGTTCCAGTGTTTCTACGGAATCCAAACTGATCTTCCCCGAGGTTGGCTTCTACTAGTTTTTCCATTCGTCTGTAAAGAATTCGTGTTAGTATTTTGCAGCTGTGACTTATTAAGCTGATAGTTCGGTAATTTTCACATCTGTCAACACCTGCTTTCTTTGGGATTGGAATTATTATATTCTTCTTGAAGTCTGAGGGTATTTCGCCTGTTTCATACATCTTGCTCACCAGATGGTAGAGTTTTGTCAGGACTGGCTCTCCCACGGCCGTCAGTAGTTCCAATAGAATATTGTCTACTCCGGGGGCCTTGTTTCGACTCAGGTCTTTCAGTGCTCTGTCAAACTCTTCATGCAGTATCGTATCTCCCATTTCATCTTCATCTACATCCTCTTCCATTTCCATAATATTGTCCTCAAGTACATCGCCCTTGTATAGACCCTCTATATACTCCTTCCACCTTTCTGCTTTCCCTTCTTTGCTTAGAACTGGGTTTCCATCTGAGCTCTTGATATTCATACAAGTGTTTCTCCTTTCTCCAAAGGTCTCTTTAATTTTCCTGTAGGCGGTATCTATCTTACCCCTAGTGAGATAGGCCTCTACATCCTTGCATTTGTCCTCGAGCCATCCCTGCTTAGCCATTTTGCACTTCCTGTCGATCTCATTTTTGAGACGTTTGTATTCCTTTTTGCCTGTTTCACTTACTGCATTTTTATATTTTCTCCTGTCATCAATTAAATTCAATATTTCTTCTGTTACCCAAGGATTTCTACTAGCCCTCGTCTTTTTACCTACTTGATCCTCTGCTGCCTTCACTACTTCATCCCTCAAAGCTACCCATTCTTCTTCTACTGTATTTATTTCCCCCATTCCTGTCAATTGCTCCCTTATGCTCTCCCTGAAATTCTGTACAACCTCTGGTTCTTTTAGTTTATCCAGGTCCCATCTCCTTAAATTCCCATCTTTTTGCAGTTTCTTCAGTTTTAATCTACAGGTCATAACCAATAGATTGTGGTCAGAGTCCACATCTGCCCCTGGAAATGTCTTACAATTTAAAACCTGGTTCCTAAATCTCTGTCTTACCATTATATAATCTATCTGATACCTTTTAGTATCTCCAGGGTTCTTCCATGTATACAACCTTCTTTCATGATTCTTAAACCAAGTGTTAGTTATGATTATTTTGTGCTCTGAGCAAAATTCTACCAGGCGGCTTCCTCTTTCATTTCTGTCCCCCAATTCATATTCACCTACTATGTTTCCTTCTCTCCCTTTTCCTACACTCGAATTCCAGTCACCCATGACTATTAAATTTTCGTCTCCCTTCACAATCTGAATAATTTCTTTTATTTCATCATACATTTCTTCAATTTCTTCGTCATCTGCAGAGCTAGTTGGCATATAAACTTGTACTACTGTAGTAGGTGTGGGCTTCGTATCTATCTTGGCCACAATAATGCGTTCACTATGCTGTTTGTAGTAGCTTACCCGCATTCCTATTTTCCTATTCATTATTAAACCTACTCCTGCATTACCCCTATTTGATTTTGTGTTTATAACCCTGTAGTCACCTGACCAGAAGTCTTGTTCCTCCTGCCACTGAACTTCACTAATTCCCACTATATCTAACTTCAACCTATCCATTTCCCTTTTTAAATTTTCTAACCTACCTGCCCGATTAAGGGATCTGACATTCCACGCTCCGATCCGTAGAACGCCAGTTTTCTTTCTCCTTCTTTCTTTAAGTCTACAAATGCTAGAAACTTAGGTTTGCCTTTTCTTAATCCAGCTTCTAAAATAAGTCGTAGGGTCAGTATTGCCTCACGTGTCTTTATATTTCTACGGAATCGAAACTGATCTTCCCCGAGGTCGGCTTCTACCAATTTTTCCATTCGTCTGTAAAGAATTCGCGTTATTATTTTGCAGCTGTGACTTATTAAACTGATAGTTCGGTAATTTTCACATCTCTCAACGCCTGCTTTCTTTGGGATTGGAATTATTATATTCTTCTTTAAGTCTGAGGGTATTTCGCCTGTCTCATACATTTTGCTCACCAGATGGTAGAGTTGTGTCAGGATTGGGTCTCCCAAGGCTGTCAGTAGTTCTAATGGAATGTTCTCTACTCCCGGGGCCTTGTTTCGACTCAGGTCTTTCAGTGCTCTGTCAAACTCTTCACGCAGTATCGTATCTCCTATTTCACCTTCATCTACATCCTCTTCCATTTCCATAATATTGTCCTCAAGTACATCGCCCTTGTATAGACCCTCTATATACTCTTTCCACCTTTCTGCTTTCCCTTCTTTGCTTAGAACTGGCTTTCCATCTGAGCTCTTGATATTCATACAAGTCGTTCTCTTTTCTCCAAAGGTCTCTTTAATTTTCCTGTAGGCAGGTCGGTAAAACACAAAAACATACGAATCGCTAAAGTTGTGGCTTAGGCAACTGTCGCTCTGAAAGGCTCACGTGGTCCTTGCTGCTTAATGTGTCTTTGGATGCATCCGTACTCTTATGTCCACATAGCTGCAATAGGAACAGTGCGAGGACGATGACCCTTGCTATTATAACCGTAGCCCGGGATGCGCCTACACGCATAGTTTGCTGCGCGGCGTGAGTGGAGTAGGCAGACTCTTCCCCCCCCCCCCCCGCCCTCCTCCCTCCCTCGCCCCCTCTCCCACCGTATTAGGGATTCTCCATTTCTAGACGGTGCTGGGGTCGGCTCACCAGGAAACACATCAAACAGAGAATCTGTTTTCGCCAGTCTGAATACAAATATCTGAATTTTATATCGCACGCCCCCTTAAAGTCGCTCTCCCGGCACGAACTCTCGGCCACCCCCAGCGTCGGCCATCAGTCTGATCTCCACCCCCCCCCTCCCCCACCCCCGTCCCGTTCTGCTTCCCTGGTCTGTCTCGTGAGATATGAGTCAGATGCCACAGAAAGGCACTTCCCTCGGCTCGGAGCTTCTCTCTCGTCATTTTCGTCCACGCGTCTCCGTGGTGTATGCCACTGTTTTGAAGCCATTCACAACCTTTACAGAGACAGGAAACATGAAGTGGAAATTATAATAAAAGATCTGAATACCAAAACAAGTCGCGTGTGTGTTTTCCAGCATTGCTGCGAAACGCAGTATACAGAAATATGTAACTCGCCCTTGCTTATTCTCGTATGGAGTACCCTTATAGTATAAAAATCCATGGATTGAGCATTACAATGCGCAGGACGAGAATTCTGCCAGCAAAATCTCCCGCAGATCAAGTCACTTGATTCTGCGACGGCGTATTTCAGCCCGTACAGCAGTTAGCGTATTCTGCGTGTTATTACTTCGCTGGTACAGGTAGTTCACCTTCAGAAGTAATGTGTACGTGTTTTACTGACATCTTGATAGTTTGATACCTAGAACTGAAGTTCGCTTAAAGATGTGAGTAGCAAGAGCATTCTACTTTTTCGTCATAGCTGAGTCTCCCCTTTATTTACATTTACGCTTTCGAATATCTTGTAGGGACGAAATTCTTCCTCTTTATTTTGTGAAGCCATATCTTGAATCTTTGCTCAGCTGCCGGGAATGCAGGATACAAAAATCATATAACGTTGAAAAATGTTTCATGCAGAAGTACTTATATACACACGACGGTTTGAGAACGGGCATAAATTGGAGGAAATTAATCAGACTGTCTCGTATAAATTTTATATCGTAAGAACATAGCACGAATACGTATACACTGACTGGCAGTTTACTGTGACAGATTCAAAAATTTATCTAGCTCTTGTCTTGTAAGAACATGACCAAAAAATCGCAGAAATGATCTATAGTACAAGACTTTATAGAAATGTGTCTCGACATATTTCCAACCTATAAAGTGCTTCATATCAATATGATATTTAAAAATTATGCATTTCTTGTGCATATCTGTCAAAAATAACTGGTCCTCCTTTCACACACTTTTCTTTGCACACGTAGCAACAACAATACTGCACCACAGCTAATACTCGAACGCGCAAAAAGTATATAAAACAAGGCGAAGGCGTGTCATATTCAAGTTTCACCGTAGCCGCAAAATGTAGACAAGCAGCGTCGTCCCCAAAATCAAGTCACTAGCCCGGTTAATGTTGAGAATATGTTCAGTGAGCTATGCTCACTCCATAGATATATGTGCTCTATGGGAGTAAATTTGTTTTGTCACGCCGTTAGCTGTTATAATACTAATTTGGTGAGGCTCGACATCCTGGTGCAAGTCTTTCAGTTGAACACGACTGCCCCAGTCATCCAGCTGCGGAAAGGGGAGCTGCAGTTTAACGTAAAGTCAGAAGCACTGGTCGTTTCTGGTGACTCCTCGCATCGTAGAGAGGTGAAGGCTCGATTAAAACGCAGACTGAAAATATCGTGGTCGGCCCGAATTTAATGCCGCAACCTCTCGGTTTACACGAGCCTTACCTCTGGACCACCACACCCGACATTGATGTTTGTTGTGATTCACCATACATGCTTCTCTGTGGCAAATGTACTGATCCACTTATCATAATATGTATGGCATTTGTAAAAGGTTATCAATGCTACCCGAAAGGATGAAATTAAGATACAGTGAAGAGCCAAAGAAACTGGGGCCCCTGCCTAATATCGTGTAGGGTCCCCGTGGGAATGCAGAAGTGCTGCAACACGACGTGTCATAGACTCGACTTTTGCAAACTCCTTCTCAGTTGTCGCTGTCCGCCTCTGGAACAAACTGCCCCTTACCTTGCGCAAAATTCGATCTCCTGCTGCTTTTAAGAAGAAGTTGAAGCATTTCCTACTATCATCCTCACAAAGTTCTCCACAAAAGTAATGTACAAGGACAATCCCCTCATCTGTCAAATAGCAAAGCTAGCGTCTTCTATCTTGCTCCTGAGATGCCTTCCTCTTCATCTATCTCTATTAGCCACACAATCTTCTTTTCCTTTATATTTCCTTAATTATGTTTCATCATGTCTCTATTCTTCTCCTCCCTTCACCATGAGTCTCCCTCATACTCCCTGCTGCCAGCACTCCTATCTAAAATCTGTCTCTTCAATAATATCTAATTATAACAGTACTTGTGACCTAAGAATATAAACGCTATATGTATGTATTTTTCCAGGTGTACCTTTCAAATTGTTTATTTCACTTTTTGTACTAGATGTAGTTTAACATGCCTACTAAAACATATGAATGTAAAATAAGTAGAATGCCTGGTTAGATGTAAGAGAGGGCCTGATGGCCCTAATCTTGCCAGGTTAAATAAATAAATAAATAAATAAATAAATAAATAATGTCTGAAGTAGTGCTGGAAGGAATTGACACCGTGAATTCTGCTCAAATGGCTCTGAGCACTATGAGACTTAACTGCTGAGGTCATCAGTCCCCTAGAACTTAGAACTACTTAAACCTAACTAACCTAAGGACATCACACACATCCATGCCCGAGGTAGGATTCGAACCTGCTACTGTAGCGGTCGCGCGGTTCCAGGCTAAAGCGCCTAGAACCGCTCTTCCACCCCGGCCGGCTATCAAAGCAAAACCGATTTGCATCCTCATAGTGGCGCTACTAGTGCCACACGAGTGGTGCGAAATTTGAACAAACGTCATCTCTGAAATGTAGAAACACGCCTGCCAACTTTCCTTCATGTCACACAACTCCATCTTGGTACTGCGATTTTTTCCCTTCAGAGTATGTAAGCTATTTTTCGTCTACAAGCAGAATTAATTCTTTTTGTATCAGTGCAAACATACTGCAGCAGAAGAAATTGTAAATAATGTTGTTAAAAGTACTGCCGAGTATTTTTCCTCAAATTGTATCAAGGTCAGTTTCAAAAAAACACAACATATTCAGTTCAGTACATCTTGAGGTCTTCACCTATGATAAACGTAACACATGGTACGGTGGACATTAAAACAAAATTCTCCATACTGATGACAATTTATCTCGGAGAAACAGGTTTCAGAACTCTTAAAATAACTTAGTTCAGCCACATTTGCAATTTGAATCATTTGCAAATCTTGGTGAGAGGCAGATCAGTAATTTGACATATTTTTATGCCGTCAGTCGTGTAAGGCGAGATCTCACTCGAGGGCAGGCTGGAGATTTGTTGCGTTTTCTGGTGAAAACTGGTTCTGCCTCAGTACCAGTGATGGCCGCGTGTACCACTTGAAGGCCTGCAACCAACCTGTCCGAGCGCTAGACACGGTGGAACTACACCTGCAGTTATGGTCTGGGGTGCGATTTCGTGTGACAGCAGGAGCACTCTCATGGTTATTCTACGCACCCTGACTGCAAATTTGTACGTCAATCTGGTGATTCGACATGTTGTGACGCCATTCAGGAAGAACATCCCAGCGGCTGTTTTCCAACCGGTTTTAATCCAACATGCTGTACATCTTGACTTGGCCTGCTCGAACACATATGGGACATAATCGGACGACAACACCAACGTCATACACAAACAGCATTAATCGTCCCTGTATTGAGCGACCAAGTGAAACAGGCATAGATCTCCATCCCAATCCGCCACCTATACAACACAATGAACGCACGTTTACTTGCTTGCATTCAATATTCTGGCGGTACACCGGTAATTAATGTACCGACATTTCACATTTTCAATGGCTTATCCCTCACTTACATTAATTTGTGGTCTAGTAATGTTAATCAGGTAAATATGCTACCTAGCTAAGTTAGAGGGATCTAAGAATGAGCATTGTGAGCCCCACAAGTGCTTTCTCCCCAATCAGAAGAATCTCGTCTTGGTTACATTACGGGCATTGTGTGTGTGTGTGTGTGTGTGTGTGTGTGTGTGTGTGTGTGTGTGTGTGTATGTGTGTGTGTGTGTATGTTTGTGTGTGTCTGTGTCTGTGTGTGTGTGTGTGTGTGTGTGTGTGTGTGTGAGTGAGCAGTCTTCTGACCGGTTTTCTGCGGGCCGCCACCAATTCCTCTCCTGTGCCAACCTTTTCAACTCAAAATACCACTTGCAACCTACGTCCTCTATTATTTGCTGCTCGTATCCCAGACTCTGTCTTCCTCTACACTCGTTAGCCTCTATAGCTCCCTCTAGGCCCATGGAAGTTATTCCCTCATGTCTTAACAGATGTCCTATCATCTAGCCCCTTTTTCCTGTCAGTGTTTCCCATATATCCCTTTCTCACCGGTTCTGCGGAGAATCACCTCAAATGGTTCAAATGGCTCTGGGCACTATGGGGTCATCAGTCACCTAGAACTTAGAACTGCTTAAACCTAACTAACCTAAGGACATCACACACACCCATATCCGAGGCAGGATTCGAACCTGCGACCGTACCGGTCGCGCGGTTCCAGACTGTAGAATCACCTCATTTTTTACCTTATCAGTCTACCTAATTTTCAATATTCTTCTTCAGCACCACGTCTCAACTGTTTCGATTCTCTTCTTTTACTGTTTTCCCACAGTCCATATCTCACTGCCATACAATACTGCTCTCCAAACGTACATTCTCAGTAATTTCTTCCTCAAATTAAGGTCTATGTTTGAGACTAGCAGACTTCTCTTGGCCAGGAATTCTCTTTTCTCTTGTACTAGTCTCCTTTTTATATCACCCTTGCTCCGTCCATCATGGGTTATTTTGCTACCTAGGTAGCAGAATTCCTTAACTTTACCTACTTCATTATCACCAATTATAACGTTAAGTGCCCCGTTGTTCTCATTTTTGCCACTTCTCATAAATTTCGTCTTTCTTTGATTTACTCTCGATCCATATTCTGTACTCATATTAAACTGTTCATTCCATACAACAGGTCCTGTAATTCTTTTTCACATTCACTGAGGATAGCAATGGCATCGGCGAATCTTAAGGTCGATATCCTTTCAGAATCTTTCTTTCAGTTCCATCATTGCTTTTTTGACGTATCGATTGAAGACTAAATCCGTGCCTTATACCCTTTTTAATCCGTGCCCTTCGTTCTTGGTGTCCCGCTCTTACTGTTTCCCTCTTGGTCCTTGTACATACTGTATATTGTTCGTTTTTCCCTATAGCTTACCCCTGTTTTTCTGAGTATTTCGAACATCTTGCACCATATTACATTGTCGAACCCTTTTTCCAAGTCAACAAATGCTGTGAACTGTTCTTCATTTTTCTTCAGACTCGCTTCCATTATCAACGTCCAAATTGCCTGTTTGGTGCCTTTAAAATTTCTAAAGCCAAGCTGATCGTCATCTAATAGATCCTCAGTTCTCTTTTCCTTTCCTTTGTATGTTATTCTGTTCAGCAGCTACGATGCATGAGCTGTTAAGCTGATTGTGCCATAATTCTTACTCTTTTCCGGTTTTGAAATCTTGAAATAGTATGGATCACTTTTACCGAAAATCAGATATGTATCGCCAGACTCACACACTCCACACACCAACGTGAATAAACATTTTATTGCCCCTTCCGTCAAAGATTTTAGAGTTTCCGACCGAATGTTATCAATCCCTTCTGCCTTATTTGATTTTAAGCCTTCTAAATTCTGATTCTAATAGTGGATACCCTATCTCTTTGCTGTAGACTCCTGTTTCTTCTTCTATCACGTCACCAGGTAAGTCCTCGCCTTCATAGAGGTCTTCAGTGCACTCTTCCCCTCTATGAGCTCCCTCCTGTGCATTTAACAGTGGAATTCCCACTGCAAACTAGAGAGCCTGCATACAGAGAGAGTGGCCATAGGTTAAGTTGCTCGTGATTGGTTGATTAGCTTTGGCGCCATTTTTCTGCCAAAAGTCTCTCGCGCTTCCTATGTTCGCCGTGCTTTTGAGTTGAATTGAAGTTCAGAGGACTTTTGGAAACGATTGAAAGGTATTTCAATTATTGAGAGACTTGTTATGCGTTGTGCATGCGTGTTCGATTTAGCTGTATATCGTTTTTAGTACGTAATTAGCGTTTGCGATCTTAAATACGAGTTGAAATAATGAAGCATTTTGTGATTTCTTTAACAATTCGTGCATACTGGTAGCATCACAAGCTTTTCTGAAGCCAATATCGACAGTCCTTGCTGGAAACGGAAGGGTCCTGTAATTGTTGTGCATTCTCATTCGACTTTATAGCGTCAAACTTCATTTCGTTCCGAATCAGAACACTAGGCATTATTTTGGTTTCAGTACTATTGCCTGACTGTTGACGCAGGCAAGTCGTAAGCACGTTTTCCGCAGTTGTCGTGGTTGCTGAAACATTATTCGTAGTAAATAATTGTAGGTACTCCTGAAGACACATTTTAATAGGCCTACTTACTGTGGGGTAGAAGGGATACGGTAGTTTTCTTGTTATATTTGGTCGTTATTACAGTAGCCTACATGTAACATTACCTAATTTTTGTAATCTTTTTTCGTTTGTTATCTACAATATATATATATATATATATATATATATATATATATATATATATATATATATATATATATATATATATGAAAGAAAGTCGTAAGCTGTTGTTTACTTGTGACATGGAAAAAGTTTGAAGAAGCGACAATAAGTACTAATACGTCTCACACTTTTTGCATGTCACAAGTAAACAACTACTTACGACTTTCATTCATCTGACGTAATACAGGTACGTTGATTCTTCAGCGTTATGCACTTCCGATACAAAACAAGTGATATACACTGTATTTTTTTATTTACATTACTTTCATTGTAATATGTCTAGTAAACGAACTTTAAAGGAGATAAATGCAAGTAACGAATAATTTTTACAGCAACTGTATCAAATGGTTCTGTGCTGTACGTAGTAGGCTACTATGAGTATATTATAGCAGTAAAGAAAGAAGAATGATTTAGCCATATTGTCTTGTGCTTTCGATTCGGTGAGTGTGTACTCCACTACCGGCCATTCAAAAGTCCCGCCTGCAGTTTGGCAGAAAAATGGCCGCCGTATCGTCCGGTTGGCCATTCTCTCTCTATACAGGCTCTCTGCTGCAAACTTAATGTTAGCGCCATTGCTTTTAACTTCACTGAAGGCTGTCTTCTCTGTATGCTGAGTCCGACAGTCATTTCCTCTTCAATTTGTTCACATTTTTCATGTAGCAATTTCGCCTTAGCTTCCATGCATTTTTTTACTTATTTCATTCCTTGCATTTAATCATCGTACATTATTGCGTGTGGAGCTTCGTCCACGTTTTGCTGAGATGTCTTATAATCGTCTGACTTCGTAAGAAGCTAGCTGCTGTAGGCGCTAGGCAGCCTGTAGCGGCGGGGGAGGACAGATGCCGCGGGGGTAGTTCGGCCAGCGACCCGCCAGAACTTGTACTGCTGCCCTGGTAACAGTCTGTCCGGATACATGGCCGGTAGCGGCGACTTCCAAACTCCGGTCTCCGCAGATGGCGCGTCCGCCACAGCCACGCCACAGCTGCCGTCCCTCACACACACACACACACACACACACACACACACAGTGCTACTCATGTAATGTCCTACTGCTACTGTTTGCAACGAATACATCAGACGTTCGTAAGGTACTCACGTGGGAGCTGGCAGAGGTACAGTCGTGGACAAAACGAGCGAGACCCCTCGCCTTTTCGTTATCCTGATCCGCAGAGCTTTAAAGTCTGCTACACAGTATAACAGGCAAGGCGACGAAGTGCTACCAATATACTATGCACAGGCATGAAATTCACGAACTGTGTGTGTGTGTGTGTGTGTGTGTGTGTGTGTGTGTGTGGTGTGTGTGTGTGTGTGTGTGTGTGTGTGTATGTGTGTGTGGTTTGAGGATTTCTGGCGCTAAACAGCGTGGTCATCAGCGCCCAAACGCATAGAAACAGGAGCCGGCCGGAGTGGCCGTGCGGTTCTAGGCGCTTCAGTCCGGAACCGAGCGACCGCTACGGTCGCAGGTTCGAATCCTGCCTCGGGCATGGATGTGTGTGATGTCCTTAGGTTAGTTAGGTTTAATTAGTTCTAAGTTCTAGGCGACTGATGACCTCAGAAGTTAAGTCGCATAGTGCTCAGAGCCATTTGAACCAACCATAGAAACAGGAACACATGCGGTGAAGGGACGAAGACGGACAGCGAACAAGGAGAACGGCTAAAAGACACAGACCTGACGCAGTTCCAATTCCTCAAATACAGAGGTAAAACAAGAGGAGAAGAAACACACTAAACAAGGAAAGGAAACACTAGGAAAAGAGAACAGAAATCGAAGTAAAACAAGTAGGTAATCGTGACTGACGGACCTCTTACCTAAAACCTATTAAAATCCTCTCCCTAAAATCCGAGGCAACAAATTGGACAGGACACAAAACCGTATGACCTTAACCACAATCGTTGCGTCGTCTTGAAAAATAGAGGGTAAATCCGGTGGCAAGGAAACCACCGCCCTCTGGTCAGAGAATAAAAGACAGTAATCTTTACGCCACAAGCACTGCAGATTGGTGGGTCCTCCCGCCGGAGTAAAAAACCATGCGTTAAGGGACTGTGCCCGATGCGGAGGCGAGTAAGGAGAACCTCATCCCGCCTGCATGACTGCTAGAACGTACGCCATGGCCGCGTGGTGGCCTTGACCAGACGCAGCTTATTTTCACCTGCTGCCAGCCACTCCTCTTCCCATTGACGTATAACACGAAAACGCAAAAGGGAGGTAACAGCATGGAGGGGGACGGCACATTCAACAACGTGTGGGAGGGAACGTGCATCTTTGGCAGCCACATCCGCCAGTTCGTTTCCCCTAATACCCACGTGCCCCGGCACCCAGCAGAAAGAAACATCCTTCCCCTGCCGTTGCAGGTGGAGTGGGGCATCATGGATGTTCTGGACGACCGTATCCGCTGGGTACAAGTGTTGCATGGTCTGAAGGGCACTCGGGGAGTCAGAACAGATGAGAAACTTAAGACTGGGACACATCTCATCTGCTCCAATGCCCGCAAGATCGCAAACAATTCGGCATCAATGGTGGTAAACGCCGCAGGAAGCCGTAACTTGACGACTCGATCAGGAAAAACAACAGCACAATCAACAGAGTCCCCCTGTTTAGAGCCATCCGTAAATACTGGTACATGGTCGGCATGCTGGTTTAAAAGATCGTAAAATAAGGAGGTAAAAACAAACGCAGGAGTGCAGCTCCTCCGGTACTCTGACAAGTCTAAAAGGACGCTGGGCCTCTGGAGCAACCAGGGAGGCAGGCGGGTAAAACCCTGGAGTTGGGGTGCCACACGCTCCACACCAAGGGACTCAAGCAAATGCTTGGCACGAATCCCAAATGGTCCCGTTGCCCTGGGACGACTGGAAAAGAGACGTTCCATAGGCGTTCGGGCAACAGGGTACGCAGGGGAGGTAGGACAGGCAAGGAATTGACACACCCGTCGCACCATGAGGAGTTTCCGCCGGATGGTGAGCGGCGGTTCCCCTGCTATTCAAACTTTGTCAGACTGTTTTCAATCATATGTAAGACTATGCGAGGGTTGGAACTTACATAGTGGCAACTATTTATTCACAACCGAGTTACATGTTTGCACCTGTTACTGTCCTTCAAAGCAGTCACCAGCGTTGTGTAGAACCCGTTGCCGTTACTCGCTAATAACAATTTTGTTATTTCGATAAACATCCCGAATGATTGTCACATAAGCGGTGACATAAAGGCATAAAATTCATGTTTTAGAGTCCAGAAAGCTCTATGCAACAGAAACTGCCGATCATTTTGCCATTTTCATTGTGAAATTGCCGGCTTATTCATATCTGGGGTAATAATAGAGGGCTGTTGGCCTGGGTTGTCTGCTAGCGTAGTGAAAGGTGTTTGCTACTGCAAGGGAGGTCTGGTTTGTTTTCGGTTCTAATCTCGATGGAGGCAGATAGACTATCAGTAAAGCAATTTTAAGAAATTCTCGCGCCCCCAATGCGCTTTATTGCTACATTTATTCTGTACTGGCGCCCTGTGGATGTCCATATGAAACTCTTGTAAAATTCCATACTGCCTTCCTTTTTCCGCTTCTATCAATAATTGAATTGACTTACGTGCGGCACTGATTTTTAACTGAATTTCATTATGAATCTTCATGCATTGCTAAATTTGCACACTTTCATGGTAGGTCAGCAACGGTAATCCACTATGACTAGTCTGAAAGTCGACACAAACGGTTCTGCGGCCGAATTAGCATAATATTTTGCTAATTCGTAACGATCTGGGGTACTTTGTCTCACTAGAACAGTTGTGTTATTTCGATAAGCTGAAATTCATACTAATTAGCGTTTCTTCTTTCACTTATATCTTATATTTATGTGTTATGTTTAACACACTAATCAGCACTAATATAGTCTTACACATGATTGAAAACAGTCTGACAAAGTTCGGATAGTTTGTCAATTTCACGCCTGTGCATAGTATGTTGGTAGCACTTCGTTGCCTTGCCTGTTATGCTGTGGAGCAGACGTTAAAGCTGTGCGGATCAGCATAACGAAAAGGCGAGGGGTCTCGCTCGTTTTGTCCACGACTGTACCTGTATATCTACACTATTCGTCAAACCACCGTTCGGTGTGTGGCGAAACTTACTTGTGCAACTGTGCTGTCGCACTCTTCAGGCCTGGCAACATATTATCGCCGCATCAGAACGATGTTAATTAGAGATCAACAAGCTTTTAACGATAGCTCAATGGTATTCCTGTACAAATTAATTACATCTACATACATATTCCGCAAGGCACCGTACGGTGCTTGGCGGAGGTTACTTTACACCATTATCAGTCAGTTCCCTTCCTGCCCACTCGCAAACAGAGGAAGAGCAAAACGAGTTTCCATATGCCTCCGTATGAAGCATAATTTCTCTTATATTCGTGGCCCTTATGCGGAATGTTTGTTAGCGGCACTTGGATCGTTCTTCACTCTGTCGCAAATTCCTGTTCTCTAAATTTCCTTAATACAGTTTGTAATGGTACATGAATTACGTAACCATTACGGCACCTCACCTCAACCTCTCGATACCAGCAATATTCTACTGTGTTTCTGTAAAGTACTTAACAATTTCTGAGACAACATTCAAATTTGATTTCATTAATGTAGAGGTACTTTGATACATCGATATGTTTATATTGCAATGATATTATTCTTATATGTATTCTGTCTTTTGTCGCTATGATCTTTGACGTACTTGTAACTCTGATTTTTGGGCGAGTAAGCGGTTATTAGAGTCAAATCTTGGTCGTCATGTTGAAAAGATGCAAATTGTAGTCAGTTTGTAAAATGTGAACTTTAACAGTGGGGAAGATATTTTCAAGCATGTTTTATATTGTGAAGAGATATTTTGTGAGTTACGTGATATTGCAACAGAAGTAATAAAAAAGAAGTGTAACTTAAATTCGGAGTGCTGATTACTTTTTTACATCACCATTTTGCTAACTTGCAAAAGTTCAATCTTCAAGAATGGTTTATGAAACACATCTACAAAACTTTTGAATATCGCAGAATAACGCCTAGGTCTCTTTGCACCCGAGCTTGGAATCATAACCACCTAGATTTTCGACGATTGAGCCATGAGTTCACGAGACCAGCGTGGGAAACACGAAAAGATGAGTACCTAGTTTATCCATTATTTAATGAAATGATTTTATTAACTGTGTTCTAATGACACCTGCCACATAATATATCGTTGTTGTTGCCCGAAAATGCAATATTTAGTAGCGTGAGCAACACCACAATCATAATTAATTTTTGGCCTTTGTTGTGGTAGGGTTGTTAGAAGTTCCTGGAAAAGAACGTCGTCTTCCCTCCATGGATTCCCATTTGAGTTCCCAAGGCATCTGCATAATATTTGCATGTTGATCGACCCTACAGGTAACAAATTTAGAAACCCGCCTATGAATTCCTCTGATGTGTTCTTTTAATCCGACCTGATGGGAAATCCGAAAACGGGAACAGTTCTCGCACTAGTGTTCTATATGCGGTCTCCTCCCAGATGAACCACTTTCCTAAAACTCTCTCAATAAACGAAAGTGATCCATTCACCTTCCACAATACAGTCCTTACTTGCTCGTTCCGTTTTATATCGCTTTGCGACGTTACGCCTAGGTATTTAATCGACCTGCCTGCGTCCAGGAGCGCACTACTACTGCCGTATTCGAACATTGCAGGTGTGTTTTTCCCACTCACCCGCATTAACTTAGATTTTTCTACATTTAGGGCTAGCTGCCATTCGTCACACCAACTAGAAATGTAATCGAAGTCATCTTGTATCCTCCCACGGTCACTCAACGACAACACCAAAGCATCATGAGCAGACAGCCGCAGACTTCTGCTCACCTTGTCCGTCACATCGTTTATGTGTATACAGAATAACAGCGGTCTTATCACACTTTTCTGAGGCACTCCTGACGATAACCTTGTCTCTGATGAACACTCGACGCCGTCGAAAAGAAATATATTCGCAGTTGTGAATATGAACGAATATGCAGCTGTATAATGGAATAAAGACAATGAAAATTTGTGGCGGGCCAGGATTCGAACCGGGATTTTCCTCGTTTCGTGAGTGCTCGCCTAAACTTCCATATGTCGTCGTCGATGTGTGATACATAAACTCTAGTATTCCATTAACATTCAAAAAAAAAAAAAAAATGGTTCAAATGGCTCTGAGCACTATGGGACTTAACTTCTGAGGTCATCAGTCCCCTAGAACTTAAAACTACTTAAACCTAACTAACCCAAGGACATCACACACATCCATGTCCGAGGCAGGATTCGAACCTGCGACCGTAGTAGTCGCGCGGTTCCGGACTGAGCGCCTAGAACCGCTAGACCACCGCGGCCGGCTCCATTAACATTATTCCCGTACAGGGGACACATTTTGTTTTTAAGCCGGAGGCCCGGTATCCGCCGATAAATACGAAACTGCCGTGCCTGTGTTGTGGAGAAGTAAGATGGAGTGTTCCTTTGCACGCGAATGCATATACAAAGGCACGTTGCATGACACACCTTCACAACACAGCCACTGTAATTTCGTATTTACCATCGAGGACAACATACTGCTTCCGGTTACTTAAGAAGTGTTCGAGGCAATCATATGTCTGGTAATTTATTACGTGAGCTCCTGCCTTCGTTAACAGACTGCAGTGGAGCACCGTGCGAAACGCTTAGCGGAAGCTAGGAATATGAAATTCGTCTGTTGCCCTTCATCCATAAGTAGCGGGATAGGCAAACTGAGTTTCGCACGGGCGATGCTTTCAAAAGCTACGCTGATATGTGGAGATAAGCCTCTGGGTCTCACGGAACATTTTCGTATTTGAGCTGAGAATATGTTCAAGAATTTTGCAGCAAATCCATGTTAAAAATATTGTTCTTTAATTTTGCTTGTCAGATCTTTTGTCCTTCCTTCATTCTGGAGTCACCTGCGCTTTTGTCCAGTGCCGTAAGACTTTGCGCTGGTCGAGGTATTCGCGATAAATGGTTCAAATGACTCTGAGCACTATGGGTTTTAACATCTGACGTCATCAGTCCCCTAGAACTTAGAACTACTTAAACCTAACTAACCTAAGGACATCACACAGCCGGCCGGAGTGGCCGAGCGGTTCTAGGCACTTCAGTCTGGAACCGCGCGACCGCTACGGTCGCAGGTTCGAATCCTGCCTCGGGCATGGATGTGTGTGATGTCCTTAGGTTAGTTAGCTTTAAGTAGTTCTAGGGGACTGGTGACCTCAGCTGTTACGTCCCATAGTGCTCAGAGCCATTTTTTTGACATCACACACATCCATGTCCGAGGCAGGATTCGAACCTGCGACCATAGCAGCCGCGCGGGCGACAAATGGAAGCTAAGTAAGGGGTCAATACTGTAGAGTACTTTTTGGGATTTCATCCGGACCTGGCTACTTATTTGATTCAGTTCTTTCAGTTGCTTCTCCACGCCAGGGCTGCCTATCAGTATGTCCTCCATACGGGAATCTGTGCGATGGTGCAACGACGGTATGTTTGCACGAAGCTGCTCTGTGAACGATTTCTTAAACACCATAATCTGAGTCACGATTTTTTATAAGAATTTTCAGAATTCTGAGTATACATTAATTTATTTTGTAGCCTGGTAAGAAAGTGAAGAGCCAGTCGGTTGCTCACTGCTTAGGCGCGAGCGCGAGCAAGCTCGGTGAACAGCACTGCATTTGATCGTGGTTCGTTCCCGCCACTCGTCAGCCGTAACTCTGGCATGGGGCAGCGTAGAACGAGGTAGGTATCCATTTCTGACATCCGCGCTAAATGCCCAGTGCCATTGTTGCTGCTGGAGTTGGCAGCACTATGGACGAGGACTTATTCAGTAACTAAGGGAACCTCCCCATCGCACCCCCATCAGATTTAGTAATAAGTTGGCACAGTGGATAGACAACATCAAGGGTAGTGTGGGCTCAGGAACGCCGTGGTCCCGTGGTTAGCGTGAGCAGCTGCGGAACGAGAGGTCCTTAGTTCAAGTCTTCCCTCGAGTGAAAAGTTCAATTTCTTATTTTCAGGCAATTTTTATCTGTCCGTCCGTCCGTCCGATGCGAGGTAACTGCGCCGTAGTGTGAAGACGCTACACCTAAATAAACATCGAAAGGTAGAATAATCTTTTTACCCATTCGCCAAGTGTACAAGTTAGGTGGTTCGACAACATATTCCAGTCATGTGACGCACATGCTGTCACCAGTCTAGCCGGCACGGTAGCTCAGTGTGTTCGGTCAGAGGGTTAGCAGCCCTCTGTAATAGAAAAACTGAGTTAATCGATCAACAACGAACTTAAAACGGATGTCCTACGACGTCCACCCCCAGCAGATGCAACGAACGAAAGCAAGCAAAATGAGATTTAAAAAAAAAAAGAAAGTGTCGTATAGAATATATCAGACGTGTTTTCCTGTGGAGGAATCGGTTGACCTTGCTATCAAATGTTTTCGTTTTCCATTGGAGAGGCACGTCCTTTCGTCTACTAATCGCACGGTTTTGCGGTGCGGTCGCAAAACACAGACACTAAACTTATTACAGTGAACAGAGACGTCAGTGAACGAACGGACAGATCATAACTTTGCGAAAATAAAGAAAGTAAACTTTCACTCGACGGAAGACTTGAACCAAGGACCTCTCGTTCCGCAGCTGCTCACTCTAATCACGGGACCACGAAGCTCCTGAGCGCAGGCTCTCCTTGATGTTGCCTATCTTGCGTATGGACTACTCAGTTTGTATATTTTGCTTATTTTTGTCACAGTTCCACACAACTTATTCCTGTTCTCTCGATTGATCTGTGTTCAGGTTTTCAAGGCCTATCCACCGTGCCAACTTACAATTAAATCTGAGGGGGGTGCGACGGGGAGGTTCCCTTGTAAGTGTAAAAAGACTTCGGAATATTGGTAATACACATGTTGACTTTTTTTTACATAATCAACACATGTAATGAGCTCTGATACAAGCTTTTTTACCTTCCTCGAAGAACCCTCTCGTCAGCTCCTTCCCTCACTTCTGAATCTCTTTCCGCACCTGCTCGTCGGTTGAAAATTTAATTCCACTCATGTGTGCATTTAGGATGATAATCTGAAAGCGCTCTGCCAGGGGAATTCGGAAGAAGGAGGGGGGGGGGGGGGGGTTCAAAACATCCCAACCGAATGAGTCCAAGCGCGCCTTGGTGGCTGAGGCTGTGTGACCTAGGAACTAGCACTTCCCTCCTTTTGTTACGAATGCTCCTTTTGAGTTTTCATAGGGTCTCGGCAATATCATTGTGCATTGATGGTTCCCCCTGAGGCAGATATTTGACCAAAATGACGACCTTTTCTGCCAGAAAACATTGAGACTATGATTTTTTTGCCCGAAATTGTGGTTTTGTAGTTGGCGGATGAGGACTGGGTGTGACGTCACTGTGGCGAGTGTCTTTTTGCTTCAGACGTGTAATGAACCACCCACGTTTCATCTCCAGTCAGAACGGGGCTCAGAAAATCCTCAACTTCCAATTCAAGTCGCTCCAGAAACGCGCGGACGCTATTGACCTGATTTTTCTGTTGCTGCTCTGTCAGCTGTTTTGGGACCAATTTTGTGAACATTTTTCGACCTCCCGGCGTTTCTGCGAGTGTCTCGTATAAGAGAGTTCTGAGGGAGTTTCAGTAGAAATTTCATGTACGTCAATCGGCGGTATTCACACGAACAGTTGTAGAATTTTGCAACACGTATAATGTTCGAGTATAATGACTTTTCTGGAGGCTAGAAATATACTCTGTAGGAATCAGCATGGGTTTCGAAAAAGACGGTGGTATGAATCCCAGCTCGCGCTATTCGTCCACGAGACTCAGAGGGCCATAGACACGGGTTCACAGGTAGATGCCGTGTTTCTTGGCTTCCGCAAGGCGTTCGATACGGTTCCCACAGTCGTTTAATGAACAAAGTAAGAGCATATGGACTATCAGACCAATTGTGTGATTGGATTGAAGAGTTCCTAGATAACAGAACGCAGCATGTCATTCTCACTGGAGTGAAGTATTCCGAAGTAAGAGTAATTTCAGGTGTGCCGCAGGGGAGTGTCATAGGACCGTTGCTATTCACAATATACATAAATGACCTTGTGGATGACATCGGAAGTTCACTGAGACTTTTTGCAGATGATGCTGTGGTGTATCGAGAGGTTGAAAGAATGGAAAATTGTACTGAAATGCAGGAGAATCTGCAGCGAATTGACGCATGATGCAGGGAATGGCAACTGAATCTCAATGTAGACAAATGTAATGTGCTGCGAATACATAGAAAGAAAAATCCTTTATCATTTAGCTACAATATAGCAGGTCAGCAACTGGAAGCAGTTAATTCCACAAATTATCAGGGAGTACGCATTAGGAGTGATTTAAAATGGAATGATCATATAAAGTTGATCGTCGGTAAAGCAGATGCCAGACTGAGATTCATTGGAAGAATCCCGAGGAAATGCAATCCGAAAACAAAGGAAGTAGGTTACAGTACGCTTGTTCGCCCACTGCTTGAATACTGCTCAGCAGTGTGGGATCCGTACCAGATAGGGTTGATAGAAGAGATAGAGAAGATCCAACTGAGAGCAGCGCGCTTCGTTACAGGATCATTTAGTAATCGCGAAAGCGTTACGGAGATGATAGATAAACTCCAGTGGAAGACTCTGCAGGAGAGACGCTCTGTAGCTCGGTACGGGCTTTTGTCAAAGTTTCGAGAACATACCTTCACCAAAGAGTCCTGCAGTATATTGCTCCCTCCTACGTATATCTCGCGAAGAGACCATGAGGATAAAATCAGAGAGATTAGAGCCCACACAGAAGCATACCGACAATCCTTCTTTCCACGAACAATACAAGACTGGAATAGAAGGGAGAACCGATAGAGGTACTCAAGGTACCCTCCGCCACAGACCGTCAGGTGGCTTGTGGAGTATGGATGTAGATGTAAATGTAGAACAGTGGGTTCGACTTCTTGCACCGACTCATCAGTCGAAATAAAAGGTCTTCCACTCCTCTGTTCGTCATGAAGTTCTGTTCAGCCTACACTTAACTCCCTCTTAAATACACTCGTGTTGTTCATAACACCTTCGCGGTAAACTGTTTTGATTCGCGAAAAAATTCCGATAGTTGTTATTCCTTCCGCGATTGGGAAGCAGATCACAGCACATGGCTCGCACTTGGCAAGATTTATTACCTTCATTTTTCACACAATTGGACACTGCAACCTGAATTTACGTACTACAGTTTTCCTGCGATGCTCGTCATAGTCAGGGGATCCCCATCTACCACTTAGTGTTGCCATCCCTCAATAAAAAAAAACAAAAAAAAAACCACAGCGCGTTATGGTGACAGTACACTTACTCGTACGTAGACTCAACTGCGAGTTTAATAACACATTCTTCCTACTATACAGGGTGAAAAGTATTTAAACCGACAAACTCTGAGAGGTTGTAGGGGACATCAAAACAAATATTTTTTGCTAATGTCATTTTTTACTAGGAGGATTATTTAAACCGGTGGAGGCCGTGTTACGCTCTTCAGTTGTTAGAGGCCGTATTACAATCTTCAGTTGTTAGAGGGCGTATTACGCTCTTCAGCTGTAAACAACTGCTGTCCACCAGTGTAGTAGTGCATTGTCTCTGTTTACTAATGAAGCGATACACCTGGAGTGAGTACACTGATATGGTTGGCGCGTACTACGTAGCGCACCACAACAGATGAGCTGCACAGCGGGTTTATCAACATTATCCTAATCACCGTATCCCGCATCATACGACCTTTGCTGCTGTGTACCAACGTCTGCGTGAGACCACGTCATTTAGCAGATTACCTGGACAGGGACACCGTCGGACGAAAAGAACGCTGCAATTTGAGGAAGCTGTCTTGCAGCATGTGGAGCGGGATCCTTCAGTCAGCACTCTTGCAATTGCACGTAAAATGGGGACGAATCAGCCGAATGTAAGAACAGTCCTTTGAGAGCAATAGTTACTTCCATTTCACTTACAGCGTATCCACAACCTGGAACCAGATGATTATCCACCCAGGGCACAATTTTCGCAGTGGTACCTGGAACAGTGTGAAATGCATCCTACATTTCAATCCTCTGTGTTGTTTACCGATGAAACAACGTTCGGGCGTGATGGAGTCTTCAACATGACAATTCGCATGTTTGGAGTGAGGATAACCCACATGCGATTCGCGGGGGGTCAGGGATTTTCTCTGCCTCGTGATGACTGGGTGTTGTGTGATTTCCTTAGGTTAGTTAGGTTTAAGTAGTTCTAAGTTCTAGGGGACTGATGACCATAGATGTTAAGTCCCATAGTGCTCAGAGCCATTTGAACCATTTGATAACCCACATGCCACAGTTACTTGCACTCATCAAGTGCGGTTCTTCGTTAATGTGTGGGTCGGTGTTGTTGGGGACTGTTTAATTGGGCCGTATCTGTTACCTAGGCCATTAAATGGCAGGCGCTATTACAATTTTCTCGCCAGAGCATTGCCAGAATTGCTGGAAGACGTTCCGCTCCCTACAAGACAACGCATGTGGTTCCAACATAACATGGCGCCGGCACATTTCAGTCGTCGTGTGCGTCGATTCCTGGACCGACGGTTCCCAGAAACCTGGATTGGCACAGGTGGTCCCGTACAATGGCCTGCTCAATCCCCAGATATGTCTCCTCTGGACTTTTTTGTGCGGTGAGAGATGCGCAACCTTGTTTATGCAACTTCTGTTGCATCAGAAGAGGATCTGTTTGCCCGGATAGTAGCAGCAACAGGAACAATTCAGGATACTCCTGGGGTTTTTGCCCGTGTCAGACAGAACATGATCCAACGGTGTAATCTTTGTTTACGTGTCAATGGAGGCATTTTTGAAAATCTAGTGGAATTGAAATTGGGTTGTGTTAATGTGTTGTCTCTTGGTCATAAAAAAATGGAAAAGTGTTTGTTGGTTTAATTAATTTGCCGCCAGAGAAATCTTCCTCTACCGGTTTAAATATTCCTCACAGGAAAAAATGACATTAGGGGAAAATATTTGTTTTGATGTCCCCTACAACCTACCATAGTTTGTCGGTTTAAATACTTTTCACCCTGTATAGTTTGCAGACCAAGTTTAGTTTCCCGTCCTTCCTTGTGTAGCAGTTTTAATGGCTTCAGATCCCAGCTCCGCTTCGCCTGAAGCCATGGTGGTGCGGCGCGCCGATGTGGGAAGTTCGGCGAGAGGGGCTGGTAACTGGCTAAGTGACCTCTCAGGTCCCTGGCGCCCGCCCACGCGGGGCTAGAAAGGGAGAGGAATTTTCCGGGTGGTGGGTCGGTGGCGAGAAAGGCGCCAAACAGGCGAGGCGAGTGAGTGACCTGCCAGCAACCGGGAGGGAGCGGCCGGGGCTGTTTGCGGCCATGGCGCCCCCTTTTTGGGGTGAAATACGCCGTATCTGGCGGCCTGGGGTGAGGGGCAGGTGGCCGGCGCGCCACAGGTCGTAGCGTGAGGTACAGGTAGCCCCCGTGACGTCACAAAGGCGGTGTCGCGCCGCGGCGAGTGCCACGTCTCGTGGAGTCGAAACGCCGTAGCTAGCGGCCGAGATCCGCTGCAGGAAACAATGCTGCTGATGTCTGGACTCATTACTGCAATAATTTTGTGACGTTCCTAAATGGAAAAGTTTACCACTACCTGCGATAGCGCGCTACCAGAACTACGGTTCGGTAGTTTTGGTACATTACATATATGACGGAGTAAATGGTAGGACTACCCGTAGTATTGATACCATTGATAGAGAAAGATGTGTAAGAGAGAGACTGGGAGCTGACGACTTCTCTTTGTTTTGCGTCTAATTAGAACCGCACATCATTCAGTGTTAGTTGTTGTACACTACTGGCCATTAAAATTGCTACACCAAGAAGAAATGCAGATGATTAACGGGTATTCATTTGACAAATATATTATACTAGAACTGACAAGTGCCGGCCTCGGCCTCGGGCATGGGTGTGTGTGATGTCCATAGGTTTGTTAGGTTTAAGTAGTTCTAAGTTGTAGGGCACAGATGACCTAAGCAGTTGTCCCATAGTGCTCAGAACCACGTGAACCATTTTGGTGCCGACGAACACGCTGAAGTCGTTTCTTCAGTTTCCTGAGGGTAGCACAGTACAATTCAGAGTTGATCGCTGCACCATGACGGAGAACATCAGAATAACGCCATGACTTGACGGGCTGAGGTTGCGGCTTTGAACTTTTCCGTGGGAGGAGAGGTACTGAGGTGCCACTCCATGGATTGCCGTTTTGTTTCCGGTTTCAACTGTTTCATCGCGAGTGACGATGTTTGACAAAAAATTGTCACGATCAGTCTCGTAACGCGCAAGCAGTTCGGCAGCTCGTTGCTCTTTATGGTAGGGAACACAGCGGGCACACAACCCTGAGTACCTCAACTGCTTAACGAATGTGTCAGCACCACCAACAGGGACATCCAGTTGAGCAGCGAGGCCGGCCGGAGTGACCGTGTGGTTCAAGACGCTACAGTCTGGAACCGCGTGACCGCTACGGTGGCAGGTTCGAATCCTGCCTCGGGAATGGATGTGTGTGATGTCCTTAGGTTAGTTAGGTTTAAGTAGTTCTAATTTCTAGGGGACTGATGACCACAGCAGTTAAGTCTCATAGTGCTCAGAGCCATTTGAGCCACTTGAGCAGCGAGGTGTTTGAATGTGATGCTTTGATCGCCTCGAATGAGTGTGTCCGCACGTTCCAACATTGCAGCGGTCGCAGCTGTCTCCAGCCGGCCAACACGCGAGAGATCAGACAGGTTTGTGCGACTTTGTTGCGATTATGGCAGACGCGTCGCCCAGCATCTCACCGTGCTTTTGTTCACTGGTAGGTGACTGTGAAAGCGCCTACGAATATCGGCGATGCACTGGTTTCGCGCAAAAAGAAAATGACAACTCACTGCTTGGAAGACACCTGCATTACAAACACCATTTTAATGGCTACGGGATTTAGGTTTTCCATGATGTCTCTAAATCGCTCCCGGTAAATGCCGGTATTGTTCCTTTGAAAGGGCTCGGCCGATTTCCTTCCTTGTGCTTGACACAATCCGAACTTGTACTCCGTCTCTAATGACCTCGACGTCGACGCGACGTTAAACCCAATTTTCCTTCCTTTTTGAAGGACTCGTACAGCTCCGCCATCTATCGGGATTCATGTAACTACAAGGGCTGCTGAGGCAATATTCCACATTTTCCCGCATTTTCTAGGCGCTTCAGTCCGGAACCGTGGGACTGCTACGGTCGCAGGTTCGAATCCTGTCTCGGGCATGGATGTGTGTCTGATGTCCTTAGGTTAGTTAGGTTTAAGTAGTTCTAAGTTCTAGGGGACTGATGACTTCAGATGTTAAGTCCCATAGTGCTCAGAGCCATTTTTGAACCCATAGTGCTCACAGCCATTGGAACCATTTGAATCCGCAACAAAAAATGGTTCAAATGGCTCTGAGCACTATGGGACTTAACATCTAAGGTCATCAGTCCCCTAGAACTTAGAACTACTTAAACCTAACTAACTTAAGGACATCACACACACATCCATGCCCGAGGCAGGATTCGAACCTGCGACCGTTGCGGTCGCGCGGTTCCAGACTGAAGCACCTGTAACGGCTCTGCTATTTCCGCAACAAATCTCGCATTTCTTCAACCGAAATTGGCCGAGAAAAATACGTGTTGCATTACTTATCTCACGCCCCTGGTAGTTATGCCGTCCTGGCACACTGGAATCTAAGGACATGACATACATCCATGCCCGAGGGAGGATTCGAACCTGCGACCGTAGCGGTCGTGCCGTTCCAGACTGAAGCACCTATAACGGCTCGGCTATTTCAGCAACAAATCTCGCATTTTTTCAACCGAAATTGGCCGAGAAAAATATGTTTTGCGGTATTTGTCTAACGCCCGCGGAAGTTACGTGGGCACACTGGAACCTCTGCTCGCGCACACGCGAGGGGTGTTATGACGGCGTGCCTTTGGAGGCGGCGATGCTGTGCCTGACACGAGCCACCAGCGGAAAGGCGAGGCCGGCCGGTCCCCTCGGCAGGGCATATTCCGGGATATTACACGCGGCAAGCGGCCGGGGTCCTCGCGTCGCGCGGCGGCATGAATACCGATGCGTCGCCCTCCCCCCCCCCCCCCCCCCCTCCGCCCTGCAGCCGTACGCGACTCCCCGCTCCGCCTCACCCCAGTGCTCGATGCCGCCGCTGAATGCCGGCAGATGTATCGCCATTATTGGGACGCTGGCTGGCGCGATCTTCCCGCGCAGAAAAAGGAGCGCCAGCCAGCCGGTTAAAAAAAAAATAAAATAGCGAGAACGGCTTGCATATTTCGACAGCTGAGAGCGGGGCGGACAGATGGAGCCCGAATCGCATTCAGGCGGGCCCTTTTCAGGGCGCGCCAGACTCTGCCACCCCTTTGGGTACCCGCCGATTCTAGCCTCTCCCCTCCCTCCCCCCTCTCTCTTTTCACTTCCAGGTAATTTCGCGATCCGCGCAGCAGTCCGTACACAGCACAGACACTTCTATCACAGCTGCGTCGATAGTTTGGGGTGTCATTATACAGTCGCTTTCCAAGATGACGACGCTCTAATAAGCCCACCGGACAAAAAATTAGTCACTCCTACGGAAATCACTACAAGGATCGTTTACCACCGCGTAATTCCGCCCCTTGACTTGATAACCGCTTTTATTCAGTTAGGAAGTGAATCCAGAAGGTTGTGCAGGTACGTCGCTTCCAGGATAAGCCACTCGCTGTAGATCTGATAGCGCAGTGTCACCAAATTGCGGGGACGCTGATTTCGGCGTTATACCCTCTTTTCTAACGTGTCCCACAGGTTTTTGTGGTGTCACCGCCAGACACCACACTTGCTAGGTGGTAGCCTTTAAATTGGCCGCGGTCCGTTAGTATACGTCGGACCCGCGTGTCGCCATTATCAGTGATTGCAGATCGAGCGTCGCCACACGGCAGGTCTAGTCTAGAGAGATCCCTAGCACTCGCCCCAGTTGTACAGCCGACTTTGCTAGCGATGGTTCACTGCCTACATACGTTCTCATTTGCAGAGACGATAGTTTAGCATAGCCTTCAGCTTCGTCATTTGCTACGACCTAGCAAGGCCCCATATTTAGTTACTATAATTGTGAACAGATAATATTGTGAATCATGTACCGTCAAGAGCGACGTTCATCATTAATGGATTAGAGTTAAGTATCAAACTATTTCCGTCCGCTTTCTGAATTCTAATACCTTGTCATGTTCCAGACCTCACGTCAATATAGTCCTTCCCTCCTCACTCCAGCCTGCGTGAGCTAAAACGCGTGCATTTCGGCCTCCTCTAGTAACACGGTGTTGGCTCTTCTGCCAACACAACAGTTTTCTAAGGGGTTTACGTCAGGTGATTTTGCAGGCAATCGAGATGGTGCGGGAGAGCTCAGAAAAACAGTAACGCATTCTTCCGGCCCGATGAACTTTGCTCTTGTCATCTTTATGTGCCTGTGTGAACAATGTCCGTTTGCGTGGTGACGGACGCGTTTATTGTTCATTGCATGTAGTTCCAGTCGCAATGCTCTCCCTCCTGAACAGCTTGGGACAGATCTTCCTTCACTAGCTGCAGCAACCCCTGTCGGGTTTGGAAGCGATTTTGACTCACAAACCTTTTGAAACGCGTCTCCGGTCCCTCACAGCCAGCATCCTTTGCCGACCACAATTCCGACGTCGTCTTTCGTGGCCACGTGTGTTACACCGCTGCTTGTAGACGCCTTGAACAATGCGCCGTGAAACACCGACAAATCCTGCAACGGCACACACCATATGGTCATCGTCACAGCCAAAAATGATCGACGCTTTTTGCCACTATGTCACGTCTTTACATTTGCCATTGTGTACGTACAATGTCCGCTTGAAAATTAAAGCCGGCCGGAGTGGCCGAGCTGTTCTAGGCGCTACAGTTTGAAACCGCGCGACCGCTCCGGTCGGAGGTTCGAATCCAGCCTCGGGCAAGGATGTGTATGATGTCCTTAGGTTAGTTAGGTTTAAATACACTCCTGGAAATTGAAATAAGAACACCGTGAATTCATTGTCCCAGGAAGGGGAAACTTTATTGACACATTCCTGGGGTCAGATACATCACATGATCACACTGACAGAACCACAGGCACATAGCCACAGGCAACAGAGCATGCACAATGTCGGCACTAGTACAGTGTATATCCACCTTTCGCAGCAATGCAGGCTGCTATTCTCCCATGGAGACGATCGTAGAGATGCTGGATGTAGTCCTGTGGAACGGCTTGCCATGCCATTTCCACCTGGCGCCTCAGTTGGACCAGCGTTCGTGCTGGACGTGCAGACCGCGTGAGACGACGCTTCATCCAGTCCCAAACATGCTCAATGGGGGACAGATCCGGAGATCTTGCTGGCCAGGGTAGTTGACTTACACCTTCTAGAGCACGTTGGATGGCACGGGATACATGCGGACGTGCATTGTCCTGATGGAACAGCAAGTTCCCTTGCCCGTCTAGGAATGGTAGAACGATGGGTTCGATGACGGTTCCCCTCGACGATCACCAGTGGTGTACGGCCAGTGTAGGAGATCGCTCCCCACACCATGATGCCGGGTGTTGGCCCTGTGTGCCTCGGTCGTATGCAGTCCTGATTGTGGCGCTCACCTGCACGGCGCCAAACACGCATACGACCATCATTGGCACCAAGGCAGAAGCGACTCTCATCGCTGAAGACGACACGTCTCCATTCGTCCCTCCATTCACGCCTGTCGCGACACCACTGGAGGCGAGCTGCACGATGTTGGGGCGTGAGCGGAAGACAGCCTAACGGTGTGCGGGACCGTAGCCCAGCTTCATGGAGACGGTTGCAAATGGTCCTCGCCGATACCCCAGGAGCAACAGTGTCCCTAATTTGCTGGGAAGTGGCGGTGCGGTCCCCTACGGCACTGCGTAGGATCCTACGGTCTTGGCGTGCTTCCGTGCGTCGCTGCGGTCCGGTCCCAGGTCGACGGGCACGTGCACCTTCCGCCGACCACTGGCGACAACATCGATGTACTGTGGAGACCTCACGCCCCACGTGTTGAGCAATTCGGCGGTACGTCCACCCGGCCTCCCGCATGCCCACTATACGCCCTCGCTCAAAGTCCGTCAACTGCACATACGGTTCACGTCCACGCTGTCGCGGCATGCTACCAGTGTTAAAGACTGCGATGGAGCTCCGTATGCCACGGCAAACTGGCTGACACTGACGGCGGCGGTGTACAAATGCTGCGCAGCTAGCGCCATTCGACGGCCAACACCGCGGTTCCTGGTGTGTCCGCTGTGCCGTGCGTGTGATCATTGCTTGTACAGCCCTCTCGCAGTGTCCGGAGCAAGTGTGGTGGGTCTGACACACCGGTGTCAATGTGTTCTTTTTTCCATTTCCAGGAGTGTATTTACTTAGAATATCACAGTTTGGATTCCAGAAGGGTTGCTTGACTGAAAATACTATTTATACATTCACTCGCCGAAAAGTATAAGCTACAACCCATAACATATCGCTAGTTAGTATTTTTTAAATCTTTCGAAGGCGTTCGACTATGTAAAAAGAAACAAGTGCTATGGAACTGATGGTGTTATGCATAGCTGGTTTCAATCGTACTTAGCACATTAACATCTCACTCATCATAGGTGCCTTATGCCCTCGCAGTCAGTGCGTTCGCGTTTGAGTACGTCACTCGACCGCTGTGCCATGTGTAAAGGCTTCACGACTCATCTGTGCTTGCGGACTGGAGTGACTAGTTTTTTGTCCGGTGAGCCTCTGCACTCACGTGACGTGTGCTCTGCTCTCTGTCCTACGTCTACGTCAGGTCTTTGCAAATCACTGTTAAGTTCATGGTAGACGGTACATCGCAATCTACCAGGTATTAGAGCGTCTCCTATTCCATACGCGTATGTAACATGGGAAGAGTGATTGTTTAAATACTTTTCTGCTCGGTTTACATATAATTTACTCTTGTCTTCGCGATCCCTACAGGTACAGTGTGAGAATTCTGAATGTGGTAAGGATGCTACAATATCTGAGAATGGGAATGCAGAGCCCCAGCCTATATGTACAGTTGATCAGTAACCTGAAATCGAAAGAAGACAAGGGTGAGGCGGATACAGCGTAATAACAACAGGTGCAGAGAACGATATAACGAGAGTGGGATTCGTTATCGATAGGAAAGAAGGGCAGAGAGTCAGTTACTTTGAACAGTTCAGTGATAGGATTGTCATCAGAATCGACAGCAAAACTTGTTGACGTCAGAAGCAGAAGATAAAGAAAGGATATCGATCGGGTAATTCAGGACGTAAAAGCAGGTAATGACCTAACAATCGTGGTGGATTGGCTGGTTGGTTGATTTGGGAGACCAAACAGCGAGGTCATCGGTCCCATCAGATTAGGGATGGATGGGGAAGGAAGTCGGCCGTGCCGTTTTCCGAGGAGCCATCCCGGTATTTGTCTGAACCGATTTGAGGCAATCACGGAAAAACTAAATCAGGATGGTCGGCAGCGGGTTTGAACCGTCGTCCTATCGAATGCGAGTCCAGTGTGCTAACCATTGCGTCCCCTCGCTGGGTGGTGGATTGGCACACGGAAGCAGAGCGAGGAACAGAAGAAACAATAACAGGTAGTGAACGGATCGACCGAATGAAAAAATTGGTTCAGTCGGTTGGGAAAGAATCAGCTGATTCGGTTGTAGTCTTACGTATTCGTTGAATTACTCATTCAATCTTTTGAGCGACACTGTGGGAGCAAACGAATGGAACGATCAGCGAAGCCCGGCGCAGTCAGTTCTGAGCGGAAACATTCGATCGTTCTGCCATTATCAAAACATCATTGTTGATTGCTCTCAGTTATCGCCTGTCGTCACTATTTTTGTAGTTCCGATGTTTGCTGTTTACTGAGTGCCAATAAATGGTTGTTCGGTTTTTCGTCCGTATTTACAATAAAGCATTTTCTTAATAGTGAGCTTCGTGCACCAGTCAGAGTGCCGAAACGCTCAGTGGCGCAGTAATGAAAGAAATCATACGACTTGATAAAAAGTGATCAAGATAAACTGAATTCGTTACACGATATATGCACGGATGATTCATATTATAAAACTATATTCAAAGAAAATTAAGTAATGATGACAAATATTTCTGGCAAAAAAAGCAAGCTTCTCAGGAGTGATAATTTATGCTTAGCAAGTGTTTTACCAAACAATTAAAAATACTTGTATGTTATGTGCTTTGTGTTTACTTCACCTTAACATTTACCGTAACAGAATTATCGGTGAAAGTTGCAAACCACCGGGAAGAACGAGACAGAGCTTCAGTGACTTTAAATAAATAAGCAGTTGTTAATGCATCTAAATATAAATTTGTAATTTTGTAAGTAGGCTGTTTAGGTTTTTATGTTGGTAACGCCACGTAGCGCTCTGTATGAAAATCACTGGCTGTGCTGTGTGCAGTCTGTGGCTATTTTGCATTGTTGTCTGCCATTGTAGTGTTGGGCAGCTGGATGTTAACAGCGGGTAGCGTTGCGCAGTTGGAGGTGAGCCGCCAGCAGTGGTGGATGTGGGGAGTGAGATGGCAGAGTTTTGAGAGCGGATGATCTGGACAGAGACAGTAAATTTGTAAGACTGGATGTCATGAACTGATATATATATGACTTTTGAACACTATTAAGGTAAGGTAAATACATTGTTTGTTCTCTATCAAAATCTTTCATTTGCTAACTATGCCTATCAGTAGTTAGTGCCTTCAGTAGTTTGAATCTTCCATTTAGCTGGCATTAGTGGCCCTCGCTGTATTGCAGTAGTTCGAGTAACGAAGATTTTTGTGAGGTAAGAATTCATGAAAGGTATAGGTTATTGTTAGTCAGGGCTATTCTTTTGTAGGGATTACTGAAAGTCAGATTGCGTTGCGCTAAAAACATTGTGTGTCAGTTTAGTGTTGATCAGAATAGGTAAAGAGCGAAATGTCTGAGTACGTTCAGTTCTGCTCAGCTATTTGAAAATCAAATAACGTAGGGGCTTACCAGCACAGTAACTCATTAATTTTTCTAAGGGGACGTTACAATTTAATAACTTTTTAAAACCAACTAAACACTCATTTAAATCCAAAAGTACGAAAAATTCGTATTTAATTAAATAAGTACTTAAATCATTGAAATCAGTTTTTGAAATATACTTTTTATTCCCCTCTCCTTGAAGTAAAATGCAGTATTACCCTCTAAAAAAAGTTGGCAGTCCTAATCAAGATTTGTGTACAACCGCATAGGCTGAAACAGCATGTTACCGAAATAACTCTGACGCAGAGCCTGGGTGAAAATATTCGTGTAGCTGGCGTGTCCGCAGAAACTACATCTCATTCGGTTCTTTCATTCAACAGAAAAAAACCGACTGAACGAAAAAAACGATCGACTGGGCAATATATTGTGCCATCAGGTGCGGGAGAATACGGACTAGGGAAATACGGCCTAGGCAATGGAAATAGAAAATACGCTGTTCAAAAATCGCTGTAGTAGAAGTACACTTGGAAAAGACCTGGAGATGTGCGACGATTCCAACCGGATTATATCGTGGTCAGACAGAGATTTCGAAATCAGGTACAGAATTGCAAAGCGTACCCAGTACCAGACACAGTGGGCGAGCGGTTCTAGGCGCTACAGTCTGGAACCGCGCGACCGCTACGGCATGGATGTGTGTGATGTCTTTAGGTTAGTTAGGTTTAAGTAGTTCTAGGAGATTAAAGACCGCAGCAGTTAAGTCCCATAGTGCTCAGAGCCATATGAACCATTTGAACCAGACACAGAGTCTAAACAGAATTCGGTACGCTGATATTTAACAGAATAGTCTGAAAAAAAACAATGCACAAGAAAATAAGATACTGAAGTATTCAGGGATAATGAGTCGTCTTACTAGTTACGTGAGAATATTGATGCCGCGATAATGAATACCAAAAAAATGGTTCAAATGGCTCTGAACGCTATGGGACTTAACTGTTGAGGTCATCAGTCCCCTAGAACTTAGACCTACTTAAACGTAAATAACCTAAGGACATCACACACATCCATGCCCGAGGCAGGATTCGAACCTGCGATCGTAGCGGTCGCGCAGTTCCAGACTGTAGCGCCTAGAACCTCTCGGCCACTCCGGCCGGATAATGAATACCAAATCAGGCAGTTTAGTATAACTGGGATGTAACCGTGGGTAACGAAAGTACTTCAGTTGATTGAGGAAAGGAGGGGAATGATATAAATAGGAACTGCAGGGAAGCTAAGGCTAAATGGCTGGAGGTAAAATGTGAAGAAATGGAAAAAGAAATAGTGCTGGGAAGGACTCCTTCAGAAGATGGCAAATGCCAAAATAACCTTCGGTGAAATTAAAATAAAGTACATTTCTTAAGATATCAGGAATAACTTCATTGATACCAGAGGAAACTGCAGAGTGTAAAAACTATAAAGGGAGACAGAGATTGGAATACATCCGACAAGTAATGGAGTACGTAGCGTGCAAGCTGTACTCAGAGGTGAAGAGGGTGGTGGAAGAGCGAATTTCGTGAGGAGCTGCATGATTGCATCAAATCAGCCAGAAGACTCACGACAGAAAGAAATCCGTCGGCGATACGGAGAGGGTTGTTGTATACTACTAGAAAGAACAGAACACCGTCATCGATACCCGTTGCGACTATGACATTACGTTCGTCTGTCTATAACAATGGCTTCTAGAAACTGGTACGATCGGAACCAGGTGGTTTGACTGTGGTGCTCTGCCGGCCGGTGTGGTCGAGCGGTTCTAGGCGCTTCAATCTGGAACCGCGTGACCGCTACTGTCGCAGGTTCGAATCCTGCCTCGGGCATGGATGTGTGTGATGTCCTTAGGTTAGAGTAGTTCTAAGTTCTAGGGGACTGATGACCTCAGATGTTAAGTCACATAGTGCTCAGAGCAATTTGAAATATTTGAACTCCGGTGCTCTATTATGCACCGCACTGCCGACTTTTAAAGTACGTTCTTCGTCACGTGCCAGAGAGCCCTACGACTAGTACTTGAAACGTTGCCCATACTGTGGGCTCCTGTGAGCACACAGGTCACAGTTGTACAGAGCGACTCCTGCTCACTGGACATTTTTTTCTTGCTTTGGTCCACACTACCACCCCTCGAAAAATGGAAAGGAAAGAGGTCAGTAATACAAACCCAGTTCGTTGTCCTCGATGATGAGTGTTCATCGGAGGTGAGGGTATCATCTGGAGTGCCCCAGGGAAGTGTGGTAGCTGCGCTGTTGTTTACTATCTACATAAATGATCTTTTGGATAGGGTGGATAGCAATGTGCGGCTGTTTGCTGATGATGCTGTGGTGTACGGGAATGTGTCGTCGTTGAGTGACTGTAGGAGGATACGAGATGACTTGGACAGGATTTGTGACTGGTGTAAAGAATGGCACCTAACTCTAAATATAGATAAATGTAAATTAATGCAGATGAATAGGAAAAAGAATCCCGTAATGTCTGAATACTCCATTAGTAGTGTAGCGCTTGACACAGTCACGTCGATTAAATATTTGGGCGTAACATTGCAGAGCGATATGAAGTGGGACAAGCACGTAATGACAGTTGTGGGGAAGGCGGATAGTCGTCTTCAAATCATTGGTAGAATTTTGGGAAGATGTGGTTCATTTGTAAAGGAGACCGCTTATAAAACACTAATACGACCTATTCTTGAGTACTGACCGAGCGTTTGGGATCCCTATCAAGTCGGATTGAGGGAGGACATAGAAACAGTTCAGAGGCGGGCTGCTAGATTTGTTACTGGTAGGTTTGATCATCACGCGTGTTATGGAAATGCTTCAGAAACTCGGGTGGGAGTCTCTAGAGGAAATGAGGCGTTCTTTTCGTGAATCGCTACTGAGGGAATTTAGAGAACCAGCATTTGAGGCTGACTGCAGTACAGTTTGACTGCCGCCAACTTATATTTCGCGGAAAGACCACAAAGATAAGATAAGAGAGATTAGGGTTCGTACAGAGGCATATAGGCGGTCATTTTTCCCTCGTTCTGTTTGGGAGTGGAACAGGGAGAGAAGATCCTAGTTGTGGTACGAGGAACCCTCCGTCACGCACCGTATGGTGGATTGTGGAGTATGTATGTAGATGTGGATGTAGCCTTCAGTAGAAGAGATGTGTTACACAGTAGGAAAGATGAACAAGTGCTCATAGTTTTAAGATATTTATTTTAGAGTCCATATTTAATAGGCATTTTTTCCTTGTTTAGGTCCGTACTAACACCTCTCAGAGCTTGTCGATGGAGGTCTGGTTCATGCTGTGTATACTGTATGGGATATCAATTCGTACCAGGGCGCTGTTTTTCCTGTTTCAAGAATTGTACTCAAGTAAAACAATGTATTTGTCGACGTGACGAAGAGAGTGAGCAAGCGGAACGGCAGTAGGCGGACAGAGAGAAAGAGAGATTGGGAGTCTCAGAGAGGCAGATCGTAATCGTGCAGCCGATCCGTAGCCACCCCACACTGTCAGACACACGCACGTCAGCTGCGGCTACCCTCGCCGCCTGCCTGCCAAGAAGTAATCCGGCAGCGGCAGGGGTGGTCGGGGGTTGGGGGGTTGATATTCAGAGCGGCCAGCGAGCAGCGACTATAAATTTAAAATTGCGACTGTGTCCCATCATAAGGGGCGGCCGACGGTGGACGGGGCCCGACACAGGGTGCCCCGGCAGTCGCGCCGCTGCCAGCCGCCACCTCAAGAAGCGACCTGCTTCTCACCTCACCAACTCTCGTCCGAGTGGAAGCGTGCGGCTGCGGCGATACGAGCTGCGCGGCTAAAGCCGACGGCATACGGGCCGTGCATCCGAACGTTGAGCGTTGAGCGTGCCGAGTTTCTGACGTCATAGCGTGGAATATCTGGCATGTCTGATATTCTGAGCGTGCGTCTGAGCGTTGACCAATGAGATGGCACAACGCCACCTACGTCACACGCACGCCGTCTCTCTTCAGTACAGATGTGTGACGCGCCATATTGGCATTCATTTCAAGCCTGTATATATACAGGGTGTTACAAAAAGGTACGGCCAAACTTTCAGGAAACATTCCTCACACACAAATAAAGAAAAAATATTATGTGGACATGTGTCCGGAAACGCTTAATTTCCATGTTAGAGCTCATTTTACTTTCGTCAATATGTACTGTACTTCCTCGATTCACCGCCAGTTGGCCCAATTGAAGGAAGGTAATGTTGACTTCGGTGCTTGTGTTGACATGCGACTCATTGCTCTACAGTACTAGCATCAAGCACATCAGTACGTAGCATCAACAGGTTAGTGTTCATCACGAACGTGGTTTTGCTGTCAGTGCAATGTTTACAAATGCGGAGTTGGTAGATCCCCATTTGATGTATGGATTAGCTCGGGACAATAGCCGTGGCGCGGTACGTTTTTATCGAGATAGATTTCCAGCACGAAGGTATCCCGACAGGAAGACGTTCGAAGCAATTGATCGGCGTCTTAGGGAGCACGGAACATTCCAGCCTATGAGTCGCGACTGGGGAAGACCTACAACGACGAGGACACCTGCAATGGGCGAGGCAATTCTTCGTACAGTTGACGATAACCCTAATGTCAGCGTCAGGGAAGTTGCTGCTGTACAAGGTAACGTTGACCACGTCACTGTATGGAGAGTGCTACGGGAGAACCAGTTGTTTCTGTACCATGTACGGCGTGTGCAGGCACTATCAGCAGCTGATTGGCCTCCACGAGCACACTTCTGCGAATGGTTCATCCAAAAATGTGTCAATCCTCATTTCAGTCCAAATGTTCTCTTTACGGATGAGGCTTCATTCCAACGTGATCAAATTGTAAATTTTCACAATCAACATGTGTGGGCTGACGAGAATCTGCACGCTATTGCGCAATCACGTCATCAACACAGATTTTCTGTGAACGTTTGGGCAGGCATTGTTGGTGATGTCTTGACTGGGCCCCATGTTCTTCCACCTACGCTCAATGGACCACGTTATCATGATTTCATTTGGGATACTGCTAGAACACGAGCCTTTACAAGTACGACACAACATGTGGTTCATGCACGATGGAGGTCCTGCACATTTCAGTCGAAGTGTTCGTTCGCTTCTCAAGAACAGATTCGGTGACCGATGGATTGGTAGAGGCGGACCAATTCCATGGCCTCCACGCTCTCCTGACCTCAACCCTCTTGACTTTCATTTATGGGGGCATTTGAAAGCACTTGTCTACGCAACCCCGTACCCAATGTAGAGACTCTTCGTGGTCGTATTGTGGACGGCTGTGATACAATACGCCATTCTCCAGGGCTGCATTAGCGCATCAGGGATTCCATGCGACGGAGGGTGGATGCATGTATCCTCGCAAACGGACATTTTGAACATTTCCTGTAACAAAGTGTTTGAAGTCACGCTGGTATGTTCTGTTGCTGTGTGTTTCCATTCCATGATTAACGTGATTTGAAGAGAAGTAATAAAATGAGCTCTAACATGGAAAGCAAGCGTTTCCGGACACATGTCCACATAACATATTTTCTTTCTTTGTGTGTGAGGAATGTTTCCTGAAAGTTTGGCCGTACCCTTTTGCAACATCCTATGTATGTCGTTTCTGGGCACCAGCAAATTGAGAATCACTGGAAAACCCGTTGTTAACTGTGTGATTCGTTCCAATAAAATAACGAGAAACATCATATTCGTGACAAAATAATTGTTGTAACTTGCGTATTATGACAGTATGATATTTGAAGGCAGCAACACACTAAAGATCCACCCAAAACGCATTGTTCTTGGTACAATTTGTTATAATTAAATTTCGATTTGTAACATATCTATGATTAAGGTTTTCGGCAACGGGTAACATACTATGATTAGATGCCGCGTGTGTGTGTGTGTGTGTGTGTGTGTGTGTGTTGTTGATGTAGCGTAATGAGTATAATTTCTGTTCTGCAGTGGCTTCTTTCTCGGGGTGGTAGTTCGCGTCTTGACACTTTAAAATTTTGCTTCCTAACATTCGCATTTTTATTAGGTTCTGATACTTTATTATTGGTTTAATATAAGTACCTATACTATAATATTTGATGTTATGTAAATATAAGTTCACGTTTTTTTGCTTGCGCTGCTTGTATAAAATTATTTTGCTCCCTTTTCTTTTACGCTTCGTAATTCACATGTTGCAAAGATTCTGCTACAGGGTAGGAACAGCGATCAAGTAAGACTGACCTTGGGGTTTTACTAAAATGTGGGAATGATGAAATAATGAACATTACTTATTATTCTTATGCGGAGAAGTATTCCAAATTTGTACCACACTGTTTGTGATGGAACTTTTATAAACTTGTGTCTTTACTGATCGGACATGGTACTTTCCTTTTCGTGGACGATGGAGGAAATGTGCGTTTTAATAGAGCTAACGTGGGAATTTTACGCGGGCCCGTTGAGTAAACTGTGTGATTTACGAACTAGAAACATCCCTCAACTGCCGCTGGAGTGCGTTGCGATTGCGTACACCACGTTGGGGCCCACGTACCGTATGCACAAGTCGCATCGTTCCTGAGCGTTCAGCAGCACGTTGAACTTGGCACGCTCAACGTTAACGTTCGACAGCACCGTCCGTGTGCCGACGGCTCAACAGTGCGTCTGTTCAACGGCAGCTGGAAACCTACCGTCTCTCGCGCGCTGATTGCCAACATGTTTTCTCGCGCCGATGACGGGTGCTGCCCACAACATAAACGGCGTATTTGAACAGTGTGTATAAATGATTTTAAAAGTATCTTATTTAGGTCTAAATACACTGAAGAGCCCCGGCGAGTACGCAGATGTGCCGCAACACGTCGTGGGATGGACTCGACTAATGTCTGAAGTAGTGCTGGACGGAACTGACACCATGAATCCTGCAGGCCTGTCCATAAACCCGTATGAGTGCGATGGGATGGAGATCTCTTCTGAAGAGCACGTTGCAAGGCATCGCAAATATGCTCAGTAATGTTCATCTCTGAGGAGTTTGGTGGTCAGCGAAAGTGTTTAAGCTCAGAACAGTGTTCCTGGAGCCACTCTTCAGCAATTCTGGACGTATGGGATGTCGCATTGTCCTGCTGGAATTGCCCAAATTAGTCGGAATTCACATTGGATAGGAATGGATGCAGGTGATCAGACAGGAGCCTTACGTACGTGTCACCTGTCAGAGTCGTATCTAGACGTAGATTAGATTAGATTAGATTAGTACTTGTTCCATAGATCATGAATACGACACTTCGTAATGATGTGGAACGTGTCAGGTTAATAAAAGATGTCTATACAATATATTACATAAGACAAAATATTACATGACACTCAATTTTTTTTTATTTATTTTTTTTTATTTTTTTTTTTTTTTTTTTTTTTTGTGTGGAGGTTGGGAAATTACCCACTTACTATATTCAAAAATTCATCTAATGAGTAGAAGGAGTTGCCATTAAGAAATTCTTTTAATTTCCTTTTAAATTCTATATGGCTATCTGTCAGACTTTTGATGTTATTAGGTAAGTGACCAGAGACTTTTGTGGCAGCATAATTTACACCCTTCTGAGCCGAAGTTAGATTTAACCTTGAGTAGTGAAGATCATCCTTTCTCCTAGTGTTGTAGCCATGTACACTGCTATTACTTCTGAATTCGTTCGGATTGTTAATAACAAATTTCATAAGTGAATACACTGGATGAGTCACCTAACGTTACCGCTGGATATATTTCGTAAACCACATCAAATACTGACGAACCGATTCCACAGACCGAACGTGAGGAGAGGGGCTAGTGTAATTGTTTAATACAAACCATACAAAAATGCACGGAAGTATGTTTTTTTGCACAAACCTACGTTTTTTAAATGGAACCACGTTAGTTTTGTTAGCACATCTGAACATATAAACAAATACGTAATCAGTGCCGTTTGTTGCATTGTAAAATGTTAATTACATCCGGAGATATTGTAACCTAAAGTTGACGCTTGAAACCTCCGACGTTCTGTTGCGTGTTGTAACAAACACGGGCCACGGTCGGCGAGCAGCATCTGCAGGGACATGTTTACGATGACGACCGTGTTTACGAGTGTGGCTGTAGTGCACTGTTGTGGTTTGGTCTAGCAGTCGCTGTGTCCGCATGTAGCTAAAAAAAAATGGTTCAAATGGCTCTGAGCACTATGGGACTCAACTGCTGAGGTCATTAGTCCCCTAGAACTTAGAACTAGTTAAACCTAACCAACCTAAGGACATTACAAACATCCATGCCCGAGGCAGGATTCGAACCCGCGACCGTAGCGGTCATGCGGTTCCAGACTGCAGCGCCGTTAACCGCACGGCCACTTCGGCCGGCTCCGCATGTAGCGCTTGCTGCTATTGTTATTCTACATTCGTCTCCGCACGCAGACCAACTGTAGTACACCGTGTTACCAGACGTCTGTGATAGTGTAGTGTTGTAGGAACTGTGACCATGGTGTATTCGAACTCTGAGAAGGCGGAGATGATACTCATCTATGGCGAGTGTCGACGAAATGCAGCTGAAGCCTGCAGGGTGTATGCAGAACGGTACCCGGACAGAGAGCATCCAACGTCCCGCACATTGAAAAACATCTACCGCCAACTGTATGCAACAGGCATGGTCGTAGCACGCAAACGGGTCCGTAACAGGCCCGTCACAGGAGAAGCGGGTGCAGTTGGTGTGTTAGCTGCTGTTGCCATGAACCCACGCATGAGTACACGGGACATTGCGAGAGCCGGTGGAATGAGTCAAAGTAGTGTCATGCGCATACTGCATCGTCACCGCTTTCACCCGTTTCGTGTGTCGCTACATCAGCAATTATGGTGATGAGTTTAATCATCGAGTGCAATTCTGTCAATGGGCATTAACAGAGAATGCGTTGCAGTTCTACCTGTTTACAGATGAAGCGGGATTCACAAACCACGGGGCAGTGAATCTACGGAACATGCATTACTGGTCCATGGACAATCCTCGCTGGCTCAGGCAGGTAGGGCGACAGCGACCGTGGACTGTAAATGTATGGTGCGGAATCATTGGCGACCACCTCATTGGTCCTCACTTCATTGCAGGGGCCCAAACAGCTGCAACATACATCGCGTTTCTACCGAATGATCTGCCAACGTTGCTCGAAAATGTCTCACTGGAAACGCGTCGACGCATGTGGGTGGTATCAGCATGATGGTGCACCTGCACATTCCGCAATTAACACTAGGCTGACCCTTGACAGGATGTTCGACGGGCGTTTCATAGGACGTGGAGGACGCATAAATTGGCCAGCCCGTTCTCCTGATCTTACACCTCTGGACTTCTTTCTGTGCGGTACGTTAAAGGAGAATGTGTACCGTGATGTGCCTACAACCCCAGAGGATATGAAACAACGTATTGTGGCAGCCTGCGGCGACATTGCACCAGATGTACTGCGCCGTGTACGACATTCATTACGCCAGAGATTGCAATTGTGTGCAGCAAATGATGGCCACCACATTGAACATCTATTGGCCTGACATGTCGGGACACACTCTATTCCACTCCGTATTTGAAAACGGAAACCACGTGTGTACGTGTACCTCATGGTAATGAACATGTGCGTCAGTGAAAAAGACCAATAAAAAGGTGTTAGCATGTGGACGTAATGTGCTGTTCCAGTCTCTTCTGTACCTAAGGTCCATCACCGTTCCCTTTGGAGCCCTACGTAATTCGGTGCTCTCCGATACACACGATCGAACAGCGGAGGAGTGGTACTCAAGCGTCAACTTTAGGTCACAATATCTCCGGATGTAGTAAACGTTTTACAATGCAACAAACGGCACTGATTACGTATTTGTTTATATGTTCAGATGTGCTAACAAAACTAACGGGGTTCCATTTAAAAAACGTAGGTTTGTGTTAAAAACCATACTTCCGTGCATTTTTGTTTTATGGTTTGTATTAACCAATTACACTAGCCCCTCTCATCACATTCGGTCTGTAGAATCGATTCGTCAGTATTTGATGTGGTTTACGAAATATATCCAGCGGTAATGTTGGGTGTGACACCCTGTATATTGTGAGGCTACAGTGAAGATTTCTAGCTCTTTAAATAAGTGTCTGCAGGATGATCTTGTATGAGCTCCAGCAATTATTCTGATTACACGCTTTTGTGCAGTGAACACTCTTTTACTCAATGATGAGTTACCCCAGAATATGACGCCATATGAAAGCAGAGAATGAAAATAGAGGTGGTAAGCTAATTTACTCAGATGTATATCGCCAAAATTTGCAACGACCCTAGCACGTTTCAGCAGATCGTCAGTGTGTTTTTTTCAGTTCAACCCCTCATCAATGCATACACCTAGAAATTTTTAATATTCTACCTTAGCTACCGAATTCTGATCGAAGTCTATATTTATTAATGGGGTCATTCCATTTACTGTGTGGAACTGTATATACTGTGTTTTGTCAAAGTTTAATGAGAGCCCATTTGCAGATAACCACTTAATGATTTTCTGAAAAACATCGTTTACAATTTCACCAGTTAATTCTTGTCTGTCGGGTGTGATAGCTATACTTGTATCATCGGCAAAAAGTACCAGCTTTGCATCTTCGTGAATATAGAATGGCAAGTCATTAATATGTATTAAGAACAGCAGAGGACCCAAGACCGAACCTTGCGGCACCCCAGTCTTGATTGTTCCCCAGTTTGAGAAATCAGCAGTTTTTTGCATATTATGTGAACTGTTTATTTCAACTTTCTGCACTCTTCCAGTTAGGTATGATTTAAACCATTTGAGCACTGTCCCATTCATACCACAGTACTTGAGCTTATCTAGAAGTATTCCATGGTTTACACAATCAAAAGCCTTTGATAGATCACAAAAAATCCCAACGGGTGACTTCCGGTTACTCAGAGCATTTAATATTTAATTAGTGAAAGTATATATAGCATTTTACGTTGAAAAACCCTTCTGGAAACCAAATTGACATTTTGTTAAAACTTTATTTTTACAAAGGTGTGAAGCTACTCTACAATACATTACTTTTTCAAGAATTTTGGATAAGGCAGTCAGAATAGAGATTGGGCGTTAGTTGTTGACATCAGACGTATCCCCTTTTTTATGCAGTGGTATAACAATGGCGTACTTCAGTCTATCTGGGAAAATAGCCTGCTTCAGAGAGCTATTACATATGTGGCTAAGAATCCCACTAATTTCTTGGGAACAAGCTTTTGTTATCCTGGGGTCCCATATAACTCCAACTGCACACGCCCTGCACCATTGCAGGTCCTCCACCGGATTGAGCAGTCCCCTGCTGACATGCAGGGTCCATGGATTCATGAGGCTGTCTCCATATCTGTACTCGTCCATCCCCTCGATACAATTTGAAACGAGACTTGTTCGACCAGGCAACATGTTTCCAGTCATCAACAGTCCAAGGTCGGTGTTGACTGGCCCAGGCGAGGCGGTCCGCATCTCGTGGTCTTGCGGTAGCGTTCTCGCTTCCCACGCCCGGGTTCCCTGGTTCGATTCCCGGCGGGGTCAGGGATTTTCTCTGCCTCGTGATGACTGGGTGTTGTGAGCTGTCCTTAGGTTAGTTAGGTTTAAGTAGCTTTAAGTTCTAGGGGACTGATGTCCATAGATGTTAAGTCCCATAGTGCCCAGAGCCATTTGAACCAGGCGAGGCGTAAATCTTTGTGTCGTGCTGTCATCAAGGGTACACGAGTGGGTCTTGGGTTCCGAAAGCCCATATCGATGTTATTTCGTTGAATAGTTTGCACGCTGACATGGCCCAGCACTGAAATCTGCAGCATTTTGCGGAAGGGTTGCACTTCTGTCACGTTGAACGATTCTCTTCAGTCGTCGTTGGACCAATTCTTGCAAGATCTTTTTCCGGTCGCAGCGACGTCGGAGATTTGATGTTTTACCCTATTCCTGATATTCACGGTACACTTGGGAAATGGTCGTGCGGGAAAATCGCCACTTCATCGCTACCTCGGAGATACAGTACCCCATCGCACGTTCGCCGACTGTAATACCGCGTCCAGACTCACTTAAATCTTTATAACCTGCCGTTTTAGCAGCAGCAACCGATCTAACAAATTCACCAGACACTTATGGTCTTATATAGCCGTTGTCGAGCGCAGCGCCGTATTCTGCCCGTTTGCATATCTCTGTAGTTGAATACCCGTACCTATACCAGTTTCTTTAGCGCTTCAGTGTATAATACACTTAATACACAAATACAGAGAGGTACACACTAGGTGATAAATACTTTAGACAATTGCTCATGAACAGCTCCAGTACCTCAGGATAGCAGCCGGCTCGTCATTCCCTCTGGGAACGCCAGTCATGGATACTATCAAACCTAGATGTCTTAAGTGCAACCTGAATCGATTTCCACTTGTGCATAAGTAGTACGATTCAAGTCCGTTGCCCTTTGGCTTATACCAAAACTTTGACGAATTCATTCTTGAACGTCTCAGAGACCAATACACAAATGGTTGAAATGGCTCTGAGCACTATGGGACTTAACTTCTGAGGTCATCAGTCCCCTAGAACTTAGAACTACGTAAACCTAACTAACCTAAGGACATCACACACATTCATGCCCGAGGCAGGATTTGAACCTGCGACCTTAGCGATCGCGCGGTTCCAGACTGTAGCGCCTAGAACCGCTCGGCCGCTCCGGCCGGCGACCAACACACACATTACGAACCCATGAAAGGTCTGTTCTCTATAATATCCGTTTCTTTAGCATCCCTTAGCGTAGAAAAGTTAGCACGAAGTTCACTGAAGTAAATATTAATACATATTGCAATAATGAGCATTACATTTTCATCAAAGAGTAACTTCGCAACATCTGTCTTTTTTTATACGAGCCTCATTTTTGGATCGAACTAAATGTTGGTTAATATTACAAAATCTTGTTCTTACATTGGTAAGATATTTACTTTTGCTCCGTTCAGCTATTCCGTCCTTTGCGCAAAGAAATACGACCTCTTGAATTACTTCTTCCTGTGACTCAAATTCATCATTTTCTGACCCTTCTCGTTCTGTTCCTGAATCGTGACCACTTTCATGTACAGTCCTCGTTCTCCGAATCAGCAATGTCCCTTTCAGGATCTTCATCAATCACCTCATGAAATCATTATGGCCACACATCAGCATCTCTGCTAAACTCTGTCCTAGGTCTTTTTCTTACGTTTGACATTTTTTCCACAAAGTAAAAGTATAGAGAATGTTTGCTTTACGTAGGTAAGTATTCTAGTTAAAAATCGAAGCAACTGTAATCAGTTTAGATACACCTAAAATTGCGCACGTAGAAGTTGTATCGAATCTAGGTACGGAATAAAGCAACACACACTTACTTTGTTTCATATTGCAGCATCAGTGCTCGCGCTGATGACCAGTGTCCTCCAGGCTATGATAAACAGTGCGAGTCGCCTAACTGAAAGCCAATGATGGTTGAATCTAAGGATGGAGAATAACGGAAAAGTACTGAAAATGGCGCGAACTCAGTCCAGCCCAATCACACGAAACAGAGCGGGAAAGTCATGTGGGTGACGAGTGTCATTCGCGCGAATAACGAAGTTTTTAAGCGGAGGTTCTGGTCTATAAGCGCGGTAAATAGGTGTAGTTTAAAATATTTTTTCACACAATGACCGTTTTCATTAAAATAGGTGTTTTAACCCTTTACTACACATACATTTCTGTATGAAAACGTTTTTTATCTCATAACAAATTGAAAATGGCAGCTGCAGTCCTTCTCAAAGTATGCTCCTCGCAGAGTCAGCTTTAGTAATACGTGGCTGCCGTGGTCTGTAGTAAGTACTTGTGGACTACAGTATTTATCCTAGTAGCTTTGGTCAATTAAGATAGTAAACGGGTTACCTGTAAGCTAGGAGTGTTCCATATGTGTCAGGCGTTACCTCATTTCGATCTCGTTGTTTGTGTAAGCGATAAGTGTCATACTAGTTGATAAATAGAGTTGATAGAAGAGATAGAGAAGATACAACGGAGAGCAGCGCGCTTCGTTACAGGATCATTTAGTAATAGCGAAAGCGTTACGGAGATGATAAATAAACTCCAGTGGAAGACTCTGCAGGAGAGACGCTCAGTAGCTCGGTACGGGCTTTTGTTGAAGTTTCGAGAACATACCTTCACCGAAGAGTCAAGCAGTATAGTGCTCCCTCCTACGTATATCTCGCGAAGAGACCATGAGGATAAAATCAGAGAGATTAGAGCCCACACAGATGCATACCGACAATCCTTCTTTCCACGAACAATACGAGACTGGAATAGAAGGGAGAACCGATAGAGGTACTCAGGGTACCCTCCGCCACACACCGTCAGGTGGCTTGCGGAGTATGGATTTAGATGTAGATGTAGATGTAGTTTCCCCTGGAAACGGGAATCGGTGAAGCGACTAAAAATTGAGTGACAATATATAAAAGGCCTGGTAGTTTACGGAACATTTTTGTTCTACATAGTTTACCTCATGTCTGTTACTTAAAAATAAATAGTATTCATAGCAAAATTGAGATTGTCAGTGCTTAAATCAGGTTTTATTCGAAAACTGGTGATTTGTAACGTGAAACAAAGAAATGTTGTAATGAAAACAAAAGCAAAATATTACAGATTATCATACTATGCTCAAAAAAGATAACTTTTAAAAAATCCAAAACAAACATACATAAACATCGCTTCAATACTTCGTCGAGCTTATATAAAACATGTTGCCCTTACAACTAAACAAAATTTGCACATATCAGTTATAACAGGAACCTCTTGCGTTTGATCATAAAAAAGAATGGTCTACTGACTACAAATTAAGAACTGTCTGTAAACTACATTTACATAAACAGTAATTGTTTCGGTTGTATGAAAGCGCAGAATCTACGCGAGCAGCTAATCTTTTTCTTATAGAATGCAATTTATATTTTGTAAGAATATGAAATACACTGACCTATCTGTGGTTCTAATTATGCGCAAAAGGAACAAACAAAAAATTAAAAACAATTCCTCTCACACAAATTCATTTATGTTTCTTTCCCTGCCAATGCCACCCACCATTTACTACGTAATCTATGTACTGTACCAAAACTACTGACCTGTGGTTTTGGTAGAACGCAACTGTACGTACAACTCATTTCAGTGCGACCTATCCTGGAGTACTGCTCCAGGTTTTACAGTGTTTATCAAGAAGGCCAGAGGACGTAGCTGGTAAAGGATCGCATCAGTTCGATCCACTCTCACGGAGGCGCAACAAAAGTTGAATGGCGATCGTTGGAAGACAGATGACGTTGATATTGCGAAACCCTGTTCCGTAACGCTGGAGAGCCTGTTTTCAAGAAACACTCAGCTGAATGTTAATGAAATATCTTGCGATTGTACACGTTTTTGGATGGGGTAGGGGACAGAAGAAGAGGCAAAAGAGAGATACTTGTTTTTCAAATAAAATTTTTTTATCTTATAAAGTTTCTCCTTTCAGTTGCAAGAGGGGAATATTTATCTTTTCTAATGTGCATGTTTAAAAAAGTTTAAGCTCAGCAGTATTTTCGATGTATGATGCTATTTTGTTTCCTGTTTAGAATTCCTTTCGTTGAAAACGGCTGTAATCTAATGACTGGCAATAGTTGGACATTTACAGATGTAAATTAGTTCACATTTCCACTGACGATGTCAAACTAAAATAAATAAATAAATAAAAGAAATGAGTTCATTGTAAGGGGGTTGGGGTAAGTTTCGATAACAAAATGGATCAAGTAAATATGGTTACTTGAATGTAAAATTTCCGAAGCTTGCAATGGGGCAAAGCATTTTCTCATATTGATCTACGTTTGTTTCGACAGAATTCAGTAATACAGAACTATGATCTTCATTTGTAGCTTTACGATAGTCAGAAAGACTTTCACCTAAATTGCAGAATCCAAAACAATACCAAACATTTTGTCCAAACATAAGAGATTTATAGTGATAAGTACGCCCAGGCGTTTCTGCCTGCAACAGACCTGGCGTTGGCCGTGCCTAGCTGACGTGACGTCACCAACAAGCGCCGAGGCCTTCCTTTGAGTCGGTGTTGGTCTAGCACGCAGACAAGCCCAGACAAGCCGGTTGCAAACGCTCAGCTGGCGTCCTCCTTGTGACAAGCTCCTGTGGGACAAAACTGCTGAGGCCATCGATCCCTAAAAGTCTGTACACTACTTAATCTAACGTAAACTAACTTACGCTAGCGACAATACACACCCGTGCCCGAGGGAGGACTCGAACCTCCGACGGGGGCAGCCGCGCGAACCGTGACATGGCGCCCAAGACTGCGAGGCTATCCCACGTGGCTGGCCTCTCTCTAATCAAAACACGGCCGTCACTGGCACCGAGGCAGAACCTGCTTTCAATGGAAAACACAACACACCTCCATCCTGCCCTCCAGTGATCTCTCACTTGACACCACTCAAGTCACAGGTGGGAGCGGTTAGGGGTCAGTGGAATGCGCGCTACAGGGCATCTGGATCGGAGTTGCACTTGAAATAACCGATTTGTAACAGTTCCTTGCATCACTGTGACGCGGACTGCTGCTCACATTGCTGCTGCAGACGACATACGACTCACCACTGCCACACAGCGAACACGACGATCTTCCCTCTCGGTAGTGTCACGTGGCCGTCCGGAACCCGGTTTTCTCGCGACCGTACCTTCCTATTACCGCAGGCAGCAATCTCGTGCAGTGTCCACATTCCTGGCAAGCCTTTCTGCAACATTGCAGAAGGAAGACCAAGTTTTTCGTGGTCCTATTACGCGACCTCGTTCAAACTCACATGGAGACGGCACTACCGTGGGGTCGGGGATTTGTCTGCAATTTTGTGTGGTGAAAGAGGATCCCTAACACCTCACGTGGTTAAAATATTAGGACGCACTACTCGGAAAATCCCGAGAAAAATCGATCCAAAGTTTCTTAGGTGCCTTATGAGCATAAAATGTTAGTCCAGTGTCGTGCCGCCGTCTGGTCCACATGATGCCGTCACGGTAGCTCAGCGTCTTCGTTCAGATAGTTGGTTGGCCTCTGTAATAAAAAACTGAGTGAAAGGATGAACAACGAACTTGAACCAATCTCATGTGACGTCCGCAACGACCAAACACAACGATCAACAAGAACCAAACAAAAAAACAAAACAAAAACATGGTTAGCGATCGGACCCTTACGCCAGAGGTCTCGGGTTCGATTCCTCCTCCGGCACTTTTCTTCTTCTGTTGCTTGCAAAATTGCAGCGCATTGTTACAGGAGAATCGTGAACTTAATTCCCGGGAAGATTGTATAAAAATTCACTCTACAATTCACCATCAATTATCGTCACCAATATTCCGAGACATAATTTAATATGTCTTGTTTGCCTCAAAATTGTCAGTAACTTGAAACATTTTCGTAAATGTTAATGGGGCATGTTTTTGTACAAATTTATTGCAAACGCCCTGTGATTGTAAAAAATCTGCTTTTATATGTTGCTTTGTTTGTTTTTACGATAATTACCACTGCGGTTCTCGTTTATAATTATTATATGTATAAAAATTGAATGTTTCCGAATCGAGTTTGTTATTCTGATTTAAAAGGCAATGTTTCTCCTCATATACTTTACAATGAAAAATGGAAAACCCACCGTGATGAATTGTGTTGTTGGACAAAAACAAAATAATTTTTATTCAGTGATGTAACTAATGTGTTAAAGATAATGTAGGTTTGGGAAAGTTTCTGAATAATTGGTGGAATAACCAAAGAAAATTAAACAGAAGGGAAAAAAGTGCCAGAGGAGGAAAAGAACACGAGACCTCTAGCGTAAGAATCCGAGTCCTAAACACCGAGGCCAGACGGCGACTCGGCAGTGTACTAACATTTTATACTCATAAGGCACCTAAGAAACTTTGGATCGATTTTTCCCGGGATTTTCGGTGTAGTGCGTCCTAATATTTTAACCACGTGAGGTGTTAGGGGTCCTCTTTCACCACACAAAATTGCGGACAAATCCCCGACCCCACGGTCGTGCCGTCTCCTTGTCAGTGAGGTGTCATTGTCGCCTTAAAGGCATTCTTGAGTAACATCAACGCACCACGTCCAATCTCAAAGTTAACAAACGTTCACGACCGTTACAGCCTGTACTTAAATCACATCTGATCTGCACCCTCATAGTGGCCCTAGTAGCGGAACTCTCATGCGCCTGGCGCGAAATTTGAATAGACATCATCTTTCGGATGCAGGAACACGCCTATCGCTTACGTGGCACTACTCCCTCTTGGTTTTTCTGATTTTTTGCTTCCGTTATCGTAGATGCGAGAAGGAATAATGGTTGGCGCCCAGAGCCCGCTGCGAGTAAACAGACGTTGTGCGGTGCAGCAGGAGTCGCAGTGGCCAGGGCGAGCGCCCGAGGACGGACTTGCTTGCCGCAGCGGCGCGGGACGGCTTCCTGAAGGGGAGGCGAATATTGGCTTTTACAGGGGGTGGGAGGGGGCGGCTGGATGTCCTGGCGGTCGGCGCGGCTTTGAGGGGATATCTGCCCTGCCGCCGCTCCCGGCTGCCTCCCTTGTCTGACTGGAATAATCAAATGACGGACCACATACGCCGCCGCAGGAATATTATACGGGCCGAGCGAGCAGCTATCTGCAGAACGGCGGCTGAAAGGAAGAAAGAAAGAGAAGGGAAGGGAAGTAAAAAAAGTTACGGGAAGCCGCGCGGGCAGAATGAGGCAGCGACCGGAGAAAAGTCATGCCGGGCATAAAATAAAATCACCGATTAGTGGGCGTGTCCTTCCCGCCTGCTGGCTCCCAAATCCCTGTCCCCGCCGTATCCTCCGTGACGGCGAAATGGACGAGGCACTTTTCGTGGCGAGCGGGAAGGTAATTTCGCGTTCAAACTGCGCGGAAAATAACTGGTGGAAAAGCGGGGAAGAAAAGGGAAAGAGCGGCGTCGGAGAGGGGGAAGGGTCGTCGTGTGTGGCCGGGCCCGCGCAGTTAATTTGCTACGCAGTGCGCGGGTTCGTGTGTGACAGAGGGAGCGCCGGCGCTGTGACGTAAAGCGCTGCCGGTGCGGATGTTGCGATAGCGGCGCGCCGCCCGGCCCCCCAACTCTGCGGAGAGGATTTCGTTTCTTACTCCCCGACCGTTCCGGCCGGAGCCGGTAAACATCGACTGCGCAACAACCGTTATGTCAGACCCGATCGTAGCGGCGCTAGCTCACACCCCATCCTCCACGGTGCGTCGTCGTGTGTGCTCCATTGAGTTTCTGCTTACGCAACGAAATTTTATTGCTACATTTCTCGTCGAATGATTGAATGATGGACACCGTGACGGCATATTCAAGAAAGGTTGTAGAAAGAAATTTTTTCCTTTATTGATTTTCAATTTCCCCCCCCCCCCCCCCCCCCCCCGAAGGGGGCGGGCTGGCAGCAGCTTAGTACGCTGCTCTACAGCCTACAGACTTTTTTAAAAACGGAAGAAGAAAAGAAACAAGAAAAACGGGCGATAAAACGGTGACTTAAAGTGTAAAATGGCGGAAAAAATGCGGAAAGTTAAAACAGAAAGCAAAGGGGTTGGCAATGTTAATAAAATATACAGGAATCAGCAAGTAACATAGTAGACACACAATTAAAAAACATGGCGACAGTCTGCTTTCTGTTCGCAAGAGATAAAAAATCACACCCAGCAACAGTATGATGGCCGTTCGCAACACTTCCCAAAAGGCACAACACAGAACACTCACAGTAAAACACTCACTGTAAAACACTGCACGAAAATGGCGGCACAAAGATGACACTCCCGAGCCAAAGGCAGATGGGGGGGGGGCGACATGGAGGAGGGGGAAGAACAAGGAGGGAGAAGAGGAAAAAACGAAAGGGGGGAACCAAGGAGGGAGAGGACTCATAAGGGGGGGAGGGGAGAGGGGCAGGGCAGACGCGAGAGGGAATGAGAAGAGGTAGAGGAGGGAAATGCAAAAGGACTTGGGGGAGAGAAGGGGGCAGAGTGAGGGGAGGTGGGGAAAAAAGAGGATGGAAGGGGGGGGGGGGAGAGGGAGCCCGGGAAAAGGACAGAGGAAAGGAGGGGGAGTGAGGATCAGAGTTGATAGGAGGGATAAATGGCGGGAGAGAGGGCATCATCCGGGAGGGGGAGGTGACGGAAGCCACCTTGGGAAAGGAGATGAAGGGTGTAGAGATGGAGGGTAGGGGGGACACAACAGTGAAGACATGGCAGGGGGCAGGGATGGGAGAGGAGAGGAGCAACCAGGGGGTGAGGGGGATCAAGGTGGCGGGAGGTGAAGAGGATGCGGATATGTTCGAGGAATAGGAGCAGATGGGGGAAAGGAATGAGGTCATAGAAGATCCGCGTGGGGGACAGGAGGCCTATATGGAAGAAGGTGAGGCGGAGTGCAAGACGCTCAAAGATCTGGAGGGACTTACAGAATTTGGGGGGGGGGAGAAAGAAAAGTTGTTGTGACTAACATTTAACATCTCGAGTAGGTAAACTTCGTGGAGGAGCATTAGGTCGCACTCATTACTGAACAAAATCTGTTGGAAGAACAGTGTAGATTTACGAAATAAAGACCATCAGCTCATTCGTTCAATAAGTAATGCTCAACATTTTTTATGAAAAATAAGCCATTAACAGACATAGACAAACGCCCTTGTTGGTGGTTCACATTTGATGTTTCTTCTGTGCACTGGTGAAATTTCGAACCGTTCCGGCAGATGGCAGAACCGTAGCACAGTGTCAAGATGGCGTTTATATACGACTCACGTTGCAAGCAGTGTGCTGTTATTGGATACTTGTGTGCACAAAAATAAACCGTGGTGAACACCCATAAACGTTTGTGTGCAGTGTATGGCGATGCTGCAGTTGATAGGAGTACAGTTGGGAGGTGGGTAAAGAAAGTTACAGCCTCAGGAAATGCAGAAACAGAGCTCCATGATCAGCCACGCTCGGGACATCCTGTCACAGCCACCGCTCCAGACTTGCTGAATCATGCGGATGCCGTTATTCGCGCCGACAGGCGCATCACAACTCGAGTTTAATCTTCGTTGATCCATTATGGATCGTGGCAGGACGGCAGGCATGAACTTCTTGATGCAATAATTTACCAACGGCCGTATGATTTGTAGAACTTTATTTTACTTTATGAACTTCTATGTGCTACCAGTTTCGGCATCATATTGATGCCATCTTCAGATCCCACTCGTCATAGTCGTAAAATCGCTATACACAGAAGGAGCCATATAACTGGATCCGTGAATCAAACGACCTGCACAGACTACTCAGTCTGTGTCACCCGGCCACCAAGAGCTGTTGCAGGACGTTTGATTCACGGATCCAGTTATACGGCTCCTTTCGTGTATAGCGATTTTACGACTATGACGAGTGGGACCTGAAGATGGCATCAATATAATGCCGAAACTGGTAGCACATAGAAGTTCATAAAGTAAAATAAACTTCTACAAATCATACGGCCGTTGGTAAATCATGGCATCAAGAAACTCGACAGTTTGTTCTACAGTTGCCGATCAGCATTGGAACTGCGTCTTCAGTGATCCAGTCACTCTGTGACCAAAATGGTACTGGAACAGAGGATGACAGACTAACAGCCGAAATACTAAATCTCTTTTTCCATAGCTGTTTCACAGAGGAAGACTGCACTGTTGTTCCTTCTCTAGATTGTCGCACAGATGACAAAATGGTAGGTATCGAAATAGACGACAGGGATAGAGAAACAATTAAAAGCGCTCAAAAGAGGAAAGGCCGCTGGACCTGAAGGGACACCAGTTTGATTTTACACAGAGTACGCGAAGGAACTTGCCCCCCTTCTTGCAGCTGTGTGCCGTAGGTCTCTAGAAGAGCGCAGCGTTCCAAAGGATGGGAAAAGGACACAGGTCATCCCCCTCTTCAAGAAGGGACATCGAACGGATGTGCAGAACTGTAGACCTGTATCTCTAACGTCGATCACTTGTAGGATTGTGGAACACGTATTATGTTCGAGAGTAATGATTTTCTAGAGACTAGAAATCTACTCTGTAGGGATCAGCATGGGTTTCGAAAAAGACGATCGTGTGAAACCCAGCTCGCGCTATTCGTCCACGAGACTCAGAGGGCCATAGACATGGGTTCCCAGGTAGATGCCGTGTTTCTTGGCTTCCGCAAGGCGTTCGATACAGTTCCCCACAGTCGTTTAATGAACAAAGTAAGAGCATATGGACTATCAGACCAATTGTGTGATTGGATCGAAGAGTTCCTAGCTAACAGAACGCAGCATGTCATTCTCAATGGAGAGAAGTCTTCCGAAGTAAGAGTGATTTCAGGTATGCCGCAGGGGAGTGTCGTAGGACCGTTGCTATTCAAAATATACATAAATGACCTTGTGGATGACATCGGAAGTTCACTGAGGCTTTTTGCGGATGATGCTGTGGTATATCGAGAGGTTGCAACAATGGAAAATTGTACTGAAATGCAGGAGGATCTGCAGCGAATTGACGCATGGTGCATGGAATGGCAATTGAATCTCAATGTAGACAAGTGTAATGTGCTGCGAAAACATAGATAGAAAGATCCCTTATCATTTAGCTACAATATAGCAGGTCAGCAACTGGAAGCAGTTAATTCCATAAATTATCTGGGAGTACGCATTAGGAGTCATTTAAAATGGAATGATCATATAAAGTTCATCGTCGGTAAAGCAGATGCCAGACTGACATTCATTGGAAGAATCCCAAGGAAATGCAATCCGTACCAAATAGGGTTGATAGAAGAGATAGAGAAGATCCAACGGAGAGCAGCGCGCTTCGTTACAGGATCATTTAGTAATCGCGAAAGCGTTACGGAGATGATAGATTAACTGCAGTGGAAGACTCTGCAGGAGAGACGCTCAGTAGCTCGGTACGGGCTTTTGTTGAAGTTTCGAGAACATACCTTCACCGAGGCGTCAAGCAGTATATTGCCCCCTCCTACGTATATCTCGCGAAGAGACCATGAGGATAAAATCAGAGAGATTAGAGCCCAAACAGAGGCATACCGACAATCCTTCTTTCCACAAACAATACGAGACTGGAATAGAAGGGAGAACCAATAGAGGTACTCAAGGTACCCTCCGCCACACACGGTCAGGTGGCTTGCGGAGTATGGATGTAGATGTAGATGTAGATGTAGATATTCAAAGAGGTGCTCACGATAGGTTCCGCGAATGCTCACAGCGGACCGCAAGGTTCAAATAAAGGCCATTTCACCTGAATTGTTGGTGCGTTTTGAGACCGACGGAGAGGCATTTCTGTCACGGATCGTTACGGCGGACGAAAGCTGGTGCATCACTTTCCTCGGGAAACAGAGAGGTAGTGCATGGAAAGGGAGCATCCTCATTCACCACAAAGCAAGAAATTCAAGACAGACTCCTCTGCCAGAAAAGTCATGGTGACAATCTTCTAGGATTGTGATGACGTGATTCTAGTGGATGTGATGCCAAGAGGGTCAACCATCAATTGGGAGGCATATGTGAGGACTCCGAATAAACTCAAGAACCGTTTCCGACGTGTTGGAACGGACAAGAATCCAGCAGAAATCTTGCTCCAACACCATAATGCACCCCCACACACAAGTCTGAGAACCCAGGAACACATCGCCAAATTGGGTTGGACATCATTGCCTCATCCACCCTACAGTCCAGACAGTCTGGCACCCTCGGACTTCCATCGCTTCGGGCTGCTTAAAGATTCTCTACGGGGAACACACTTTGAAGATGACGAGAGTGTCAGCCATACAGTGAAAACATGGCTACACCTATAGGACAAGAGCTTTTACCAACAGGGAATACATGCTCTTCGACAACGTTGTTGTACAGCCATAGAACGTGGCCGCGACTACGTAGAAAAATGGAAGATGGACAAGACATGTTGATGTATATTGTCACCAAAATCTTACTCTTAACGATAAATATATTGTGAGGGAAAAAATGTGGGGCATTACGTATTGAACGACCCTCGCAATTTTTCCTCTTCTTCGATTAGCGGAAAAATACACTGTCCAGTCAGCTTAAAGTGACCAGTTGTCAAAAGCCTGAGTAACTGCGTTTTTCAGCGAGACGTGCAGAAAGAGAATCAGTGAGGTTCTGAACAGTACGGACAGGGATGTGAAGCTGGGCCGACTCCAGTGACGTGGCCAGCTGCTCCAGGTTTCCAGAATCAGAAAAACTGCGTTTCTACAGCTGTTAACTCATAATTGGGTGTGTATGTACAAAGGAGAATTGCATCTTCTACTTGAAACAACTATTATGGAGTTTTATTGTTGTTACTCCTACAATGCCAGGAAGTCCACAAGGCTAATGATAATTTATTACGACTGTATTGGGGTATAATAAAATTAAAATCATGCAAAAATGATTATCTGTTGCATAAGGCACCACATCTTGTATGACACGAGGACTGTTAAGCAGAAGTAAATGCTAGAAACAGGCCTCTACACCATTTCTGTCGAGAACTGATTTTAAATTTTATTGTAGTACTGTTAATGAGTAAGATTTCATAATAGCAGATGCCAGTAGAAGACGCAATTCTCATTAGAACGGACACACCGAGTAGCGAGTTAACAAGTTTAAAAGCGCATTTTGTCTGCTGAGTTGAGCGAGCGAGCGAGTTCAGGACTACTTTCGTGACGTAAGCGACGCGGCCTATCTGCTCATGGGCCTTTCTAAGAGGAGTATCAGGATAAGTGAAACAAGGATATTGGAATATGGTCGAATTGAATCACTGATACACAGGGAAGTGGACCAGGAAATAAGACACTAAAAGTAGTAAATGAGATTTTCTATTTAGGCAACGAAGTAGCTGATGAAGAGGGAGGATGTGAAGTGGAGACTGCCAACAGCAAAAAAAAAGCATTTCAGAAAAAAAGAAATTTGTTAACATGGAATATAAATTTAAATGTTACGAAGTACTTTCTTAAGCTACTTGCCTTGTGCGTAGTGTTCCACCGAAGTAAAACGCTGACGAATAACAGTACATCAAAGAGAAGCGCAGAAGCTTTTCAAATGTTGTTATGTCGAAGAATGGTGAAGATCCGATGGGATGATCGAATAATTGATGATAATGTTCCGTCAAACGGGGTTTGATTTTGCAAAATGTGACCGGTTTGTGTAATACCAAGGTTCTTAAGGGCAATTGTTGTTGTGGTGGTCTTCAGTCCTGAGACTGGTTTGATGCAGCTCTCCATGCTACTCTATCCTGTGCAAGCTTCTTCATCTCCCAGTAACTACTGCAACCTACATCCTTCTGAAACCGTTTAGTGTATTCATCTCTTGGTCTCCCTCTACGATTTTTACCCTCCACGCTGCCCTCCAATACTAAATTGGTGATCCCTTGATGCCTCAGAACATGTCCTACCAACCGATCCCTTCTTCTAGTCAAGTTGTGCAGCACACTTCTCTTCTCCCCAATCCTGTTCAACACCTCCTCATTAGTTATGTGATCTACCCATCTAATCATCAACATTCTTCTGTAGCACCACATTTCGAAAGATTCTATTCTCTTCTTGTCTAAACTATTTACCGTCCATGTTTCACTTCCATACATGGCTACACTCCATACAAATACTTTCAGAAGCGACTTCGTGACACTTAAATCTATACTCGATGTTAACAAATTTCTCTTCTTCAGAAACGCTTTCCCTCCCATTGCCAGTCTACATTTTATATCCTCACTACTTAGAACATCATCAGTTATTTTGCTTCCCAAATAGCAAAACTCCTTTTCTACTTTAAGTGTCTCATTTCCTAATCCAATACCCTCAGCATCACCCGCCTTGATTCGACTACACTCCATTATCCTCGTTTTGCTTTTGTTGATGTTCATCTTATATCCTCCTTTCAAGACACTATCCATTCCATTCAACTGCTCTACCAAGTCCTTTGCTGTCTCTGACAGCATTACAATGCCGTCGGCGAACCTCAAAGTTTTTATTTCTTCTCCGTGGATTTTAATACCTACTCCGAATTTCCTTTACTGGTTGCTCAATATACAAATTGAATAACATTGGGGAGAGGCTACAACCCTTTCTCACTCCCTTCCCAACCACTGCTTCCCTTTCATGACCCTCAACTCTTATACCTGCCATCTGGTTTCTATACAAATTGTAAATAGCCTTTCGCTCCCTATATTTTACCCCTGCCACCTTCAGAATTTGAAAGAGAGTATTCCAGTCAACATTGTCAAAAGCTTTCTCTAAGTCTACAAATGCTAGATACGTAGGTTTGCCTTTCCTTAATCTAGCTTCTAAGATAAGTCGTACGGTCAGTATTGCCTCACGTGTTCCAATATTTCTATGAAATCCTACCTGATCTTCCCCTAGGTCGGCTTCTACTAGTTTTTCCATTCGTCTGTAAAGAATTCGCGTTAGTATTTTGCAGCCGTGACTTATGAAACTGATAGTTCGGTAATTTTCACATCTGTCAACACCTGCTTTCTTTGGGATTGGAATTATTATATTCTTCTTGAAGTCTGAGGGTATTTCGTCTGTCGCATACATCTTGCTCACCAGATGGTAGAGTTTTGTCAGGACTGGCTCTCCCAAGGCCGTCAGTAGTTCTAATGGAATGTTGTCTACTCCCGGGGCCTTGTGTCGACTCAGGTCTTTCAGTGCTCTGTCAAACTCTTCACGCAGTATCGCATCTCCCATTTCATCTTCATCTACATCCTCTTCCATTTCCATAATATTGTCCTCAAGTACATCGCCCATGTATAGACCCTCTATATACTCCTTCCACCTTTCTGCTTTCCCTTCTTTGCTTAGAACTGTGTTTCCATCTGAGCTCTTAATATTCATACAAGTGGTTCCTTTTCTCCAAAGGTCTCTTTAATTTTCCTGTAGGCAGTATCTATCTTACCTCTAGTGAGATAAGCCTCTACATCTTTACACTTATCCTCTAGCCATCCCTGTTTAGCCATTTTGCACTTCCTGTCGATCTCATTTTTGAGACGTTTGTATTACTTTTTGCCTGCTTCATTTACTGCATTTTTATATTTTCTCCTTTCATCAATTAAATTCAATATTTCTTCTGTTACCCAAGGATTTCTACTAGCCCTCGTCTTTTTACCTACTTGATCCTCTGCTGCCTTCACTATTTCATCCCTCAAAGCTACTTATTCTTCTTTTGCTGTATTTCTTTCCCCCATTGCTGTCAATTTTTCCCTTATATTCTCTCTGAAACTCTGTACAACCTCTGGTTTAGTTAGTTTATCCAGGTCCCATCGCCTTAAATTCCCACCTCTTTGCAGTTTCTTCAGTTTTAATCTACAGTTCATAACCAATAGATTGTGATCAGAGTCCACATCTGCCCCTGGAAATGTCTTACAATTTAAAACCTGGCTCCTAAATGTCTGTCTTACCATTATATAATCTGTCTGA